>NC_085117.1:18370824-18978324 GCF_030269925.1 Bombyx mori
CTCAATAGATCGCCATTATTTGGATGGATTGAATGCAACTTTATTGCCTACCTGTTGCTAATAACCACGAGGGGCCTCATCAATCGTGCAAAGTAACTGAAACATGCAGAACATGAACGTTAACAAACATATAAATAATCATCTATTTTTTATAACATTAGTGTTCGCTATCAGAGTAGTCAGATTATCATTTATCCTTAATACCGCGTAATAACCTAGTTCGCGTCGGATGAACTCACGACCCTCGCACTAGTGTCAAGGATTAAATCAAATACAAATGAACCCGCCTAATGCAGTTTTTTTATTTATTGTTTTCATTAAATCATTAACTAAAATTGTAATTACCATTAAAACATTTCTGAATTGTGTCGTTACGTAATTATTATTACGTTAATTATTGTGTCGTAATTATTGTATATAATAATATAAATAAGAAGCAGTAATGCGTTTCGGTTTGAAGGGTGGGGCAGCCGTTGTAACTATACTGAGATCTTAGAACTTATATCTCAAGGGGGGTGGCGCATTTACGTTGTAGATGTCCATGGGCTCCAGTAACCACTTAACACCAGGTGAGCTGTGAGCTCGTCCAACCATCTAAGCAATCAAAAAAAAAGACGTATATTACCCAGAGAACGCTGCTGCCCATTCTCTGGTGAATTTTAGTCACCTTTTAGGACATCCACGAGAAGAAATGAGTTCGTCCAGGCAGACACCACAGCCAAAGATAATGGTCGGTGAAAACATTGTTGTAATTTTTTCTTCTAAAAAATCAACTTTTCATATATTTTGTTATTATAACCACTAAAGCTTCTCAATATTTGCTAAACAAATGAAAATATATCGGTCGACAAAAAGGGTACTAATCAATCTTTCCTTATTTATTTATATATTTATATTTATACATTTGCGACTAGAACAAAATACATAAACAAACAGGAAACATAAACATTGTCTCAAATCATATTGTAACAAAACGGTGACTACTGTAAAAACGTCAAGTTTTTTCTAAGTTCGTAGCAGGCAACCTTGTCAAACTTTTTTTTTTGTTTTTATTCAAATGTTGGTAACGACAGTATTTACCAACTTTTTGTTTTATAAAAATTGTTACACGTGCCATTGTGAATGAAGGTTTTGTTTAGACTGAATAAAATCTACTGAATTTTGTAAAAAGTGAGACTGACGTCATAGATTTACAGTAGGAACAGAATGAAAAGGATGTGGTATGAGAAAGGGGGATAATACAGGTCGTAACTTCTATAGGCCGTATTTGGTTTTGATGTGATGGTAAGTCAGTCATTACTATCGTAATAGAAACTTTGTGTGCGTTTAACAGTTATACTATGAAGGCGTCTGCAAACACTATAGTGAAGAAGAACACCGGCTTAGTGTTTTAGTGCTCTGTGACCGTAATACAAATAGGCACATTCCCGATCCTGCGGAAAGAATGGAAAGCAGTCGACGTCGCCCAAAACACGTCATCTCGGATCCTCCCGATCCACTGACGGTGCTTCTAGGTACTTCAAGCACCGGTCACCGCTCTCGCTTGCAACGAAGGGCTCGACGAGCAAATTAACTCTCAGACAACCCACTGAGTTTCTCGCCGGATCTTCTCAGTGGGTCGCGTTTCCGATCCGGTGGTAGATTCTGCGAAGCACTGCTTTGGCTAAAGCTAGTGTTAGCAAAACTCCCGGCTTGAGCCCCGTGAGCTCACCTACACGTCAAGGAGAAGCTGAAATAGCCTCTCAAGACTACCAGCTTAGGTAGGAAAAAAAACAAATAGGCAGTGTAGAAAAAATGGATTTTTTGGAGTTTACTCCTTTAGAATCGATTTACATATATAGGCCCGGGGTATGAAAATTATGGGGACCAAAATCGTACTAGCATGTCACACGAAATGCGTTATGCGCCTGATTGCGCATGTCACACGAAATGCGTTATCGCAGGTGACGCCGGGCTGCTGCGCCGGCAGTCCGCCACAAAGCCTCGTACTGATCGCGCGTTTCTCTCATTATTGTATTTTCATATATTTGTTAGTCGTTTGTTTTGTGTCTCGTTAATTTGTTAATAATCTGTAGTGTATCGTGTTGTCGTAATATAGAACTATTTCTCGTATTGTTTCGTTTAATTTTTTATATCCAGTAAACTCCAGTCGTGCGTCGGAGCGGACACACACACTTTTTTTTCCATCGATAACGGAATATTAGGCGTTTTACTCCTTTTTTTTTGATCAACCTCCAAATTTATCTAGAGCATAGCTACCCAAATCAGGTAATGACATGTTGTACCGTTTCTCCAGTGAGTCAGTGCTGCGTAAAGATCAGAACTAGCCATCAAGATAAAAATTCGGCCCAAATACGCATGTGACTTTAGTCAGGCCTTCATATAAGAACGGGAATTACTTAGAAAACTTGACTTATCAGGCTCGAAATTGACTCGAATTCCAGTGAAATGAATAAACCGTGCATTTTAAGTCAACAACTGCTCACTTTTAATTATTTTAATTAGTGTTGTTAGATGTGGGAGCGAGTGGGATATATATTGTGCACGATACAAACAATTTAATGTCGAGTGCGTATGTAAATTTCTCTGTGTTGTTCTGAATATTGAATATGCACCTTGACCTAATTCGCTTCAACGAATGGTCTGTTTGGAACAAGCTTTGGTTTTTTTTTTGTTGTCGTAAATTGGCAGACGACGCAACTAGTGCTGTCTGATAAAACAAAAACGTTTAAAACCTGTTGGTATGACTTATATTTCGATTTAATTGTCTTCGGTAAAATCCATCTACATACTCGTAATACGTGTTAAGTAACGACATAATTAATTATTATGATTAATGAGATAATAATTAATTAAAAATTTGCGTACTTATTGGGACGTGTTCAGTCTATTCTTTCTGTGTGGAAATGTTTTAATTTGAAAATTAAGATTGCTATTATTACTTCAAATCTCACGGTAGATTTTGGCGTTCCCGCTGTGGTTTCTGTGGGCTTTAGTAATAATTTAAGGACAGATTGGCCGTGTGCTCGCTCGTACACCCATGTAGAGAATTCAAAAAGCTTTCGCAAGAGGCTCGCGTTAACTTAGAAAAAAAAACGCTTTTTGCAATACTGTCAATCGTAAATACAAAATTTCATAACAATCAGCCGAGTTGTTAAGACACGAAAGCGTGACAAAGAAACTAATTATCGCAATTACATGGTAGGGTATGATTATTACCGTGTTGTGATCAGAATTTTCACAATGTTCTAATCGTAAATAACCTTTTCAAACCAAAGACTCAAACTTCTATAACCCCATACCTAAAGATAAGATTTAATTTCACGCAAGTATTTTCCCGGCTCAATGATAACAAGAATGCATTCAGCTATTATTATTATCAGTAACAAAAGAACTGTCGTTCTCTATTAATATTTATGTTTAAACAAAAATATAGTTTTTCTGTTCGAAAATAGAGATTGTTTTGCATCTTCTATCATTGAAACGACTGACGATAAGAGTGTTTTTGTAATTCTATTTTTCTCAAATATTGGTAATACCTTGAAGGTGAACCGAGACGAACGTGTTATTACTTGCTTACTGCACCGCGTTCTCGCATTGTTTACGTTTGTTCCGATTGCACGCTGTTATATACATGTTTATACACATGGAGTTGTTTATGATGAATAAAGGTAAATTATAAAATATCATAATATATATTTTTAAGCTATTGCATAGCTTTTATCGCGGGCCTTGAGCGCGGCGACCGAATCATGAAATTCCGTAACGAAAACAACCTTACACCCCTCACTCCGCCTACCATGTAGCTCGCGTTCAACACATTCACACGTTGCGCTTGTGTAGTGTTTGTGAATAAGCGCGTGGCGTGACGTCACACTGCATGCGCATCATGAAAAGTCTGCCCATCTCTCTCGCGCGGTCTAGCTTATGGGTGTGAAGGGGACAGTTAAGGTTTTACTTTTATTAATGTTTAATATAGCGTTTTATTATTGTTTTAATATTAAATTATCATTGTCTAATTATAATTGCATAAGTTGATAAAAAATGCTATGCAATAGCTTTACCGCGGCAGTTCCCGAGTGCCACACGTTTTTATTTTTTTATTGCTTAGATGAGTGGACGAGCTCACAGCCCACCTAGTGTTAAGTGGTTACTGGAGCCCATAGACATCTACAACGTAAATGCGCCACCCGCCTCGGTGGTATAAGTTCTAATGTCTCAAGTATAGTTACGACGGCTGCCCCACCCTTCAAACCGAAACGAATTACTGCTTCACGGTAGAAATAGGCAGGGTGGTGGTACCTACCCCCGCGGACTCACAAGATCTCCTACCACCAGTACTACATTGCACTGCACTAAAATTCGCATATCAAATAATGACAAAGCATACACGCTGCTTTTAACATATGTAATAACTCATTTTCACTATGCTTAGCGAATAAATGATTTCTTTCTTTCTTCTCTCTCTTCTTTCTTTAGAACACATACTGTTCTAAATGTAAATTAAACTTTGATATCGCTTTATATTATTTTGTTACTAGCATAGCTACATACTAGCTCACAAACGACATCAGCTATAAATAAGCGTTTACCAAAACCTGAATATCGGGGTCTATCTAAGTGAAGTTGCAATTCAATTCTAATAACAACTACCTTTCACGTATCTAGTAAGATACTAGTAAAAAATGAGGAAGAGAGGTATGCTTAAACAATTGCAATATTGGCAAAATAAAATCGAGTTATAAACACTACTATTAAACGGGTTCTTACCATGGTTTTCACTTTCAATCAATTCAGATATTTCAATCGAATCAAATTCATTTGAACGATCGTGATGTTTTGATCGTGATGGTGATGGTTTGATCTGTGTCTG
Organism: Bombyx mori; assembly: GCF_030269925.1. Lineage (NCBI taxonomy): Eukaryota > Metazoa > Arthropoda > Insecta > Lepidoptera > Bombycidae > Bombyx > Bombyx mori. Next base: position 18,375,698 of record NC_085117.1, read on the forward strand.
TCTATGTAACGGGATATGTAAACGTTTTATCAAATTCTAGATGGATGAATAATTCGCGAATTACACATGTGAAGGACTGATATAAATATCATAATTGAATTAGTTTAGATTAATATCAGCTCTTACTAAGGCTAGTGTTAGCAAAGTAGCCAGACTGAGCTCGCCTATATGTCCGGTGAAGCTAGAATAATCCCTTGAAGTTAAGAAGCAGGCAAAAAAATCATGACTAAGCTTAGCAGTTTTTTTTTTATGGGTATTTTAGTGTTTATTTCGTTAATTCTTAATCCGTGATTTAAAGTAATGAATTTGTAAGTTAATCGACTTAAAGCACTATAAGAAACATACCTGGTCTTAGTCACATAACAAGATCAAACCTGTATACACAACACGCCCACGCATTTTGATCTCTACCACGTTCCTTTCAGATTTCCTGACAGACGGAATTTATTTTTCCTCCAAATCATGATCAATTCAATGGAAAATTTACCCTAAAAACTTGTAGATAAAGCTTATTCTATGTCACATCTGAATTAGATAATTTACGTAAGAACATAATATATTTTGTTTATGTGACCTACTAAAGTCATTTCGATCTTTCATTCACTTAAACGACTCATTCAGGTTGAACTATAAATCAAATATTTATTTTGAAGATCTTATGGAAAACTGATATTATAATAGTATAACTATGTCGTGATTGGATCCTGGCAGAAATTAAAAACTTTGATATGAACGAATAAGTAACTTATATTTGCGTCCCCGATGTTATTTTTGTTGCCTTACTAAGCAGACGACCATACGACCCGCTGGTGGTGAGTGATTACTATCGCTCATGGACGTCAGCAAATCCAGGGGCGCAGCCAAGTTACTGTTCACCAATGAGTGCTCTCCGCAATTTTTTTTATTTTTATTGCTTAGTTGGGTGGGCGAGCTCACAGCCCACTGGAGCCCATAGACATCTACATCGTAAATGCGCGATCCGCCTTGAGATATAAGTTCTTAACTTGAGTTATTGCTTATTGCTCTAACTTGAGTTATTACTCAAGTATAGTTACAACGGCTGCCCCGCCCTTGAAACCGAAACGCATTACTGCTTCACGGCAGAAATAGGCAGGGTGGTGGCACCTAGCCCCGCGGACTCACAAGAGGTTCTACCACCAGTACATCCATCCATATTTTGTAGTAGGACATAGTATACGTTCTATAGTTATTCACTAGTATGCGAAAGGTCTGATAATGGAACACCGTAAGCACAGTTTTCTTCATTCTTTGTTAGGATAATTTCGTATCGAGATATATTTTGCTTCGGGAAGAGCGAAGTTGTTTTGGAACGAAGTTCCTTATGGGACGATGCGGAGGGGTACCCTTACCGGGAAGAAACGTCCGTAACGTAAGATTTTTGTTTTTTATGGGAATAGCAACAGAACTATACCTTCATATATTGCTTTAAATGTGCAGATGCCCGCTATTACCCAACAGATTTTGACTGAGTCCATACACGTCACAACAAAAGAGCTACTGTATCGAGGTCTCAATTTTTACGGCTGTGTCCAACCCTTTTAACTGGAACGCATTCCTCTTTTTTTTTTATACCGGCAACACAATAAAAGTATTAAAGCTCGCAGATAAAGTTTCGGCCTTTCTGATAAGCCTCGTCAGTCTGACCCTGGACGTAATGAAGCCGGTCACTGACACTGATCGGGTCTTATCAATGTTATACACGACGATGAGTCCTTCGTCGCGGCGGTATGGTAATTTTCCGTATCCTAATTAAAAACAAAACAAACGAATGCCGTATTAACTAACTAACGATAGTAGATATTCGGTCAATATAATTAATGACTAAACAAATTTCTGGCTGGTGTTTAATGCGTCATATAAACAACACTTTTATGATAATTTGCGTTTTTGTGTATTTTTGACCGACTTCAAACGAAAAGTTTCACAATTCGAAGCGTTCGTTACGCCCATAGACTCAGCCCACTGAGTTTCTCGCCGGATCGTCTCAGTGGGTCGCGATTGCGAACCGGTGGTAGATTCTACAAAGCACTGCTCTTGCTAGGGCTAGTTTTAGCAAATTGTCTCAGGCTGAGCCCGTGAGCTCAGCTACCCATCCGCGCGTAGCTGGCATAGCCCTTAGGCTACCAGCGAATACTTAGGGGTTTAAATTGTATTTACGCATATGCGCATTATTCAAGGTAATCACGCATTAAAGCCGCATATGGCTGTGCAATCGGAAGTGTTCAATCTACCGCCTGTTACACTTAAATAACTTGTATAAAAGTATTTTAATCTGCATGTATAATTTCAGTGAAAAAGGCCGTTGGAGCTATCTTAAGTCATATATACATATGTCACACTGTCACACGTGACAAAGAAGTCACGTGTGACAGTTTAAAGAGTGGTGATAACTGAAATTTTCGGACCATATGGTTATATGGCTGGTGTTTCAGTGAAATTAAGTCTCTGTAGCTGGGAGCTGTATTTACGTTATGTTTTCAATAAGTTACAGTACACTTGCCTCCAGATGGGCCACGAATCAGTCTACGCTATAAAAATAATGTTTCGTCCAATATCATTTACTGGTCCTCCTTTGCAATGGACCATCATAATCAATACGGGCAGTCGTGAAGTATCTGTTAACTGTATTCAACTAACTATGTATATGTTTTATTGTAAAGTTTCTATCTATAAATAAATCAATATATCAACATTTCCGCATTGCGCTGTCAAACTTGAAACGGATTATGTACATGACTGTATGTTTTATAGGTCAGTATAATAATATACAAGAAATGAACTCTTTACGGAGTGTCGTGGTCACACGTTTGTGCTGTTAGACGCATGTTGTGGAATGATATCACGTCATTTGTCACGAGTCGAGAATGATCTAGTGTCCCCGTGCAAGAGTCCGCCCACAACCGACTTGATCTGGCGAGTCCACCGCATGGATGACTGCTCTTACGTGATCCGGTTAATACCGCTCTGGCTTCGACGACAAGTCGCTCTATGGAGTCATTGCGTTGCCTTTACTGAAAACTACCTGAAAAACTAAACAGGTATCTTACAGCTACGGACAGTAAAAATACTTCAAATAACCGCAATGAATTCGAGTTATTTATTTTGTTACTTATAAATAATTTCCTCATTATAATTAATAATCTATACTAATATTATAAAGCTGAAGAGTTTGTTTGTTTGAAAGCGTTAATCTCAGGAACTACTGGTCCGATTTGAAAAATTATTTCAATGTTAGACAGCCCATTTATTGAGGAAGGATATAGGCTATATAGCATCACTCTAAGACCAATACAGGTGAAGCACCAATAAAGAATGTTTCAAAATAGGGATTTAAATAGCTCCTTAACATTCTATAATTAAAAAATATTTTCACTTTCTACGTAAATGAAGTGGGAGTAAAATTTAGCGTTATGCCAAAGTTACTATTCCACGCGGACGGAGTCGCGGGCAAAAGCTAGTATTCTATATTGTTCACGTTTGGCTTTTTATACTTTCGAAAATGGGCGGAGAATTTTACGGTCATAGTTTTTTTAATCGAAAAGAAGCATCTTGCTTACTTCTGCTGCGAAGCAATCTTGTACTACAGTTTTTAGATTAGTTATTTATATGAAAACCATTACATAATTTGTCAAGGTCGAGATAACCACCACATAGAGATTTTGTGAGTAATCATTTAAGAGTACTCATGAGCTTCCCTAGTCGTCTACTCTATTAAAGATAAATATCGTTCACAGTTCGCATAAGTACCATTCAAAATCTAGAATGTATTCGATTATGCGGATATAGGTCTAACAATCGATTTAATTGGACTATTTTTCGCGAGATCATAGCGATGTTGACGCAGTTGGCGTTCTCCTATCGGTCTTTATTATATCCGGTTCTTTAATTCAGTCTCGTGTTTTATGTCGTTATTGTAAAATGTTTTGTCTAATCTTTTAAATTATCTACGCTTGAATAAATTTGTCAATTCATGCGAATCCATAGTCGTTTGTGACAAAACCGTTTGAACTATTCGAAACTTTGGAAATCTATAGATTATTTCCACTTATTAAGTCCACTTCTCGACTATAATAAAATCAAAGGCAAGAAACTTATTTTGCGAATTACTGGTGAACTCGCCCTGGTCGCAAAGTGACCACGCGTTTTAGTTTAAATAATATAAAAGAAATGTACACCTGGAAAAGTATACGAGTGAACAAGCACCGGGTTTCGTTACGTTTGAATTTAAAATTTAGCGCTTGTGAAACCGCGTGTCATCCTTAGTCGTCTGTGTATCGCACGCACTATACTATACATATGTATATGAGTTATATCTACTCTCGCACATGTACGAAACGCCACAATCATGTGAATTATCACACATTCATGCTATCTGTTGTAATTCTATTAATAAAGCTCAACAATTAACGCTGAAGGTCAAATATTTATATTGAATGGATAATGTATGTGGATGGTTAACGGAATTTTCACTTTATTCAAAACGTGTTAATTTTCAAAATCGCTTAAGCACTTCAAAATATATATTGTTATCACGAAAATATTTTTGTCGCACTTCACACTTGAATTGCCTGTCCGGGGCTGACTTTTACTTTATATAGTTAATATTGTTTTTTTTTTCCTTGCTATTCTGATAGCCTTGAAAGGCTATTTCAACTTCACCTTAGCGTGTAGGTGAGCTCTCGGGGCTCAAACCGGAAGTGTTGCTAGCACTGGCCCTAACAAGACCAGTGCTTCGCAGAATCTACTACCGGATTGGAAACGCAACCCACTGAAAAGATCCGGCGAGAAACTCAGTGGCCTGTGTCTGCGGGTTCATTTACTGGCCGACCCCTTCGTCGCAAGCAACGCGACGGGTTCAACTAGACCGATGACCGGTGCTTGAGGTGCCTAAAAGCTCCGTTAGTGGGTCGGGAGGATCCGAAATTACGTGTTTAGGACGACGCATACCATTCGGTCCGCAGGATCGGGTATGTAGTTACCGGCGGCCACGACGAGAGGGTTTGACGACTGTAAATAGTAGACTGTGTTACCAATAGAAACGGTAATGTAATTAATGTTGCTTGGAATCACAAAAACTTCGGAAAGCACATTCAACACCACAGTTAAGATAGATACACATGCACAACTAATAGAGCGATTAAATGGAGAGTGATCACGATACGTTCCACTTGTAACAAGTGGGATGAGTAACGGTACGAAATACGTAGTGATTTGAATTCTAAATGATTGCTTTTGATCGTGTCATTGGCACAGCCTTGTTGATTTGATGACAAGCGCTCCGTGAATGAAACCGATTAATAAATAAATAAACTTTGGTAACTACTTAATAAACATTTAATTTTTTTAAGCCATGCCCTCGAGCCACCTCCTTTTAAAAGATTATATGAAGCCCGTAAACGGAATAACATAAATCCCGCCAACTACCCCAAGAACATTTAAACTTCATAACGGCTCTCCCACCTTCAAACTAGAACCCGTGTGTGGCAGAAACAGAATGTTGGAACGCACCCATACGGGCTTACAATACGCCCTACCACCACTAAATGCCAGTTGGAGATCTGTATATTGGCACATAATGCTTAAAGTTACAGTTCCCAAAGAGCAAAACAAGTATACTTTGAAAATGTTTGCACTGTACGCAGTGTAACGTTATTAAAAACAGCTGACAAGCTCGTGTGAAGCGGAGAGAGGTGCATGACCGCTACTAAACTTCGTCCTACATTGCGGGCTTACCAATTTCACATCTCCAAAGAATTTTAATAGATAATTATTAGTTTGATAATTTTCAGTCTTAAAAAACTTTTTAACAACAATTAATATTTACTAAAAAAAGCACTAAAATACTATCAAATAAAAATGCGTCTATACTTCAAGCCAATAATATATAATTCTTCCAACAAATAACCATATGCGATAAATAATTCAATAGTCCACACGATTCTTTCGCGTCCACATTAAACCCTCTATAGCTTCGATATAGTCATCGCTTGCATTGTCTTTGCGAACTTTGCTATTTACGGAGCTGTCTCAAACCATTCTCTGTATATTTATAAGAAGATTAATGCTAGTTTCCATTGCGGTATAAATAGCTTTTCTATTAGCTTCGTTCCGATCATGTTCGGTTTTTGTTTAATAACATCTATTTGTTCATTTTATATGAAAATCAAAAACTAGTTGCCTACGCTACATAGTGAAACAAAAATGAGAAATATTTCATAAAGAAGACTGTCGAATTATCGAAATTTATCGACATAGTTGTATGTCGCGTAAAAAAGCCCATGATATTTTTTTAAATAATCAAATACACAACATCTTACTCGGTATCTATTATAAATTTCGCCATTATTAGTTCCAGGTTAATTTATGTCGTCAGCGACCCTATTATCAAGCCTTTGATATAAATAACATCTCACTTTTGTAGAATCTAATGAATGAGAAACATTTGTTTAATGATTACAATTATTTGTTGCACGATAAAACGGGCTCAACCAATCTCTTCACCAAAATAGCAAACGTGGGTAGCTGTCCATCCACTTCTCTTATTAAATCACCTGTAACACAACTAGTATTAAAAGCTCTCGATTTTGGCATCTACAAGCAAAACATGCACTGAAATCGTTGATGCGTGGCGCCCTGCCAGCTTCGGTAATAAGAGCTTTCTTATGAGAGAACAATTATTGGCAATATTTTTATCAAACATGTTAAGGTCGTTTCCTGATATTGATTATGTTATAGCGTAGTAGAGTCGAATGTCGTGCGATCTGACGGCGTGTCTGAAGTGGTTACTGATATTCGATTCGAATAGATTCTATTCCCGAATAAATTTTATCCTGATTTTAAATGATCAGAAGGATAGCGAAATTTGAGATTGTTATTACAAAACTTAATTTCCTCTGGTGTAACATTTGAGAACCACAGATCACATACCAACATAATAGGTTGGGGAAAAAGTTTCTTCACATTTTTTAAGAAAATTCACCTTATTTTTTAATATAGTTTAGTTACATTTAACTAAAGTATGTAGGTACCATTTTATTCAATAACTTTTTGCCATCTTGTAGGAACATGATCCCATTGCTATAGAAATTTTAAAATGTATCGAATTTCTTCATTAGATTCACTACTCATCTTGACAGTACGAAAAATAATTAAAAATTACACATTTTCCTTGAATTTGGAATTATCTTCTTTAAAATTTAAACTTTTAATGATACCAAAACCAGCCAGATACAAATAGTATAGCCAAAGAGATTTTATTACAAGCTCATACATACTATAATGCTAAAAGACTTTTTGCCCAACCTATTATGTTGTCTTGTACGGGGCATATGTGCATCAACTCTAATCAAATTATTCAATGCTTATTGGAAAAGTACTAAACAGTAGGCTCGTCGCGCATATCACACATAAACAAATAAACGCACTATTTCCTTAATGATTCACCAAAAATCCGAGTTAAGTCAATATTGAGAACAGCTGTCTAATTAATGTAAGAATTCGATTATATTTGTAATGTTTGTCAACAAATATAACTGGCATATTCCTCAATTTAGATGCATTTTTGTAAAGCACAAACAGGTTTGTTTGCTCTTTGTCTGGGTGTTTAATATCTCTGTATAAATATGTATAATCGTATTCAAATATGTCTCAGGTTCCCATAGGTATTCCTAGTTTGAAGCCAGATAACCATGTGTTACTTCTTCGTGGCTATACCGTCGCGGTTTTAAGAAAATATGGTAATATTTATCTATCTGTGGTAAATGCTTTTAGTAATTGGTAGATTAGTCTTAAAGTCTTCCTAGCTTTTGGTTCATGCTTTGCTGTACTCATTGCCAAATTTGTATAATTCATATTAATTATATTGAAACGATTCCACAGCCACATGTTGTGTCTTTAAAGTAAGTACTATGCGAGAAATATTTCTAGCTAACAATAGCTCGTCACGTCTCTTATCAGGTCTACGAAGCGCGTACACAGGACACGAGATGACATGAATTTTTTTTTTTATTTTTTTATTGCTTAAATAGTTGGACGAGCTCGTAGCCCACCTGGTTTTAAGTAGCTACTGGAGCCCATAGACATCTACAACGTAAATGTGCCACCCACCTTGAGATATAAGTTCTAAGTTCTCAGTATAGTTACAACGGCTGCCCCACTCTTCAAACCGAAACGCATTACTGCTTCACGGCAGTAATAGGTGGGGTGATGGTGCCTACCCGCGCGGTCTCACAAGAGGTCCTACCACCAGTAATTACGCAAATTATAATTTTGCGGGTTTGATTTTATTACACGATGTTATTCCTTCACCGTGAAAGTCAATCGTGAACATTTGTTAAGTACGTATTTCATTAGAAAAATTGGTACCCGCCTGCGGGATTCGGACACCGGTGCATCGCTAGATACGAATGCACCGGACGTCTTATCCTTTAGACCACGACGACTTTTCGGTAGGCAGCGGCTTGGCTCTGACCCTGGCATTGATGAAGTCCATGGGCGATGGTAACCACTCACCATCAGGTGGGCCATATGCTCGTCTGCCTACAAGGGCAATAAAAAAAATAAAAAACTTCAAAATATACCCAAAGATTCATTTCTAAATGTAGATTAGGAAATAGAAAGCTAGATAAATTTATTGATTTAATTTATTGAAGACTCCAATATATTAAAAATGTAATCCTCGCATTCTGATTGCGTCTGTCAATACTTGTGACTTTTTAATACGCTTTTTTATAATTATCAACTTAATTTGATTTTCACCCGGAACCAATATCGTGAGAACGTTTCGTATTACGCTTTTAATGAAGATTAAAAAATACATGTTCGACATTCAACGCCATTTGCTTCTTCCTGTAATACGTACAGATAAAATAATTCTAAATACCTAATAACTATACACGGACTTCGACTACTTATCGAACTTGAACCCTGCGGTAGATATGGTTACCACTAAACCAACGTGGCGTTCAGTCACAAGACAATTTAATCTTCGAGTTTATGATTCAAATTGAACGTTATCGCGAATAAAAAACATTGACTTTTCTATTCTAAGCATTAATTTATTTCATATGAAAGAGCGTAGGCTGCAGTTATTTTTTTTTATTTTTTATTGCTTAGATGGGTGGACGAGCTCACAGCCCACCTGGTGTTAAGTGGTTACTGGAGCCCATAGACATCTACAACGTAAATGCGCCACACGCCTTGAGATATGGTTCTAAAGTCTCAGTATAGTCACAACGGCTGCCCCACCCTTCAAACCGAAACGCATGACTGCTTCACGGCAGAAATAGGCGGGGCGGTGGTACCCACCCGCGCGGACTCACAACAGGTCCTACCACCAGTAATTACGCAAATTATAATTTTGCGGGTTTGATTTTTATTACACGATGTTATTCCTTCACCGTGGAAGTCAATCGTGAACATTTGTTGAGTACGTATTTCATTAGAAAAATTGGTACCCGCCAGCGAGATTCGAACACAGGTGCATCGCTCAGCACGAATGCATCGGACGTCTTATCCGTTAGGCCACGACGACTTCATTATTGTATATATTACTAGCTGACCCGGCAAACGTTGTTTTGCCATATACAGTCAAACCTGGATAAGTGAGAAAACTATAAGTGAGAGTAATAGCCAGGACCCGTCATTTTAAGCTCCTAAAACCTCTATTAGCGAGAAACAGAAACTTTTGTAAGAGACAGCCGTTTTTCCCTCATGGACCTCCGTAAGTGAGACTGCTACTTATCTATACCTCTATAAGCGACAGTCGAGCTCTATTTATTTATAGTATTTAGGAGAAACAAATGACAAAACAAATTACAAATGTAAGATCTGCTATTTTATGACTCTTGTATTGTTTTTTCCTCAATATTGAACCTGTTCTATTTCGTGGAACTAAATATCTAATATAAATAATTTTATCGCATTCTTTTCGAATGGACACGTGTGCCTGTGTACTTTCCTGTTTGTCGGACTTACTCAGTTTATCGTAAATCAATTGTGAAGGAATGTTCTGTTCTGCATCATGTCAAAACGGAAAATTAAAGTACTGTCATTAAGTGATTTACTTAAAATACTTACTGATTTGAACTAAAATAGTGAATGCGTTTGAATCCGGAAAATCGCGAAACGAAATTCAGAAGGAGCATTAGCGAGAAACTCGGGTGAGTGAGAAACCTTTATAAGCGAGACTGAGATTGTGCTCCCTTTAACTCTCGCTTATCCAGGTTTGACTGTATAAGATTTCTAGGGAATTTCTAGTGTAGAAAAAAAAATATTACTTATTGTAAGTGTGTAAGGATGTGGTAAATGAGTGAAAGGGGCATGTAGCGCTGTGAACGATAAGGAAATATAAAAATAACAAAATCTCATTCAACCACATAATGCCTCATTATAACAAAAAAAAAAGTCCAATAAATAAAAAAATTATGTTAGGGGTGGACAACCCTTATCACTTAGAGGTATGAAAATATGAAAAATAGATAGTAGCTGATTCTCAGACCTACTGAACATGCCTATAAAATTTCATAAAAATGGGTCAACCGTTTCAGAGGAGTATGGTAACTAGCATTGTGACACGAGAATTTAGACTAGCTGACCCGGCAGACTTCGTAGTGCCTCAATCGATAAATAAAAGACCTAAACTTTTGTATAAAATAAACTTAAAACAAACAAAAGGAATCCGTCCGACGGGGGACACATCAAAGGAAAAACAAAATTGTTATTTTTATTTAATTCCGAGCATTTTCACATTTATCTACCTTTTAAACCTTCTCTGGACTTTCACAAATAATTCAAGACCAAAATTAGCCAAACCGGTTCAGCCGTTCTCGAGTTTTAGCGAGACTAACGAACAGCAATTCATTTTTATATATACTAGTGGTCCCGCAGTAGTCGAAATTCGACTATAATTAATTGAAATTTTAATTTTGTACACTACTATGATTCTATTTTCAAAGACCATTATACTTCTATAATCACAATTTTCGCCAAGACTACACACTGTAGAAAAATATTAATACAGACAAACAATATTTAATCTATTCTCAATTTGACCACAGACGTCAAGAACAAAAGTTTGACAATAAATAGATAGTATGCATGCGTGTGTGCGTCAAATACATGGTAGTTGTGTAATGTTTTATTTATTGATTTAATGTATCTTTTATGTACTATTTAAAAAAAATATTAGCATCTTCTCTATATTCTCTATAAGTGGGGAAAATTTCAAACTCCTCCGTCCGCGTAATTTTCGTAAAAAGGGATACAAAGTTTTTCCTTCACGTATTAATATATACATAGATAGATTATTGTTCGAAAAATTAAATTCATGACGATGCTTTTAAAATATGCTTTATTAGGAGTTATAATATAGAGGCAAGATTGATCACGTGCAGCAATCGAAGCGGCGAATGTGACCTGGTTTTCAAAGATGTCGATACCTTTTAAAGGCCTCAACAGTTTATTTCATATTGTATTTGGCTTTGTATGCTAACGTTACTTGAAAAACAATGGTCACCCAATTAAAACTAACTAGAGGTCCCGCTGTAGTCGAAATTCGACTATAATTAATTGGAATTGTAAGTTTGTACACTATTATGATTGTATTTTATACTTCTATAATCACAAATTTCGCTAAGGGTACATTATAAAAAAATATTAATAAAGACAAACAATATTTAATCTATTCTCAATTTGACCAAGACGTCAAGAACAAAAGTTTGACAATAAATAGTATGCATGCGTGTGTGCGTCAAATACATGGTATGCAGTGTGTGTAATATTTTCTTTATTGATTTAATGTATCGTTTATGCATTATTTAAAAAAAATATTAGTATTGTGCACTTCTTCTCTATATTCTGTATAAGTGTGGAAAATTTCATACACCTCCGTTTGCGCAATTTTCGTAAAAAGGGATACAAAGTGTTTGCTTCACGTATTAATATATAGATATTACGGTTCGGTTCAATTTAGTCCGTGACCACGAATACTTTCAATGTCAGAAAAATCGAAAAAAATGTAATGACAATAAAAAATTCGATATTTAAAACGAAAAGCGATGAAAATGCTATAATGCTGACCAGTCATCGCTGAAATAAGGTGGCCTACTATTGAAATTGGTTCGTAGATCTTAGAATAATGGGCTACTTATTATTATTATTCTTAATGCAGTTACTGTGACTTCGACATATTCGGTTCGGTTTTTTTTTTAATATTTTACATATTACCTCGGCACACAAAGTGATATTTACTTATTTTACAATTTTTATTTTCAAGAAAAGTACTTCTGGTGGTAGAACCTCTTGTTAGTTCGCACGGGTAGGTACTACCACCCCGCCTATTTCTGCCGTGAAGCAGTAATGCGTTTCGGTTTGAAGGGTGGAGCAGTCGCTGTAACTATACTGAGACTTTAGAATTTATATCTGACGGTGGGTGGCACATTTACGTTGTAGATGTCTATAGGCTGTGAGCTCGTCCACACATCTAAGCAACAACAAAAAAAAACTTCTGCTTTACGAATTATTTTAAAATTTTGCAGGTCGTTAAATAATTATAAATACTCTTATTGAAAGGGTCCTTACCACGATAATTATGTTTAGTAAGTTTCCGGTATGCAGTGCTCTTCTAAGTGTCACCAATGAAACTTCAAGCGACCTCGAAGGGTAACACTTTGTTCATCGAACGTGGTCTACCCGTGATAATGGTGCTTTCAACAGCTCCGAAACATCGAGAACTCACAAAAGTTACAAAACGTGGTAAAACTCGTTCGATCATAGCATAGTTATGGTAGGCAGCGGCTTGGCTCTGCCCTTGGCATTGCTGAAGTCCATGGGCGACGGTAACCACTCACCATCAGGTGGGCCGTATGCTCGTCTGCCTACAAAGGCAATAAAAATAAAATAAAAAAAAACTTCTCGTACATTGTATTATAGATTAATGCTCAAATAAGAACAGTTTAAAGATGCAGCTAGCACGCGGAAGCGGGTCGGAAGTGAGTCTGGTGACACGTTGTTTGTTCTCGACTGTGACAGGGAAGCGCATCTTCAAGGTTGATTACAAGTTTTTATTTATTACGATGTTATTTTTATCAGATTGCGACAAACGATTACGTGGAGATCTTGTGTTGTCTGATAATTACTAAACTATTTTTAATGGTTTAACGGGCCTTATGGCAAATTTTTATTTTTTTTATTGCTTAGATTGAAAATTGGTTGGCTATTTCACAGCCCACCTGGTATTAAGTGGTGGTAACTGGAGCTCATAGACATCTACAACGTAAATGCGCCACCCACCTTGAGATATAAGTTCTAAGGTCTCAAGTGTAGTTACAACGGCTGCCCCACCCTTCAAACCGAAACGCATTACTGCTTCACGGCTATTTCAATTACTAGTTATCCACCCACAGATTCGCCTATGTGTGCTGGTGGTTATATCGCGTTGGCGGAAACCCGCGCTCCGCAGTGGAACGATGATAACCTATATACTTTCCGTGAATTTCGTAAAAATCGATTCAGTAGGTATAGTTGGTATGTAGGTATGCGTAACCGACTTCAAAAAAACAGTTTCTCAATGCGACTTTTTTATGTTTGTATTTATTGTTATCGTGTCAAAAATCTTTGGTACTTATATTTCAAATTCTATATTCTAAATGATAAGTTGAAAATTATACTAGGTTCATTAATTACCATCAAATGTTCACACATAACTAAGCCTATAGTCGAATATCTTTGGATAACCGAGCGAAGGCCGTTACATGCCACAATTAATCACCGCGTATCTTAATCGACAGGATTACGTATTATACTCGTAGTCTATAAGTTATCTAATTTTTACGGACAAGGAAATATTTTAATGCAAGGTCAGAAAATCAAAGATAACACATTCCTATGTCAAACAAAATAAATCTAGTGCTGTATATGACGGCGCCAGAGACGGTTGTCCGTTCTGTCATCGTGAAAGTCTTTAAAATAATATTTGTTTCACTTTGATTTACTCCCTTAAAAAATAACTAGATGATGACCGCTTTTTTTTTATTACGCCATCTTGTTGTGTCTTTAAAGCGGTTAGTTGCCCTCAATTAAGAAAAATAGTATTATTATTTGCCAATAGATGTCGGGAAGAGTTGATTATTGAAAACACGAATAAAACAACATTTTCTGAAAATAAATCGTAGCTAGATCGATTTATCACCCCCGAAATCCCCTGTAGGTATACTAAATTTTATGAAAATCGTTGGAGCCGTTTCCGAGATTCAGATTATATTCATATATATTAATATACAAGAATTGCTCGTTTAAAGGTATAAGATTCTCAGCACTACAAAACATGTCGATAATTTCGTTCTGAATGTGGACTCTGTCGACATGCCACCTTTTATGCTAACATCACGCCGCTCGCCCCTACTTGTTTTTGATTCTAGACTAAACAACATGTCAAAGCTTCAATAATAATTAAAGCAAGACCTTAGATTAGGCCATAGGCCCTTGGTCTTTCTGTACAATAACAAAAAATTATTAAATAAATAAAAATCCAAATTATTTTCTTTTCATATTCATAACTGTCATCTATCAAGTTTAAGGGTTCTGGATGCCCACTGAGTTTCTCGCCGGATCTTCTCAGTGGGTCGCGTTTCCGAACCGGTGGTAGATTCTGCGAAACACGGCTCTTGATAGGGTTCGTGTTAGCAACGTCGTCAGGTTTGAGCCCCGTCAGCTCACCTACATGTTAGGGCGAAGCTGAAATAGCCTCTCAAGGCAGCAAGCATCGATAGGGAAAAAAAAGGAGCTGGATGTATAAATCAATAAAACGATGTTTTAGCACGATAACTATATATGAGTCGTCTATTATCAAAGGTGGCAATCTGTGCATTTGGACAAAAAAATGTTATTGATATGTCAATACAGATTGATTTGAATATAATCGTCTCCTTCAAAGAATACGGTTCAAAACCTGCATTAAATAAAGGTTAATACTTAACCTGTTATTTATCTAAGATGTCGTTCAGAAGAGTTTTGTGACTGCCAATGGAATACAAAGTCAATAATTCGTTTTTCTGAGTTACCAATAATTGTCCAAAAGTCATATAGCCGGCTTTGAATAGTCGACTCATATGTGACACTAGCTTGGTTCCAATTATATCGTAATTATACCTTAATACAATTTTAGGCTTCTCTAGTTTTGTATTTGGTTACAAATTCCAGATCGAAAACGGTCAAATTACCCAAGACGAACGCCTCTACGTGTCACTCATTAAAGTTGTAACAATTTCGGCATATTTAGATATATAACATCACGTCTATTATTAACAGAACATGCTTTAGGATATAGTATTGAGTTGGGTAATGCTTACGAAGTCTATTTCTCTGTGCCTTTGGTGACTGTATTAATATAGTCTTTTTTTGATGCTTTTTTGTTGTTTTTGAAAACACGCATGGTTATCCCGACCCAAATTAGAATTCCCTGCGTTATCGGTACTTGAGACTGACATACATAATTTTATACATATATAGGCAATAACCAGACAAAGAGCAAACAATCCTGTATATCGTACGAATGTTTCGAACGAATCGAACCCACGACCCTCGTTGCAATAATCAGGTGCGCTATCTACTGCACTACCAAGTCAGTTATATTGTTGTTATATATTTATTCCCTTTCATTTACAATCTAAGAATAAATTTCTACCGTAGAAATTATTTTTTACTCAAAAACGATTAGCAAATACTAATTTCTCATGTTCATCAGCCATAGACAAGCGGTCCCTCTGGACGACGACTGGATGTCAGTTCGTAATGTCATTGACCTTGCCAAAACCATTGCAAACGAATAATGTAATATGTAGTATTTTCTTCGGTATTTGCAAGTCATAGACATAATTAAAGCTAATTTTACGAATTAATCTCACATATATTATTATTACCGTCCGGTAATGAGCAAACTGCAAAGTATCTGAAACGTCGAAAACATGAAACGCAAGATTTTACTGGCTGTAGGACCTCTTGTGAGTCCGCACGGGTAGGTACCACCTCCCTGCCTATTTCAGCCGTGAAGCAGTAATGCGTTTCGGTTTGAAGGGTGGGGCAGCCGTTGTAACTGTACTGAGACCTTAGAACTTGTATCTCAAGGTGCGTGGCGCATTTACGTTGTAGATGTCTATGGGCTCCAGTAACCACTTAACACCAGGTGGGCTGTGAGGTCGTCCACTCATCTAAGCAATAAAAAAAAAATATGAAACCGTAAAAGTATCATGTTATCATAGTACGAACTAGTCATCGTGTAAACAAAATAGGTTCGTGTAACGTGACTATTTTCATTTCTCTCAAAATTACACTGACTTTGACCTCTTATGATATTTGAAAATTAAGTACGAGAGAACGACTGGCGCCATGTTGGTTTTAGAATTAATGACGTCATTCTCTTCGTTATTATCGTTGTCTTCCATAGTGAGGGTAATGAAAACTTACTTTTCCAAATAATTCCTTTTTTTAAATTTCAAGTGTGGATTGGCAATAGCCGACAGCTGCAAGCCATATTTTGCAAAGCATAAAATTTTTACCCTTCCTTGTCTATATATATACGAAGTTGCATCTTTTGTTAAAACTTGTCCCAATAGATTCACTAAAATGTCTAATGTGGCAAACAGAAATCGACGCGACGATAAGCTATGTTTTCCAAAAACCAAAACTACATTAAAGAATAATAGTATACTAGGTATGAGCGTTAGGATATTTAATAAACTACCGAAGAAATTAAGAGACTTAGATGATTTTAATTTAAAAAAAAACCTAAAAGGTAATCTTATTAGTGAAAATTATTATCACGTGAATGATTTTCTTGGGGATGACATTGAAAATAAATGGATTTTTAATTATTAGTTGAATTATGGATGAATGAATGGTAAATTATATAATATTATAAAAAAAAAAAAAAAAAAAAAAAAAAAGTGTACAACAATAACAGCAGAGTGGTCAACTTCGTTCGGCTGCTCAAACCGGAATGAATGACCGTGTTTATTATTTATAGGAAAAGTGGGGGTAGTTTGTTCACGAATTCTCTTGAATACAGTCAAACAATTTGCCTACATTCATTGTACTTATAATAGTTAATCAATAATTTTAGTTGAATCAACAGTAGTGTTGCGCCAGTATATGCAATATAATATCAAATTTAGTTATCATTATTCTGCCCTTCTCCCAATCACCTGGGGTTAGAGCAACATGTTTTCTCCTTCCATATTCCTCTATAATATACCATTTCTTCGCACACTCCCCTCTTACACATATCGTCTTTCATGCAATCCATCCATTTTGTATTAGGTCTGCCTCTTTCTCTATATCCTTCCACATTCATAGTTAACACTCTCTTACCAATCTCATTTTCATTTCGTCTAACCACATGTCCATACCATCCCAAACGCGCACTTCTCAACTTCTCTGTCACGTGTGCCACTTTCAAACTATCTAGATTCAAAATATCTAATTCAGTTATATTGATATAAATAGAATATAATCTGTTTGCTAAAAAAAAACACTCTCGGAACTCAAGAACGTGTATGGCATTTTCTTGATAGAAAAGAAATATACATCTTATTTCTTGTTCAAATTGTTCTACCGGTCATTCAAAAGCAGAACTCGATTCGATTTTATTATAATCATTAAGAATTAAAAATTCAAATTTAGTTCCGTCTTCTATATTTAAACTGACACGCACAGAAACAGTTGTTTTGCAATGTATTATCTGTACAGTTTCCGCTGCAGACACAATATAAACATAATATTCATGTGGCGTTTCACGCGTTAAATGCATACTGCATTCTATTTTTAAATTTATCAGGGGCGGGCATTGCGTGTCGCATCATTTAATCGATTGCTACAGCTGCGCCAGTAACGAAATTGTTTATTGTAATCGATTATCCAGATGACTAGAGTCGAACTTTACAACGTGTCGTAATTACGAAACATACTAGTGCTGCCTGTTTAAATAAATTCGAATATTAAATTTAAAATAAGAAACTTTACTGTTGGTATTAGCCGCCTTTTTGTATTGTATGTTCAATGGTCATCAGAAATAAGATAACGACCCAAACATGTGAAAAAACAAGTGCTAAGGCTTATAACACGAGCGGACAGGCCGGCTTAAATAGTAATAGCCACTGCAGATGAATTTACATCTTAACCTTTTACAACTAATGGAGACTTTTGTCTTCGTAGGTACGTCCCGATTCAAGTAAATGAATTAACCAAAAGAGCCGAATATAGGTAACACACAATTATTGGTATATATTCAAACAGCCTTTTTTATATATGTATATTCATATTGACTTGTGTTCCTAAAAATTACTCGTCTCCTATAAGGCAAAATAGTAAGGAATATTCCTTGCCTGAACTAAACATTTCGCGAAGCCGTAGTCCAGGAGTCAAAGAGCGCCATTTGGCTTACCATCCGTGGGTTGGAGACCACTGCATTAAACCCATTCTGCCACATTCTACGGTGACGAACATTATGCTTCTGAATAGCCCAAGAGCCCGTGACAGCCAGACCTTCGTTATTTTATAAAAGCTGAAAGTTTCTCTGTGTATGTCTCCAACACAGGTAAGAACGACCCGCGATTATAGAGTTCCGATTGTGGTTACTTGGGCAGGTAACAGGCAGTAAAGGTATATAAAATAGTACCTTAAATTCGTTAAAGTATAAAGGTTTTTTTTTTTAATATTTACTCCAGAATATCTTTAGAAATCATGATATCCGTTGCCGGACACTTTTTCCAGTTGTTACCCCCTGCCAGACACCCTTAAACTTTAATAAGTTTTAATTATACTTTCGTTATACTATAAAAGCTAAATTTTATATATGTTACTTAGGGACTTATAAAAATATGTTACCCCAAGAGCCGGACAGTTTTAATGGTTCTTACATCTTGCCAGACACATTGAGAGCCCGCTGTAGGTGCGAGCGCGAGGTAGCAACTGTTCAAGCGGGTGTGAGCGAGATAGAGTGCTTAGTCTATTGTGATCTTTTAAGATATCCAATAAAAAAATTATTTTATTACGTTCATAGCAATATTATAGAAAATAAAAAAGGTTATTTTAATATTATAAAGTACAAACAAAATATTACATGTCAAAGAAAAATATTTAATCGTTCTTATAATTTTCCTCATTGTCGTCGATATTGAACTGATGAATAAGGCGATATCAATATCGCCTTATTCAGTCGAGTCGGCCTGAGGGTCCTACGAGGGGGGGCATAGCTACTACCGTATCCGATTTGAGAGTACGAGCTAAGCGGTAGTAAGACCTTTGAGAGGGCGCGAGTCCTTCTAAGAAATCAGACCATCTGGCATCTCGGACTTCGGCGATGCGAGACTTTACGTCGCGTTGTAGGGCACGCATTCGAGTACGATTTTCCACTGTAGGATTTGTATGGAGTTCGAACGTTCGCCTACGTTTGCCGCCAAGAGCGCTATTCCAACTGCATACAAATTTGAGTTCACTTTTACACTATCGAGAACGTTCAAAAACTCGCACTGAACATACAAGTCATAACTGAATGCCTGCTGACAGCCGGATAACTTGGAGAAAGTGATCATGACGGGCAAGGTGGAAGGAACGAGACCCCCGTGAATGACCTCCCAGCGGCTGGTATATCCAAATAACCATTTAACTGGGCTGCCAGTCGCAACCGCCCTACGAAAAGCTGAGGACCGGACGAGGTGGAAATAGCTCACAAAACAGACCACGGTCGAGTTTTAAGGACACGACCTTCAGTAATAAAGAAAACAACGAAGAAAAGAAGACTCGCGACTATCGCCATAAACAAAACTACTTCAATACTTAATATAAAACTAGATGATGACCGAGCTTTGCACGATTCTTTTTGGATAACGCCACCTGTTGTGTCTTTAAAGGGGTTAGTTGCCCTCAATTAAGAAAAATAGTATTATTATTCGCCAATAGATATCGGGAAGAGTTGATTATTGAAAACACGAATAAAACAACATTTTCTGAAAATAAATCGTAACTAGATCGATTTATCGCCCCCGAAATCCCCTGTATACTAAATTTTATGAAAATCGTTGGAGCCGTTTTCTAGATTCAGATATTATACATATATAATTTAAAAGAATTGCTCATTTAAAGGTATAAAAAAAAATAAGATAATTTCTTGTGACTTTTAGAGAAGCTGGCCCGACAACATTTCAATAAATTTCTTTGAACGGAATTTTCCTGATTCAAATTCCAAACATTAAAAAAAACAGCCAGAACCGTCTGCCCGTAGTGAGAGATTCTCATCTAAAACTATTCAATTTTAAATTGTAATATAATATAGTACAATAGATTAGATGTCATTGTCCTCAATTGTAATGATTCCGTTACAATCATTCGAAACGCGATCTTTACGAATTCTGATTCTCTAAACAGGCCATAAAATGTGATTCGCAGTCGCCTTCAATTCATTGTTCTCATTGAACATTGCCAAAGAAAGTAAAATAGAGTATAGCAATGTTTTACGAAATAAAATTGGCAGTTTTGCAATGACTATCGTTAAATGTGTGCCGTTATAGGGTCAATTGTTTCACCTTGAAACTACCATCTACTGGACTTTATCCAGCAAAAAAAAACTTCTAGCAGACTTGATCTGTAGGAGGTGGCCTCCCTTGGTGAAATTCCTCCACAAGCAATAGATAGGAGTAGGTGGAAAGAGAGCAGAGAGAAGAGTCGTGATCCACAGCAGTGAGGGAAGGACAGAGAAAGAAGAAGAAAAGAGACAGAGAAGAAGAATGAAATATTATAATTACTCTAGTTCAGTTTTCCGCGCGAACTCAAGAACACAAGCAATTTTGTAAAGTTTATTGCATCGTAAAAATCTTTAGAATATCAGCAGACTTTTGTTCTTATTTTAGCATCTTGTCCTAGTTAACTGTCCACTTAACCTCGTCGAAAATATGTCTCGAAAGCACACAATATGCATCATTTGCGTGATTTTACTTTAAGTAGGGCATAGTAAAGCATGCAGTTCGGCAATAAATGAACACACGGTGCTCTCATTTGCAAGAATTGAGATTTTGTTATTCGTCAATCGAAGACAACGCCTAAATTTGTCTACTGAGCTATTCGTATTAAATGTATTGAATTTAGGCATTAAAAAAAGATTTGTAGGAGAAAATGTTTGTTCAATTGAAATGAGATTTAAATGTAATAGAATCAACATCTGTGCGGTATTTTAGATTGGAGATTAAACAATAGCAAATAGTTTACGTGAATCATTCGGAGTACATACGTGTTTTTTTTTTTTTGCATAATGCCTTCACATCAAACAATCGTTCTACTGATCACTACCATTCTGATCCTTTTCGATAATTGATGACATCACTGCCAACGTTCCATGGCATTTGTCGTTATGTGTCACAGTATATGAAACTGAGACGATTCAGAGCGAGACCTTGGCACACAGATTGTAATCAAAAAAGAAATTGATCACCGATTACTGGAATCAGCTATCTATAGCTTAATAGATTTAAACCATAAACTTTGTCATCTCCGTAAGTTTTAAACACTTTCTTCAATTATATACAAATGCTCAAAACCAGCAGAACTCTGCAGTGACCATCGCTAAATACTCATTTATTAAAAGGGCTCAAATGAATGCCAACATCAACTACTTATATAAAGTTTTCACGTAATTTCGTGACAGGTAAACAAATGCTAAAAATCCTCCCGCGACTTTAAATTTATCTTAGATCTCTTATCCAAAACCTGTATACAGTATTCTAATTCATCATCAGTCTACAGTATTCCATTCCATTATTGCCTTCCTCAAGACAAAACATTATCCACAACTAAAATCGAAATAGCATTTCCTATTAATACATTTTAGGATGAACCATTTTTTTACAATTCCACGGCCTAGTTTTACGGTTTCACAGAGTTTCGTGACGAACGGCAATTAGTGAAATTATTACCAAAACAATCTTCATTGCTTGCTTCACTAAGCATTGCAGATAATTCATGGTATTTCGTAATATACGATGTGATTGGTAAGCCTTAGAAAATCAATTAATCGGTTAAATCTCATCTTTTTAATTTTTTATTGCTTAGATGGGTGGACGAGCTCACAGCCCACCTGGTGTTAAGTGGTTACTGGAGCCCATAGACATCCAACGTAAATGCGCCACCCACCTTGAGATATAAGTTCTAAGGTCTCAAGTATAGTTACAACGGCTGCCCCATCCTTCAAACTGAAACGCATTACTGCTTCACGGCAGAAATAGGCAGGGTGGTGGTACCTACCCGCGCGGACTCACAAGAACTCCTATTACCAGTAATTACGCAAATTATAATTTTGCGGGTTTCATTTTTAATACACGATGTTATTCCTTCACCGTGGAAATCAATCGTGAACATTTGTTGAGTACGTATTTCATTAGAAAAATTGGTACCCGCCTGAGATTCGAACACCGGTGCATCGCTCAACATGAATGCACCGGACGTCTTATCCGTTAAGCCACGACGACTTCAAGTTATTCATCTAATTTATTTATGTAAAAAGCAAATTATTCTCTATTGTATTTCTAAATCCACGAACATTTCGCCTTTAGGAATAAACCTACGCACCAACTTAACACCCCACCGCTAATTATTACGCAGCTTATAAAATTTTGTTACCTTGATTTTAGACCACGATTTCGATTAGATGATATTCATTTAACATGAAAATCCTTTGTGAATAGATGTTAGGTATCTGTTTGTTTATTAAAAAAAAAAAATACAGTGTCTGCTCAAGGACTAATCACGGCAATCGTATGACAAACAGCGTCTTACAGAATTTGATTAAATGATCTTGATAGAGGAGCATACGTCCATCTAGCCTTGTCGTTACGTTCGCGCCAAGATTAGACAGGTGAATTTCAATTTACATTATGTTTTGAACTTTCTACACGTTCGGTATGTATATTACCTAAGAACTATCCAAAGGTGTGATATTGGTGAAGTAAAAATTATCTTATACCTTTAAACGAGCAATTCTTGTATTAATAATAACTATATATAATGTATAAAATAACTATATATATGTATATGTAATCTGAATCTCAGAAACGGCGCCAACGATTTTCATAAAATTTAGTATACAGGGAATTTCGGGGGCGATAAATCGATGTAGCTACGATTTATTTTCAGAAAATGTTGTTTTATTCGTGTTTTCAATAATCAACTCTTGCCGACATCTATTGGCGAATAATAATACTATTTTTCTTAATTGAGGGCAACTAACCGCTTTAAAGAAATAACAAGACGGCGTTATAAAAAAAAAACGAGCAAAGCTCGGTCATTATCTAGTTTTTAATTAACTGCTACAGCTCGCACGTGCAATAAACCCAAATACAAACACTGCAGCCATAAATATTCACTCGAACTTACTTGCATAATGTCTGAGCGTAACCCATCTGCGCAGACTTCCTGGTCTGTGGTGATATTATGCAAATTTACTTCAGTTACGAGATACTGTTATTTACGTTTTTCTAGTATTAGATTTAAAAATTGGTGGGAATTGATATTCGTATTAATATCATTTCTGATCTAGAAGGGATTAGGTTTAGGATTAAGATTAGGGCTTACGATATGGCCGATGTCTGAGTCGTAGTAGATAAGAACTATGTATGCTCTACCACCAGTAAAAATATTATCTAAAATATCATATTTTTCTAGCTATTCATTTTACATCTATAGAAATAAATAAATCTAGAAATAAAAAACCTTGCTAAATTACATGCATAATAAAGCATCACTCGAGAATAGCTCGACCGATGTAATGTTTGATTGTGTTCATAATTTTACCACCTACTACTATTTTGCAAAGTTAGCGTCGAAAATATTTTTGGAAAATCTATCGGTTTTTTTTTTGCAAACAGCTAGGGATAGTCACAGCGGAGGGTAACCAGGTAACTTGAATAAAACCTTTATTACTGCCCGTCAAATAGCTATGTATTTATATTTATATTACATACAACCAAGATTGTAGGCAGCGGCTTGGCTCTGCCCTTGGCATTGCTGAAGTCCATGGGCGACGGTAACCACTCACCATCAGGTGGGCCGTATGCTCGTCTGCCTACAAAGGCAATAAAAAAATTAAAAAAAAGATTAATAAAGAAAATTATTGTTATTGCTTATGTAGATAGATACCATTGTAATAAAACTTCAGATTTTGTCGTACGTACCAAATACTCAAAAATACTACTCTAAGTAATAGTAATGTATACGACAGTGCAGTCACTTCACCGTTTTTAGTGAAAGATTAATAAGCCTCCGTTGCCTGCCCAAAGCGATCGAGAAGATTTCCCCTCAACTATTATAGAAACAAAAAAAGCTACTGCGAAGTGTTACATATAGGTTACCTTTCACATTTTCGAGACTGCTCACATTAAAGAGCAAGTTTCGAACAATGATAAATGAAAAAAAAACACTTTTTTATGTTTGAGAGATTACTGGGTGACCCGGAGGCCTTTCCAGTTTTACCAGGGTAGGTGGGCGAACAAAAAGGGGTGAGATTTGCTAACAGCTACCCAAGCGCCTCCAAAAGAAACCAAACAACTCCAAAGTAACTGCTAAAAAAAAACTTAGCTAACTATGAAAATAGGGCAACTATGATACCATAATCGTCAACGATAAGCAAAACATTAATGTGCGTCCGTGACAAGTTCTTTCAACTTTATTACCGAGGTCCGGAAACTGCGGTTTGGTTCAAAAATGGGAACCGGAAGCATTTCGCTGGCGTTCGATAAAATGGCACGATTTCCAGTCGTAGATTTATATAAAAAATTATAGTATTTATATAAAATTATAATATATCACTACATAGTATAAAACAAAGTCGCTTTCTCTGTCCCTATATCTGTCTGTCCCTGTGCTTAAATCTTTAAAACTACGCAACGGATTTTGATGCGTTTTATAGATAGTGTGATTGAATAGGAAGGTTTATATGTATAATTACATCCAGCGGTGAAATCAATAATAAATTACAGTTTCCGAAGCGAAGCGAGGGCGGGTCGCTAGTTAAATAATATATTAAGTTTATATGAAAGGAGATTTCTTTTTTTTTTTTTTTTTATTGCCCTTGTAGGCAGACGAGCATACGGCCCACCTGATGGTGAGTGGTTACCGTCGCCCATGGACTTCAGCAATGCCAAATTTCTTAAAGAAATAAGCAGTGCCTTTGTACATAATTTTCCTATTACTCTGTACTATGTCTTCTTTTTTGTGTGTACATAAATAATAAAAAAAACGATTATCAACGTTAGCATTATTTATAAATGGGCAAGTCATTCCCAGCGCATGGGCCCTTATAGTTGTCATACGAGTATTACATGATATAGGTTGAACGATAATTCGCCAATTTTAGTCTACCTCTTCGGAAAAAAGATGTAAGAGTCTATTATTAATACTCATCAGTATATTCGTCGAAACTTATGTAAATGATAAGAATGTCCGCAGAGTTCTCATTTCCAAATACATTGACCAAATACCAAATACCACCGAATATGGCGACGGTAACAAAAATATTACAAAATGAAAAATAAGTCTCGAGAAATTTCGTTAGCACGTAATGAAAGTTCAAAACATTGAAACATGTTTTAAAAATAAACTTCAATGTCGGTACAATAAATATTCACAAACGGAGTTGAACTTGTTACGTAGAAGGGTGAACTGCCTTGACGTTTTGCGGAGATATCATTGTTTTACGCACATTGTACTTGAAAACGGAGGAAAACATTATATTATATATTTCAGCCTTTCAACGGTTTGTTGACACTTACGCAGTATGCTGTGATGCCAGGGGGAGTGTAAGGTATTTTTTGTGAGTTACGGAGAGATATTCAACTATTCGAAATCTTATTTAACGTTTTCGGTAAAAGAAATCGTGGTTTTAAGCAATTCTTTTACTGAAAAGACTCGAATTTAATTCAATTCGGGTATTTTTTTATGATTCTATGCTTTATGAAAAATCCGATGATGTGATACAAGCTTAAAACGAGTTTATATGTGTCCTCTGCAACCACAATGCAATTTGATATTCATGTCATGGATCATCTTTTATTTATAAACGACTACACATAATGCATACGTTTGAAAATCACTCCGGTAATCCAACAAGATAATTACATGATGAATACGCACTTAACACGTGATCATAACATAGTAAGTATAATAAAAATATGAAGTCGAAATATTTTTAAATTTGCGTAATTACTAGTAATGCGGTGAATTATAAGTATTTCTGGCGGGAAGCAGTCGTGCGTTTTTTTTTGGACTGCCAATAATCAATGAGCCGTCAGCCCGTTGGTGACAAAGAAAATGGCCTGAAAAACAATGCGGCCTCCGGAGAAATATTTTTTTTTATTGCTTAGATGGTTATTGCTTATTACTTGAGCCTAAATAAGTATCATTAGGATGTTTTTTTTTTTGCTTAGATGGGTGACGAGCTCACAGCCCACGTGGTGTTAAGTGGTTACTGGAGCCCATAGACATCTACAACGTAAATGCGCCACCCACCTTGAGACATAAGTTCTAAGGTCTCAATGTAGTTACAACGGCTGCCCCACCCTTCAAACCGAAACGCATTACTACTTCATGGCAGAAATAGGCGGGGTGGTGGTACCTACCCGTGCGGACTCACAAGAGGTCCTACCACCAGTGATATACACCGTAAACGTAGTAGCATCATAGAGAATATAATTACTGCGTTCATCCACAGTGCGTTTCCAGAGATCTTTTTTGCCGCGTACCATCCGGCCTTGGAATGAGCTCCCCTCCACGGTATTTCCCGAGCTCTATGAATTATCCTTCTTCATACGAGGCTTGTGGAGAGTACTTAACGATAGGTAGCGACTTGGCCCTGCCCTTGGCATTGCCGAAGTCCATGAGCTACCATTCACCATCAGGTGGCCCATATGCTAGTCTGTCTACAAGGAAAATAAAAAAGAGACGCCGCCCTGTAGGAAGGCCTAAGTACCGCTGATCTGACACTGTGGAACGAAATTTACGAGAGCTCCAAGTGTCGGACTGGCAAGGTGTTGCGCAGCGCCGGGATGAATGGCAACGTTTATTATCGGAGGCCAAGACCCACTCCGGGGTCATAGCGCCAGCGCAGTATTAGTAGTGTACGCGATCGAGTAATTAAAAAACTCTCACTAAGCACACTGGCTATAAAATGGCTTTAGTATCATTCTCTGTCCAGAAAGGCTCTTAAGGATCGGTCGTAAATAAAATAATAGCACGAAATTATGTTTTTGTTAATGAGATTGTATTTTAGAATGTTCTAATAGTCGTACCATGTGAAATCCATTTTCGTTCGATACTCTGAGTATCTTCACACAACATATTCTATTTTAAGATCTAACATCCTGCAACCGCGCAATGATTCATCGGAAGCATATGTCTCGAAGAGCTTGAGAATGAATGTTATACGAATTTATCTTGGGGGTAGATTTACAAATATCCTCACGTCCTTTCATATCGAGGGGTTAAAGGCTATTTCGTTAACGACATTTCACTTAATATACGACATCTATCTTTGTAATTAAAGGTGCGTTTTATTCGGTACTAGCGACCCGCCCTCGCTTCGCTTCGGAAACTGTAATTTATTATTGATTTCTCCACTATTTAATGGATGTTATTATATATACTAGAGGTCCTGCAGTAGTCGAAATTCGACTATAATTAATTGGAATCGTTAGTTTGTACACTATTATGATTGTATTTTATACTTCTATAATCACAATTTCGCAAAGACTACACTATAAAAAATATTAACCTTTGCAAACAATATTTAATCTATTCTCAATTTGACAACAGATGCCAAAAACAAAAGTTTGACAATAAATAGTATGCATGCGTGTGTGCGTCAAATATGTGGTATGTAGTGTGTGTAAGTTTTTCTTTATTAATTTAATGTATCTTTTATGCATTATTTCATACTCCTCCGTCCGCGCAATTTTCATAAAAAGGGATACAAAGTATTTGCTTCACGTATTAATATATAGAGATAAACCTTCCTTTTCAATCACTCTATCTATTAAAAAAACCGCATCAAAATCCGTTGCGCAATTTTAAAAGTTTTAAAGATTTAAGCACACATAGGGACAGATATAGAGACAGAGAAAGCGACTTTGTTTTATACTATGTAGTGATTAGCATGAACGATTCGATGTTTTTAATTGAACTTCAATTAAGTTTACTCCATTCAAATATCTGAAGAAGTTTTTTTGTTATGATATGTTTTTCCCAAATTTTAAAATTTAAATGGCTCTCCTGTTAAGTTGCAAAAATGTCGCTTTAACCAAATACGGGGTGAAAGCGTATTCGATATCATGTAGTATCTACATTTATAAACATTATGTCTCTAGTATTAAATCCACAATAATACCGTTTGTTAGCGCGTTCTGTGTGAATGCGAACCCGAAAACGCTATTTTTAATTAGTTCAAGGCCTTTGTCGCTTGTATAAAGATAATACGGTTTATCGTTGTCTACTAATTATATATGTCAACATTTGTTAAAAATTAAACCACAATTTCCAAGATCGAAACTCCAAACATTTCTTTTGTGCTTAGAATATTTTTAAACTAGTCTTCTCGTTTCCAGATTTTAAAATTTAACTTTAGAATATTTACATAGGATTTACTGGCTATAGAATATTTACCGGATATAAAACACTAACATACAATAATAATAACATTGCGATTATTACAACCTCCTATAAATGTGGTGCTGGTCCTAAGCTCGATTTACACTTTAATACTGCACTTCAGTTCCTGACGTCGCTGTGACATTTGGTTTTCTAGTCGTGGGAATAAAAACTTCAGATAAATATATAACTCTCACATTAACGCCAGTTGTTTTGAATCTTTGTTTTTATTAAGGTTTAAATTTATTGGGTATTTATATACTGTACGAAGTTTAAATTAGAAAGGCACATTTTTTTATATTTTTTTAACTTGAATAATGACAGTGTCGGGAATTTGCGTATAATGTCGTTCTCTCCTGCGTATTCTGGCAACTACATATATCTATAAATTATCCGTCGATAAAAAGCATTACAAACCTAAATATGCAATTTACATTTGTTTGAGTTTAATAATGTCCTAAAATTTATTAAATTACCAGTATATATCCAAGTATACATTTTTACTCCCAATGTAATCCAATCTATAACTTTCCATGTTATCAATTGAAACTTCAATGTCGATAATCTAAAGCCCTATATTCCACTTTCTCCGATCGCACGGGACAAGGAAAAGTAGTGTGGGCGTAACAACAACTCTAAAGATACAGAATATATTTTGCACTCAAGTCTAAATATTATGTTAGATAACTGAGAATACTATTCTTAAAACATTGATAACACATCCGTATAAATTAACATAGTTGTTTTCTGTGGTACGTCTTTTATAAGTAACGAATGTTCTAGAATTTTGTGCAGTAGGCATACAAATAAACAAGAATAAATTACATTATCCAAAGTTTTTTGGTGCCACCGTTTTAGGAATCGCCACACTCGGAACACATTACAAAATAAGACGCTAAGACAAACGAAAAAACAAGACTAAAAAACAAACTCTTCCCCTCCAAAAGTGTACGTTTACGGGTGATAGGACCTCTTGTGAGTCCGCGCGGGTAGGTACCACCACCCTGCTTATTTCTGCCGTGAAGTAGTAATGCGTTTCGGTTTGAAAGGTGGGGCAGTCGTTGTAACTATACTTGAGACCTTATAACTTATATCTCAAGGTGGGTGGCGCATTTACGTTATAGATGTCTATAGGCTCCAGTAACCACTTAACACCAGGTGGGCTGTGAGCTCGTCCACTATCCAGAAACTATCCATTGATTTAAATTATTTGATTGTTTGATATACTCGTACTAATCAATTTCACTTGACTAATCTAACCATCCTTTACGTCATCGATTTCCATATTTACGAAGTCGACGGATATCATGGTCACACCCAATACAAACGACCCGGCAGTAGGATTACCGCTCTTATTATATTTGTATTTAAAGGTTATCGGTATGTCGCTGTCGCCTCGTGTAAGTCATGAGGAATGATAGGCGATGTCAAAAAATACTTTGAGAAATTGACTATCAATAACTTAACATAAAATATAATCAACTAAACCATAACCCAAAATCAATAGAAGCAGGTCTAGTAACAGTTGTATCCCACGTGCGCTTATAATCACGAGTCATAGTGATATCATAGGCGGATATTTAAATATGTCGACGACTCCTTATGTGTGTTTCTCTAAACCTTATATTAAGTGAACTTTGATGTAAGTTAAAATTTTGTGCAATTTGAGTTTTTTATAAAATGAACACTTGGATACTTCTCTCTCTCTCTCTCTCTCTCAGAAAAATTCGAAGCTGAATGGGTTTCATATCCATAGCTAAAAATTACTTGGGTGCTACTAAAAACATGAAAATTATGTATATATTTTATCCACGGTGAAATTCAGCTTGTGATATTTGATGGTTTAGTCACCGTATATTTTATCGTTGCTTCATTCAATGTTATCCTTGAAGCTGGAGTATTGACACAATTGGTGAAGTATTGTGTAGTCGATTAAATATAATGTCATACCTTAAACCGACGAACAATGGTTAAGTAATTATTCAAACGGTCATTGATTTTTAGTTAGGCGCAACAATTGGTCGTTTCGCCATCAATAATTAAAACTATTACCAAATCAATTAATAGTACCAGATCACCGCAATATATTATACCATTTTCTATTTCTTTACGAAAATTTTCAGCACATTCCCGTCTAGCCTTAAAATAAAAAATTTGTCACCCGTTTTATTAATTATGTCAATATTATGTATGTACTACCTACTTCCTAACAGGCTACCGATCCTTAGCACTGGTAATGATTTTTTTTTTTTCTTCCTACCTAAGCTGATAGCCCTAGCGGCTATTTCAGCGTAACCTAACTTTAGTAGGTGAGCTCACGGGGCTCAAACCTGACGATGTTGCTAACACGAACCCTAGCAAGAGTCGTGCTTCGCAGAATCTACCACCGGATCGGAAACGCGACCCACTGAGAAGATCCGGCGAGAAACTCAGTGGGCTGTGTCTGAGAGTTAATTTACTCGTCGAGCCCTTCGTCGTAAGCGACGGGTTCGACGAGAACGGTGACCGGTGCTTGAAGTACCTAAAAGCACCGTTAGTGGATCAGGAGGATCCGAGATGACGTGTTTAGGGCGACGTCGACTGCTTTCCATTCTGTCCGCAGGATCGGGAATGTAGTTACCGGCGGCCACGATGAGAGGGTTCTCGTGTCGTGCCGCTTTATCGAAGTGGCGCATGGACGCCGACTGAAGATACTTACTGATGGACTCTAAGTCCAGGTCGTCATGGAGGTCGACGTTCCTGACGAACCACGGGGCTCCGACGGCTATCCTGCAAAAACGGGATTGAATGATTTGAAAGGATTTTAAGTGTATGCGGGCCGCGTGAGCGAACACTACACTTGCATAGGTCATGACGGGGCGTATGCAAGTTTTGTAGAGTG
The DNA here is from genome assembly GCF_030269925.1 of Bombyx mori. Classification (NCBI taxonomy): domain Eukaryota; kingdom Metazoa; phylum Arthropoda; class Insecta; order Lepidoptera; family Bombycidae; genus Bombyx; species Bombyx mori. The sequence goes on from NC_085117.1 coordinate 18,407,277, forward strand.
TCACCTTATTTCTAAGGGACATTTTACTTCGCCTACATATCATCGGGTAGAGACGTCCTAGGATGAAGGCGGCACGATCGCGTACCGTCTTGATGTGGGGGCGGAATGTCATCCTACTGTCGAGGGTGACGCCTAAATATTTGACCTTCGGGGCCCACGGTATGGGCTGGTCGTACATCGTGATTGGGCGAACGGCGGGGGCGGGGGTGTTGACGCGCCTAGTCGGGAGAGGGATGCTCAGCGTGGTGTTCGGAGGGCGACCCCTTTTGAAGAGCACCGCTGTGCTTTTCGTGGGGTTAATGTCGATGCGCCACTTCCGGAACCACTGTCCCATGGTGGTAGCTGCGGTCTGAAGTCGTCGATGAAGCAACGCCTTCTTCCTACACGAGTAGTAGATGGCGGTGTCATCGGCGAAGAGCGCCAGATGGGTCTCCGGAGACCGGGGTATATCGTTAATATACAAACTGAATAGTAACGGGGAGAGGGCGGAGCCTTGCGGGACTCCGGCTGTGACGTGATGGTAATGACTCGTTGACCTACTCATATAATTATTTCAGACATAAAACATGTTAGTACATTTGCTTATCAAATGACCTCTTGATTAAGAACTATGTAAGCTAAAATATACAGTTGGAGAAATTTAATGCGTACAATTATTGTGCAATACTGTGTCCCTAAAATTAAAATCAGCAGTACAGTCACAGAGTAGCTACAATGTAAACTTTTCTCCTTAATATTTTATAATTTCGACAATCGATTGGTTGTTTGCCAAATACTTTTCCAGCAAATTTCAGAATCAAACCAGTCGGTACTTGTGCCACGTGGTGTTACTATAAATAGAACCAAACATTATTCACCGCTTGTTTTGTAAGATTAGAATCTATAAATAATTTGGTATTTGAACTATCAAGGTCGAGTTTGAGAATCAGAAGGTTGAAAATTTCATAATACTTGATTCAAACGTTTGTAAACACGTTTGAAGTATGTAGTTTAAATGTTTGTGTTTGGTAACGAAACACGTACATGTTTTGTAAGTTTTTATTGTAGTTGAGACTAATCGTTGGAGACATCAAAATTACTAAAGAGCATGGCATAAAACCCACATTAGTATCGAATCTACTGACTTTACAATTCCACGATTTTTCTGTAAACCACGCTGTTTGCGAATTTCAACACGTAAATTATGATCGAAACCTCAGATTCATTCGGTGCATTCGTGTGTAGCGATGCACCGGTGTTCGAATCCCGCAGGCGGGTACCAATTTTTCTAATGAAATACGTACTCAACAAATGTTCACGATTGACTTCCACGGTGAAGGAATAACATCATGTAATAAAAATCAAACCCGCAAAATTATAATTTGCGTAATCACTGGTGGTAGGACCTCTTAGGAATCCGCACGGGTAGGTACCACCACCTCACCTATTTCCGCCGTGAAGCAGTAATGCGTTTCGGTTCGAAGGGTGGGGTAGCCGTTGTAACTATACTGAGACCTTAGAACTTATATCTCAAGGTGGGTGGCGCATTTACGTTGAAGATGTCTATGGGCTCCAGTAACCACTTAACACCAGGTGGGCTGTGAGCTCGTCCACCCATCTAAGCAATAAAAAAAAAAGACCTGAGTAAAGAGCCTCATGATTTTTATTACTCAATTCTCCCCACGAATATCCAAATGGCCCTTTGAATCTATCCAGTTTCGTATCGTTTTGTGTCGTAGTATTAATCAATAGCCAAAACTACATCCATCCATATACCTATACGGTTAGTTGATCAACGTACGTACGTAATAAAATCATCTCGCTAAGATTTCCACACCAAACTCAATAACATCCGAACGAATAAGCATGTAAGTCAGTTTCCACAGTTTAATATACTACATGACTAAGGAGACTTTTACGATCTTCAACTATTCTACGTGCAGGGCTGTTTCCGCTCTTATTTTCAGTATGGGCCTATCCTGGCTAGGGTTGCCGATTCGATATATAGCTGGGAGTGGCTGTAGGACTAATTGTCAGCCCGTACGGCTATGTATCTCAACCCTACCTATTTCGAACGCGAAGCAGTCGTGCGTTTTTAACGATGCCTGTTATACTATTGTCCTCGTGACTCAAAGTGGACGGCGTATTCATATTATGATGTCCATGGGCCACAATAACCGATTAACATTAGGTAGGCTATCAGTTCGTCGCTCGTCTATTCAATAAATTAAAAAACATTGTAACCCATCCAATCCATATATGGATAATCATGTCCGTTAAGTACTGATAACCCGCCAAACAACACAATTTGATTCAATTGCAAGAGTATTATTTCTTATTAAACTTATTGTGTTTCTATCTAAAGAACTTGCCTATTTCTGCCGTGAAGCAGTAGTGCGTTTCGGTTTGAAGTGCGGGGCAGCCGTTGTAACTATACTTGAGAACTTAGAACCTATCAAGTCATCAAGGGCTCGCTAACTGTTCTTGACATTTGCACCAATAAAAAACATTTTAGCTAAAAGATTCAAACTTTATTAGTTTTTACGTGGCACGTGTTAATTTAATTTAAGAAAGACAAATGAGCACGTGCTATTTAATTGTAAGTTTTTTTGTGTAAAACACACCGTTAATTGGCCGTTTTAGAATCGTTTGCGATAAATACGCAACAAGCGCCCGGGGGCTTGGCTCCAACGTCTGTTCTATATTTAGTTACATAATTCAATGTGTAATCGTATGGTCTCGCGTATATGACACGTATTTCACTGCTCTTGCTAGGGCTAGTGTTAGCAAATTCTCTCAGGTTGGGCCCGTCAGCTCACCGTAGCTGGAATAGCCCCTTAGACTTGGTAACCTTTGGTAGCGTGTAACGTGTTTACGGTGACAGTTTTAACTCAGGAAATTGTTTTAATCCGCTAAGTGCTTTCAGATCTGGTACGCTAAATTTCACAACTTTGCCTCGCCCTCCTGGATATTTCTACGCCATTTATTTAATATTCGAACAGTACAACGGATTTTATGCCATGCGCTTATATCGAAACTAGGCCTAGTAGCTTCGATAACAATCTACTGAATTAGCTACAAACCACAAACTATAACTGATGACTGACTGACTGACTGATGGTAAAGTGGTGTAATGTAATTAAATAAGAATTTTAATGAAATTATTATAAAATTTCAAACTCGATTATCATATCAATGCAGCTTAAAATCCTTTTTTCCCTACTGATACTAGGCTGATAGCCTTGAGAGGCTATATCAGCTTCGCCCTAACGTGTACGTGAGCTCACGAGGCTCAAACCAGAGCGGTGCTAACACTAATCCTAGCAAGAGCAGTGCTTCGCAAAATCTACCACCGGATCGGAAACGCGACCCACTGAGAAGATCCGGCGAGAAACTCAATGTGTTGTGTCTATGGGTCAAATGGGCTAATCACAAAAATGAAAAAAAAATTAAATTAATTCGTTTAACAATTGTAATTAGTCATTAAACCTGCAATCGCGTGACGTCATGAAATTGCGTCCTAACAGCGTGAGCATCGGACATAATTATATTACCGGTAATCTGATAAGTTAAAAGTCAGCATATGTCATAAGTACTTGTGATATTGATCTAGAGACTAAGAACAGCTTTTTTCCCGTAAATTTATAAATATCGGTAAATGTACTTTGTGCAGATATACTCGGTCGCACTATTATCAAATCAATCGCAGTACCTCCACAGCTATTCACAAATTTCCTTTATAAATCACAAACCTACATAATATAACTGGTTTAAATTTTCTCCAAGACCGAACTCGGAAAACAAAACACATCACTCAAAACACACACCGGAAGCACATTCAAATTTTCAATATGTGACTAAAGGACATGGGCCACTCTCCATACATTGGCCCACTAAACGAAGTTCAAGGACAGTAATAAAATTAAGTTTAAATAACAGACTATATATCCCTTTTATTATAAACAAATTAAAATCAATATTGTTCTTGGGGATACAGAGATATTTAAAAAATAAGATAAGAATTTTAGGTTATATCATATGATTTTGCGGTCAATATACTGACACTTTAACATCATTATCAGCTTAAATATTATTTATATTACTATACTTTATGACACAGACCCAATTCAATGAACGCCAAGACTTAATTTTATGCACACAAAAATATAATAAGCAGGTACATCGCAACGAAACACTTAAAAATAACCACAATGCGCACGAGTGCGAAAACGATATAACATCTCCCTGTCTTACTCCTCTCTTTGACGTGATTTCCTTCGTGCAATGCTCCTATACTCGGACTGACACGGTGGGGTTATTAAACAAGTACTTCAACACCTCGACATACCGATAGTCAATACGGCACCGCTGGAGAGATCTAAGGACCACCCAAGTTTCGATGGAATCAAAGGCCTTTTCATAGTCCACAAACGCCAGGCATAGTGGCCGATTATACTTTTCGATCTTTTGTATAATCTGCCGCAGCGTATTTATGTGGTCTATAGTGCTAAAGCCTTTTCGGAAACCGGCTCGTTCGATCCTTGGGTTATATATCTACATATCTATTGTAACGTACCATAGGGACGAACTTTTTCTGTATCTTCCTTAGGTGCAACTTTTACTTCATCCTTTTGTGTTTCTATGATTTCATTTTTATTATTATAAACATTTACATTAAAACTTAGATTTTCAAATACCAAAACGATAATAAATATCAAATTTTATATTATTCTCTATTTTCATGTTTTTCTTTTAAACCGATATTCTTCTTCTTCTTTTTCTCCACCTTATCCCACTATGTGGGGTCGGCACAACTAATTTTTCTCTTCCATTCTCTTCTATCAGCCGTCATCTCAACACTCACTCCTCTCTCTCTCATATCGTCATTCACACACTCCATCCATGTCTTCTTCGGTCGACCTCTTCCCCCTCTACCTTGCACTACCATTTCCATACATCTCCTAGTCACATGCATCTTCTCTCTACGCATCACATGTCCATACCACGCTAACCGTCCGCTCCTTAATTTGTTGTTTACCGGGGCCACTTTCACACTTCCTCTGATATACTTATTCTTTATCTTATCCATTCTTGTTACTCCACACAACCATCTCAACTATCCTATTTTTAATTAAATTATTTAAACCGATATTCAAATAATTTAATTAAAAATAGGATAATAATATTTCCTAGTTAAACTCTTTCAAGTTTAATTGTGACGTATCACTAAATTCGCATTTTTTGTATCCATTTCATACATCCTTCCTTCGTCCATCCAAAAACTAAACACGCCTTAAATAATACTGCGTTTATTAATGATCACGTCATATGGATATTCACCTCTATAAAGAAGACCATTAAAGAAAAGATTCGACAAGTCCAGACGCCACCAGCAACGCATTCGCGCCAACTGTCTCTTTTCAATATCGAATCTGTGACGTCAAACATGATACGGCAATGCAATCCGCATAGAAATAAATTATCGATCAGAATCTTCATGCAATTACAAAACTAAGCATCCTGACATTTACGGCACGTTTCATGCCGCGTTTTAAAAAGTCAGTTTTATTTCATAATACTGACCGATAAGCCCACAGCTCATCTTATTGTCCATGGTTACTTGTGCCTATTAATCATCACCATGTTACTGTTGCTCTCTTCAGACTGGAAAGCATGATTACGGTACAAATTGAAGGGTGAAACAAAACATTACCGAAAATATGTACTTCGCACTACCTAACATTCATTATTTATTTATTTATTTATTTATTTATTTATTTATTTATTTATTTATTTATTTATTTATTTATTTATTTATTTATTTATTTATTTATTTATTTATTTATTTATTTCTTTCTTTCTTTCTTTCTTTCTTTCTTTCTTTCTTTATTTATTTATTTATTTATACTTTATGCACAAAACAAAACTTGTACACAGGCGGACTTAATGCCATGGGCATTCTCTTCCAGTCGACCATAGGGTGGTGCAGAGATAATGCATGGTAGGTGCATTGACAAAAGAATAACAAACAACAACAACAAAACAAAAAAAAAAGAACAAACTCAAAACAAAATCTTCCTTAAAATAACATCTCAGTATTATAGAATACACATACTACAATTCAATATACCTATGTATAAAATATTAAAATACATACATACACATAATTACACACAATAATATAGATGTAAAGTAATAATATATAAATACACATGAAAATACACAATTTAGTATTATAGTTATATTATTATTATTATGTATTCCTACACAACTGAGATTCAGCATCACTTCTCGAAGTGGTCATTCTCGTTTTGATGTCTTTCAGTATTGGTGAATAAATAAGCTTATCTGACCGCGACGGGGCAGCGCAAAGCCGCCATCGCCCGAAACATGTCTTGTCGGATCCCCCGGATTCACTCTCGGTGCTTTAGGCCTCTCAAGCATCAGTCACCGTTCTCGTCGAAGCGAACTAACATAGACACAGCCCACTGAGTTTCTCGCCGAATCTTCACAGTGGATCGCCATTCCGATCCGGTGGTAGATTCTGCGAAACTCTTGCTAGAGCTAGTGTTAGCAAATTCTCTCAGGTTGAGCCCTTGAGTTCACCTACTTGTCCGGGCGTAACTGGAATAACCTCTTAGTCCACCAGCTATAGATAGGGAAAAAAAGACTATACGAATCGTAATTTCGCCTACGCTACTAATAAAATAATTTCATACAAAAACTCGAGCAATGTCGAAAGTCCAAGGGTATTAGGTATACAAAAACACCAGGAATTAAATTTAAAATCAGCGAGTATTGACAAGAATAGAGCTAATCGCGTGCAGCTTTTTCTTTATATAAAAACCTATTAACGTTATTGTAAAGGAGCAGATTTACAGTTTTTGTGCGAGTTAATTTCATGTAAATATCGCAGAGTGTTTAGCGTAGCGTGAAATGAAAATGAAGGAAAAAAATTCTGGCTCAATAAACCTTTTATAGATTTTGAAATAAAATGTGAAATTAAATTCATTGTAGGGACAAAAATATATCGATTTTTTTTGTAAAAAATTAAATATAAACAAAATACAAAATAAATTGAATGCTACTGTTAAATATAAAATTAATCCCGGTAATCAGTATAGGCGGCAAGTATTTTAATCGCGGGTAAGAAATATCGAGATTACTCCGCGAGACTTGGTATCCAGTAAGAAACTCCAAGCTCTTTTAGCCCTGGCGACTTACAATTCTAGTGGAGAAATAGCAACGGCTAAAGCTTCAGCATATTTCTGGTCTTAACCAAGCGAACATTTTATATTTTAATAATTTAATTTAAAATATCTATATACTAGACGTTTTCTACATTGTAAAGGATGACTAATACTAAGCTAAATAAAGCATTTAAAACTTATTTATAATAAAAATATTTGTTGTAAAACCTTGCGTCGGAAGTTTGTAAACAAACATTATACATTACACAACAAACTATAGACATAACATTGAATTTATGATTATCTAATATCTTACAAATATAAACGTAATAGGTACTCCAAATGTGAAAAAACCACTTCCATTGTCAGTAATAAAATAACTAGAATTCAAACACTCGTGGCGGTAGCCTTGATACAACACAAAATATTTGACAGATGTCTGAATCTCGCTTACGACACTATTAAGATTAGCTTGCAAATATACAAGTTCCGAACAACATTAGGACCGTCGGTCTACCGAGCAATATCACCCGCTCAGTTGAAGATCTTCCCTCCATCGTTAAAACTCTCACAGACTAAAACCAAATACGAATTACCTAATTAATAACACAAAATTTAAACAAATGAAAAAATACATTGACTTGAATAAAATAAGAATATCATCTATATAATCGAAAACATTAAGTGCATTATTAATGATAACTCAAAAACAGATGTTGATAAAATTTAAATGAGACCACATAAGAAGCACCTGCTTTGGACTTTAAAAAAAATAGAATCATCAAAGTCATCATTGAATCATCAAGTTCAACTAGAAAAATTTTCTGAGGGTACTGTTACACGGCCTTTCTCAAACTTCTTTTTAAAAAAAAAACAAAAAGTTTTCACAACTGAACTGTCTTTTATTAGACTTCACAATTTTACAACACTATTGTTGACTTCTCAAATTTATGTATGCTCGCGACGGCTTCCAGATTCTAACTGGTTTTCAATACGATTTGATTTTACATGAAAGCTAAAAATGATGACTCTAGTGGAAAAACACAGTGAGCTTGTAAACGAGCTGATTAGGGCAAAGCTGCTTTGTAGAGTAGTGTGTAACAGTACACACAAAAAAATTGTAAATGATAAACTTCTCCTTTCTTGAAGTGGTTAAATTGATGATGTTATTTTAGTTTATATGGGAAACTCCATTTTTTTTTCTGTTCCAGGTAGTAGCTCGTCGCTCCGACCTGAAGTTGATCGTCACATCAGCCACGATGGATTCGACTAAGTTCTCGACGTTTTTCGGTAACGTGCCGACTTTCACCATCCCTGGCAGGACCTTCCCCGTGGAGACGTTCTTCTCAAAGAACCCGTGCGAGGATTACGTTGACGGAGCTGTCAAACAGGTAAGACGTTCCAGAGATTTACTAGTTTAGATTATTATTATTCCAGAGATTTAGATTATCTACTGGCGGTAGGACCTCTTGTGAGTCCGCGCGGGTAGGTACCACCACCCTGCCCATTTATGCCGTGAAGCAGTAATGCGTTTCGGTTTGAATTGCGGGGCAGCCGTTGTAACTATACTGAGACCTTAAAACTTATATCTCAAGGTGGGTGGCGCATTTACGTTGTATATGTCTATGGACTCCAGTAACCACTTAACACCAGGTGGGTTGTGAGCTCATCCACTCACAAAAAAAAAAGATTGATGTGATATTTAAGACATTTCAATTTCAATGGTCCCAGCTTAGAAGTAATTCCGGTATACCATATAACAAAAAAACTGGCCCCAATCGTTGTTCGAATCCGGACCCTGACCTTTAGTATTCAAGATCACGATAACAACTAACCCAACAATGAATTTGTAATTGATATTGTACAGTTTAATAGATCCAAAGGTTATAACGTTATAAGTTAACCAATCTCAAAGTAAAAATGAGCAAAATAAACCTACTTTAATATAAACTAGCGACCCGCCCTCGCTTCGCTTCGGAAACATTAAAACATGAAACAAAAAAAAAATTTAAAAAAAAATAAAAAAAGTAGCCTATGTTCATTAGGGACAATGTCGGCTTCTAATGGAAAAATAATTTTTCAAATCGGTCCAGTAGTTTCGGAGCCTATTCGAAACAAACAAACAAATCTTTCCTCTTTATAATATTATATATAGTATAGAGTATAGATTGTCAACATCGTTCTCGTACTAAACTATGCTTAAGTCACGCTTATCTTTTTAGGATGTCTATATATTGTTAACCTCTAATTTTAATACACGTAGTTTAAAAGCTAAAAAGAAAACCCTTAGCAAGTAACAATTAATTTCATCTTTTTTTTCTTATCCTATTGATACTAGTCAGAGTGTTAGATCAAAGTCATAAAATTGTTATATGGTCTTCAAACCACAATGTGTGAGAAAATTTTCAATCTAGTCGGACGTCTTTTAGTCAATCATATTGACTTTCAGAAATTCTCTTACATACAAACAAACATATGTACATACCGAGCCAATAAGAGTTTTTAAAAGCGTTTTAAAATAAGACATATCGGGTACACTCCATTGGATAATTAATACCTTACTCTTAAATAAAAAAACAGCCTTATTTAAACCTTTAATTTAATTATTTTAAACCTATAATTTTGTTTTTTCTTCCTTAAATAATGATACTAAACCAAATAATTTTACCAATAAATGTATTATTATCAATCCGAATGGGACGCACGTAAAAGTAACATAACCAAATATTACGTCGTTTTCAGACACCCACTTAACAGTTGAAAGTTTCAACGGTATGCGAGTAAAGTAAGCGAACAGACGGTGCCTAGACCACGCAATTTGTGTGTTACCACATTATTACCGTGCTGAGACAAACGTGGAATTTATTATTATTATTTTTTGTTACGAAATACTCATTAGCTCACTCGAAACCGTCTGCAAATCGTAGGCACGTGCTATATTATAGACTGTGTAATGTGATAAACATGTTACATATTATATGACAACTGATAGATCCGACAGACCTTGTCCTGAACACGCGTCTTAAATACGGAAATTTCAAACTGTTATTAATATTCCACAAGGTGGACAGACTTGGTTAAGTTATCTACGAAGTGTTCCCTTACTGAGTGTACACGTACCGCCACAAGTAGAGAAAGATGGAGAAGTCCCTCAAAAGCCGCAAACAAACATTAAGACTTACGTAACCACGACCACTCCGCCAGGAGTGAACGACTGAGAATAATAATTAATATTTCATTAATTAAAATGTTCTTTATGAAACTTACAATTAATAACAATAATCAACATAAGTAAACATTTTATTGTTATTAATTTATAAATATTGCGACCATTAATCGAAATAAAAACCATCCTATGGCTTAAGTTGGAACAAAACACATATTTAAAAAAAGTGTGTGTGTCCGCTCCGACGCACGACTGGAGTTTACTGGATATAAAAAATTAAACGAAACAATACGAGAAATAGTTCTATATTACGACAACACGATACACTACAGATTATTAACAAATTAACGAGACACAAAACAAACGACTAACAAATATATGAAAATACAATAATGAGAGAAACGCGCGATCAGTACGAGGCTTTGTGGCGGACTGCCGGCGCATGTACTAGCATGTCACACGAAATGCGCATAACGCATTTCGTGTGACATGCTAGTACGATTTTGGTCCCCATAATTTTCATACCCCGGGCCTATATATGTAAATCGATTCTAAAGGAGTAAACTCCAAAAAAAAAAGATAAAATCGGTTCAGTAATTTAGGAGTCCATCGCGGACAAACAACGTGACACGTAATCTATAAATATATTAAGATAAAGATGATGACCATACAACTGACCTAATGAAAAGCAGTCACAACAGTTATCTGTCGATAAATTGTTAATGTCAAAGTCAGAATAGGACCGCTGCTTACAAGTAAAGCGTGCTCATAAATACATAACCTTGCTTGAACAATATTTGAAAATGTATTGAAATGAGTTATTAATTGACTCAGCTTACAAAAGGTTGTGTTGTAACATGAATAAAATTATATTAAATTAATAATAAAACGATGTACTTGAAACAAAATTTGTATCTAGGTTATTTATTAATTTTGTGTTTGTACGATTCGATCGATTGACTCTAGTGGATTTGTCTACAATTGAATGAAGATATTTTTGGTGTAACAAAAATAAGACTATATTTTTTTTTACATTGCAAAACTAATTCTGTTAACAAAAATGTGTATATATCGACGCTTGAAAGGCAAACGTGACTAAGCGACAATAACTGCTTTGTACATAAATGATAGGCAATAACCATATACGATGCGCAAAAAATATATATATCTAGGTCTATTAAAATCATTTCAATCCTACAGCTACCTACTAGCTAGATTCTACTACAGCTAGATTCGTTAAAATAAATTTTGTTTTCAGGTATTTCAACTTTAAATAAGTCTACTGTAAAGTTCACGTATTGTCGCTTAGTCACGTTTGCCTTTCAAGCGTCTAATTATAAATATTTACACAAAATATGTAAATTTTTCGTCGTAATATTGGCAACACTGTACCGATCGATGTCAACGACCTACAGTCCCCGACCTACTAGAGAATGAATGGATCTAAAGCATTCCCTCCTTAAGTTACATTTATTGTCCAACTATTTAATGTACATATCTCTATAAATAAACATTCGAAAGATTTCAAATGCTTACGCCTTCGACCGAACTTCACTGGATATCTATAATCCTCATACATTATCAAAGTATAAAAACCGTCATGATAAAAATTCTCGTAGTAATCGTGACATGCACGAATATGTATCATCGATGTATGTAGATAAAATACCACAAAATACCACAAATACCACAAAGGACCTGATAGTAGAGATAAAAAAGAGTAAACATGTTACTCATGTCAAGTCGTCACGGTCTAATGGATAAGACGCCCGGTGTGCTTGTATCAAATGTTGCGCCAGCTTTACCAGGTTTTTTTTTATTGCTTAGATGGGTGGACGAGCTCACAGTCCACCTGGTGCTAAGCGGCTACTGGAGCCCATAGACATCTACAACGTAAATGCGCCACCCACCTTGATATATAAGTTCTGAGGTCTCAAGTATAGTTACAACGGCTGCGCCACCCTTCAAACTGAAACGCATTACTGCGTCACGTCAGAAACAGGCGGGGTGGTGGTACCTACCCGCGCGGACTCATAAGAGGTCCTACCACCAGTAAAAAACCGGGCGTTACCAGTACAACAATTCATCATCATCATCAGGTTGTATCTCTCTACTACTGAATGTAGGCCTCTCCCATAGTCCGCCACAATGAACGAAACAATTACTTCAGAAATAACTTTAACGTCGTGTAAGCTCAAATTGTAATTTGCGTAATTACTATACAATTGAGACAAGAATAGACTTGAAGGATAAATCCGAGTGCTGGCATTCTCGTTGTGGATGGACTTCGATAGCCAATTAACACTAGATAGACCTTTGAGGTCGTTCACCTTTATTTTATTGCCTTTGTAAGAAGACGAGCGTACGGCCCACCTGATGGTGAGTGTCGATGCACTAAAATAAAATAAAAAATCAAGAAATACTTGCATATCTATGACGAAATTGTATTCGTGAGCTTAAGCCGCAGATAGTGATTATTAAGTACGACTACACGACACTTTCTCCGGTACATTACGAAGGTATTATACAAATTTGGTAATCTGCCGCAATGGATTTACAGTCTTAATTGCATGGGTGACGGTTGTATTTACGTCTGGGATCTGCCGATCAGTGTTCCCATGTATATACTTATGCTCGCAAAACAATAATTTCATTTGAGATATATGTATGTACAAATTAAAGAACGTTGTTACAGCGTTTTAGTTACATAGACATTAAAACAACGAGAATTCTACCTTTCTTGATACCTGAGATCGAAATATAATTTATCTACAATAAGGGCTGGCCCAAACTAAGAAACTCAAACCCAGAAACAGGCAGGATGATAATACTTCCTGAGCGGACTTACAATACTGAATGCCACTGATGATTGCGCAAATTTTCTTTCATAATACCATGTCTTCATCGTGGAGGTTGGTCGTACCTGCCTGGTACATGCTTGAAGGATTTGAATATCGATATTTTTTTCAAAATTGTTTTCCGATTACCCCAATAGATTTGAAGCTTGAACTTCCTCCCATTTTGGATAGAAGAAACACATATGCGAGACGGATAGATGTTTCGTACAAATTTTGTCCAGATATAGAATTGCATTAAATAAAATCACATTCTCTCCCACACTTTGAAGACTAGTTTAACTGTCCAACTTTTTAGCAAACTTTAATAAAGGCACATAGTATATTTTTGAATCAATTAGCTATTACTGAATGATATACAATTTAAACAAGCTCACATAACTTCAATCCAAACAAAAGAGTCCTAATTTTAGTTAGCCATATGGGCGCGCCCTTCACACCTATCGATTTCATGGTCCTAATTAAATTTGTCATTCGCTTGGACCAACGGACGTTGACCCGCAGTTTGACATTATTGTACTTACAGGTGTACACCGTATAAAAAGGTGAACGGAAAATAATATAGAATTTATTATTGACGAACGGCAAGATGAGAAATTTGTCGAATAATGTGAAAATGCGACAAACGTATTAATGACATAGAATATTTCTGAAGATCTCGCTTTTACCGCATTAGGATTACGCTGAAATGTATAATATCAAATTGGCTCTTCCCTAAAAACGTTCTCAAAACGAGCACAAAGAGGATGATTGCAGCTCGAACTGAAAAATACTTTGTAAAAGCCGAGATCGATATAAATTTCGCTGCACAGTCTGTAGAGTTCAGTCTGGAGGCTGCGCAGTTCAAGGTTATCCCAAGAGCGCACCCTGCGACCTTGTTCAGTTCAAGACGCTAGACTATTCGTTCTTATATAAAAAAGAATCTACCCCGAGCACGGTCTTAACCTCTTCAGTTTACGGTTGATCTCCAATCATTTCAATTAGTTTAGTTTTCGTCCTCTAATTCACACTAAACAAATAGCTTTTTTCGGATATTAAAAAAGATGGATATCGTGATATCATTCAATATAAAGTAAAAATTATTGTATTTAAATAATAATTAGTAAATTCACGGTGCTTATGTTTTATGCTTATCTAATAAAAACACCGCAATCTTTTAATGTCTCAAATCAAAGCGTCCCCTAATGGACTTTAATATTTAGCGCAGTCGTATCTCCTCATAAACGTCAGAGATGCTACTGACGTCAGCTTATTCAATTGACGCGTCATACGATGTTGTTTTGTACGTATTGCAACTATTAATACGCGTTTCGTAAACATTTCAAAATGTTTGTTTTTATTCGGACATGACATGTCGTCAATGTAGAACCGTGTGCTTAGTGTGAGTTTTTTAACGTCCTCGATAGCGAAAAAGTTAACTAAAATGTGTATGTAATTGGAACAGCGCCCCTAGCGGCAAACATAGGCAAATGTTCCAACTCTATACAGATTTGAGTTAACTTTCACGCTATCGAGAACGTCAAAAAGCTCGCACTAATAAGCACACCGGACAGATCGTATTTTACAAAATTACCGGGTACTTTTTTTTAGGTAACGCAATTAAGTATGACCGGAATATTAGGTCGGAACACATAGAAGTCACAATGTGCAAACCGCCACTCAACTTCAGACGTATCGTCGGATTTGATTGTATCAGCTAATCCCACCTTAAATCTACAAAGCATGATTGCTCAGTGGCAGTAGTGAACAGAGTTGTGGCACGTATCCGTGCGGGCTCCTAAAATGCCTAGTACATTTTCTAGTACATACATTTTTTTTAGTTTAACTTGGTTGTACAAAGGACTTAGGGAAATCAACACAAATTATTGACGAACACATTTATATATTTTTCTTTAATTTATATATCGTATATATGTAAGCTCGAGAAAATCACTATAAATTAAAAAACAGAATTATAATTTTTCCACTTAAACGAGCTATTGTAAAAGTTTATTTTTTCATACTCTCATTTTCACTTTTAGGCTTTACAAATTCATCTGCAGCCAGACGAGGGCGACATTCTGATATTCATGCCAGGCCAGGAAGACATCGAAGTTACGTGCGAGGTAAATACGTTAAAATTTAATCAATATACCTACAAATGGGACAGGTACAAACAGGTGATAATCGGAAAGCGAATAAAAATTACTGTTCGAAATTACCGCAGATATTTTAACGTCGTGTCGTCATTTGGTGCTAAAAAATAAATAAATAAACGAAGAGTTACATAACCATAGATGAAATAAATATACATACCGAATAGCCACAATTGACGTCACGCGTCGTTTTAGCTTGACGTCAAACAATATCAAACCCATAAGACTTTTATTAAGTTATTTAAAAATGGTTACAATGTGTTCGTAATAAGAGAGAGAGAGAGAGAGTGTGTGAATGCTTTATTTATTGTATACAAAATAAATAAAAATCCTTAACATTAAATACAAAAAAGTACAATGGGCGGTATTATGGCTAAGAGAGATCTTTTCCAGACAACCATCAGATGGACAAGAATCACTTTAGACGAACGAATTACACGCGGTATAAGCTAAGTATTTAGTGTTCAAATCAGTTGCTATTCCTATTAGTACCACAAAGCTGAGGTGTGTGCCGCAGGAGGGGTACAATAAACCTGCTCGTTCAAAGCGATTTAGTATTCACGTAGTTACATCTATCGGATCCGATACTATTGTTACGCCGTTAAGAGTAACGCCATCTATCGCCGAATAGTCGAACGAATATCGGAGGATCTAGTAGTGTCTAGAACGCTCGAGAAGTACAACTCCATCTATTGTAAGATAGCGGAAACACACAATACTTGCAGAGATGGCACGCAGTCAGTCAGTAATCGTAGCTACTCGAAGCGAAATAGTGAATGGATCACCTGAAGCGAAGCGGAAGAGGCGAATTGAGAATTTTAAAGTGTTTTATGTGTTGAATACAGTGTTAACTTGTACTTTGGTGGAACCATTTATTTATCCCGAACCCCAGCGCGTAACACTATTTAACATTTAGGGCCGTGTGATCTTCTATTTATTGACGACAGAAAATAAATCTACTTATTTTTTACTCTTGACTTGTTTTACTTTACTTTTGTTAGGTATTAACAGAGAGACTGGGCGATTTAGACAACGCGCCCCCCCTGACCGTCCTGCCGATATACTCTCAGCTCCCCGCTGACTTGCAGGCGAAGATATTCCAGCGAGCGCCGCCCGGACAGAGGAAATGTATCGTCGCCACCAATATAGCAGGTAAAAGACGATCGAATCGAAATCGATTCGGATAATTCGTGTCACTCTAGATCGAATCGTATGCCCTTGCTGCTTACCGGAGTGGCAATTCATGTCACTTAGATCGAATCGTATGCCCTTGCTGCTTACCGGAATGGCTATTCATGTCACTTAGATCGAATCGTATGCCCTTGCTGCTTACCGGAGTGGCTATCGTGTATATGTCTTGGCGTGAATGTGGCCTGCTTTCTTGAGGTTCTACAAACCGAAATCCACGATAGCGCTATCTATGGCTGAAAGACCGTTTGATCCTTCGATTTTGAATTGCCTTTTAGATGCCATAGTAGGCATTATATGGTTGGGAATATCACGTCAACGTATTCTCCTGAATGCGGACCCACTTTTTTTAAAGGTATTCTATGACCTGGTAACTACGACCTTTCAAGTCAAGTCTTATTTTAATTTATATTCTTTTTTATGAAAAATGATAATATGAAGTGAAATGAAATGAGATGAGATGATATGGTATGAAATATAATCTCAGTAAAATGGTGGCCATTTACTGAGACTTTTTCAGTGGACTTTTTGGAGGATCCCGAGAAGTTACGTTCAGCGGCTCTGTTTGATTTTCCCACATTTGTGCACTTTCACAGATACTTACTAAACAGTTAATAAACCACAGTTATTACACATTTAAAACTGAAGAGACACTAAATGGACAAAATAAAACAAATCACACTTCACTCCTTGCGTTCCCGCCAAAAAGTCTGAATGCGGATGCTGAATGCGGACCCAGAACTCACAAAAACCACAAACACACACATGCCCTCACACGTGCACATATAAATCACACTCTGTCTCTGTCATTACAGAAACGTCACTGACCGTGGACGGGATCATGTACGTCATAGACTGCGGATATTGCAAGCTGAAAGTTTACAACCCGAGGATCGGTATGGACGCTTTGCAGGTACGAAGTTCAAATGTTATAACAGGTCTAACAGTCGATTTAATTTGACTGGGACCATCGACACCGCGAGGCTTGAAAGAGAGATCTCAGCGGCTGAATTTCAACCAGTCAATAAATGCACCACGTGATATTATTACACGGTATTTCCTTCGGTTCTCGCGAATCGTTAACAAATTTAACCTACTTTTACTGTTTGACGTCGCCTTCTTTATTGTCATTAGATTTGTTATTTTAGAATATTTGAAAGCTTGCGTGATCGCGGACCGTTGACGTATTTGTTATTTGTCGACATTGAAAATTATGGTAACTACCGTCTATTTTTCTATAAAAAAATTATTGTTACACGATAAAATGAATTATAAAAGTCTAGAAATTATATATTAATATTAGGTGTTATAATTTCCTGTTAACAGATATATCCGGTTAGCCAGGCCAACGCCCGGCAGCGGGCGGGCCGAGCCGGGCGTACCGGCCCGGGCAAGGCCTTCTGTCTGTACACGCAGCGGCAGTACCAGCACGAGCTGCTGGCGTCCACTGTGCCGGAGATACAGAGGACGAACCTGGCCAACACCGTGCTGTTGCTCAAGTCCTTGGGCGTTGAAGACCTACTGGCTTTCCACTTCATGGATCCCCCTCCACAGGTAAGTAGATGTAATAGTAGACGTCCTAATATATTCCCTCAGGTTGAGCCCGTTAGATCACCTACCCGTCCGGGCGTAGCTGGAATAGCCTCTTACGCTACCAACGATTACGTAGGGGACTCAAATGTTCTAAATAAACTACAAACGAACCCGCTTGAAGGGTGTTTTAAAGGATTGTACAGACTGGTGCTAGATCGCATCAATCTTGAGTTTTGGTTGGACGTTAGGATCTTATTGTGTTAGGTAGATGGTCTTAGAGACTGTGTGGTGCCGGCCTAGTATAGTATCATGCCGTGGGTTGTACTGCGACTATAAGATTCAAAGGAGATGGGGAGCAGCGTTCTCTGAGTATTATATCAGTGCTCTGCGATACCCAACAATCATATACTACATCTTTACCAACAAGCATTTACTGGTGGTAGGACCTCTTGTTTACTGGTGGTAGGACCTCTTGTTTACTGGTGGTAGGACCTCTTGTAAGTCCGCGCGGGTGGGTACCACCGCCCTGCCTATTTCTGCCGTGAAGCAGTAATGCGTTTCGGTTTGAAGGGTGGGGCAGCCGTTGTAACTATACTTGAGATCCTAGAACTTATATCTCAAGGTGGGTGGCGCATTTACGTTGTGGATGTCTATGGGCTCCAGTAACCACTTAACACCAGGTGGGCTGTGAGCTCGTCCACTCACCTAGCAATAAAAAAATATCTATATCGTATATCTATCGAGCTATCTATAGTATATCAGGATGATGGTGTCTGCCCAACCCCCTAAAACTCCTACGACCAGATAAATACCACCATCCTGCTCGTTTCTGCCGCGAAACAGTCGTTTCAATTCTAAAAGCGGCACGGTAGACTGAGCCCAGTCTGAGGTCGACTTTCTCCTGGCGCAGGACACGATCCTGAACTCGATGTACCAGCTGTGGATCCTGGGCGCGCTGGACGGCACGGGCTCGCTGACGGCGCTCGGGCGGCAGATGGCGGAGTTCCCGCTGGACCCGGCGCAGTGCCACATGCTCATCGTGGCCGCCGACATGGGCTGCAGCGCCGAGGTGCTCATCATCGGTCAGTCTCCGACTTCCGCTGCTCAGAGCAGAATCAAAACGTGATTTGTTAGAGCGACGCATAATTTTGATACTTTTAGGTAAAACTAGCGGCCCGCTCCGGCTCCGCTCGGGTCTTTAACAAAAATTTCAACGATATTTGACGTTGTTTTATTTTTTTAAATAAAAGAACATTTATGGCGGCATAACTATAATAGTTAGAAATACGCTTTCGCGACACTTTTTATAAACAATAATGTGTTCGACAAAGTCGTAGTACATTATTTTATTCTATCATCAATAGTTTTCTCAGCGCACGCGATGTAAAGAATATTTTAGGTAATTTTTTACACCTTGGGTTACATTATTGGAGTTTTAGTAAGGATGCCTATTTTTTTCAAAAAAGATTATGGCCTATATCACTCAGGAATAGTGTAGCTTCCAAACAGTGACCGTTTTTTTCAAATCGGTTCAGTAGTTTCGGAGCCTATTCAATACAAACAAACAAACAAAACTTTCCTCTTTATAATATTATAAGTATAGATTAAACATGTTTTGTTTTTGTGTCTAGTCTTAAGTACCTACAGTCGTGTTGCCAATTTCTGCCACGAAGCAATCCGGTTCCAGAACGAAGGATAGGACAGCTATCAATCCAGGGCTACGGAGACGTCGACCTAATGTCTTGCCATGAGAATCTGCCCTAGTAACCGATGGACCCTAATTATTACAACAATTTGTTGAGACTAACAAATAGAGAGCAAATACCGCTTCCATTTCCCGGAGTACAGCGACTTCAATTCAAAGGTATTACTTGAAATTTCAGTGTCGATGCTGTCGGTGCCTTCAGTCTTCTACCGTCCTCAAGGTCGCGAGGAAGAAGCCGACGCAGTCAAAGAGAAATTCCAAGTTCCCGAATCCGATCACCTGACCCTCCTACACTTGTACAACCAGTGGAAATCCAACAAGTACAAAATTATAATTGTAAACTAATAGATCGCGCTGATTGGTCTGTTCATAATTAATCGACGTAATTGATTAGTGTAATGGTTTTATGATTAATTTTCACACATAGCAGGACTTGTTGTGAACCCACACGAGTATGCACTGCCACCCTGCCTACTTATGCTGCGAAACAATAATGTGTTATGCTTCGTATGGTGGAACAGCCATCATACTATAAAATGAAGACTTTGGCTTCATGTCTGAAGGTGGATCACGACATTAACATTGTAATGTTCACTTAACACCGGACGGGTCGTGAGAACAATAACTTATTTTAGCAATAAAACCTTTCATTTATTCACCTACTCAGATAAATATGTGCTCTTCGCTAAAGGAAATAACCATATTGTAGCCATTAACGAATATGTCTAATCTGGCGCAAAACAAAAAATGAAAATCACGTCACAAACACGTATAGACGTGGCCTATCTAAGGCAAGCTCAGCCGTTCTTCGCGATGCATTACTCTCTGAACCCTGACCGATACAAATCTAACGGTGTGTCGTCACAAGTCGATCTGTATCCGCTGGGAATCGACCTTCTGTGCGTGCGGTCCGCAGCTACTCCAGTCAGTGGTGCACGGAGCACTTCGTTCACGCGAAGGCGATGAGGAAGGTGCGCGAGGTCCGTCAGCAGCTGAAGGACATTCTGCAACAGCAGCGGCTGCCGCTCGTGTCCTGCGGCACCGACTGGGACACCGTCAGGAAATGCATCTGTTCAGGTCCGTAGAGGGTTTACGTCGTGCGTTTATATTATATAGTTATGATCGTTTTACGTATGTAAATGTCAAATGAATATATTTCTATAGAAATAATAATATCTCGAAATGTCAAGTTAGGCAGGACGAAATGAAACAAAACACGACGGTGCAGGTAATTTTTATATGACATAAAAAATTAAAGCATAGTTTATGATATCGACATTACACTTCGATTGCTTTGGATGGGCAGCCGTCGTAACTATACTTGAGACCTTAGAACTGATATCTCAAGGTGGGTGGCACATTTACGTTGTAGATGTCTATGGGCTCCAGTGACCACTTAACACCAGGTGGGCTGTAAGCTCGTCCATCCAGCTAAGCAAAAAAAAAATAAAAAAAAAAATGAGAAGATCATTTCATCGCTTTTACATTGTCCCACCACCTACCGGAGAAGAATTCATCTACGCTGCCTTTCCAGAGATCTTATCTGACACCGAGCACTATGACATGTCCTTCTTCAAACAAGGCTTATGAAGAGTACTTAACAGTAGGCAGCGGCTTGGCTCTGACATTGCTGACGTCCATGAGTGGTGGTAACCCTTCAACACCAAGCATGTTGTATGCTCGTCTGCATACAGGGGCAATAAAAAAGATTTTCCTAGGCTCGTTATTGCCATTATAATGTGAATTGTCACAGCGTCGAAAATTGCTCTAACCGGAACGTTTCTGCGGAGATGATGATGCCCAGTGACGGATTGAGGCTCGAGGTCACCCTAGACCCTAAAGTGAAACTTTTATTACATCGTCTCAAAGTTTTTCGTCTGTGTTGCATGTCGCGTGACGGTCGGCCGCGGAGTAGGGATAAGTGAAAGGCGCTCGTCAGAGCAGCCCAGGTCAATATGACGGCGCGTATAGTTCGCAGCAGCTGACCGTGTAGTGTGTAGACTATTACTCATTTACGCCAGTGTTCCACGCTATTTTGTTTTTGTTTTTGTCAGTGTTTAATGTAAATGTTGTTTGTCAGAGTTAAATGTCTATAATGTGAAAAAAAGTTTCACTTATACCGTGGTTTCATAAAACCACACTATCTTTTATTTATTTATTATATATTATAATTTTTTTTATAAAAATTAATCTGAACTAATTTTCAAAACAAACTGCGTGTTTTTACTTTTTTCACTTCTGAAATTTTGGCATTTCTAAAATTTCTCCTCCCCTCCCGTCATGTCGTCCTAGGCCCGGTTCTCACTGGTCTAGGCGTTCAAGTCATCACTGATGCTGACCGTGTCGATTGGGCCCGCAGCTTACTTCCAGCAGGCGGCGCGGCTGAAGGGCATCGGCGAGTACGTGAACTGCCGCACCGGCATGCCGTGCCACCTGCACCCCACCTCGGCGCTGTTCGGGCTGGGCTGCAGCCCCGACTACGTGGTGTACCACGAGCTCACCATGACGGCGCGCGAGTACATGCACTGCGTCACCGCCGTGGACGCGCGCTGGCTGGCCGAGCTGGGGCCCATGTTCTTCTCCGTCAAGGAGACCGGCAAGTGCGTACTCGCTCCACCGATACAATCGCTTTAACGTTCTCGATAGCGTAAACGTTAACTCAATTTGTATGCAGTTGGACCAGCGCCCCTAGCGGCAAACGTAGGAAAATATGAGTTAACTTTTACGCTATCGAGAACGTTAAAACACTCGCAATAAGTACACAGGTGCCCGATATCATAACAAGAAAACTTCTTCAGCAATTTGAATGTATTAAACTTAATTGAAGTTCAATTAAAAACATCGAACTGTTGATGCTAATGCCAATTAAGTATATCCCAACCGCCGGTTTGTCTTTGATATTTACAATACAGATATAATAACTTTTTGTAGCAAATATTATTTGTTGTATACATCCAATTTCACTGCGGAAATAATTACGAAGACCTAACTAACTATACTAGTGGTCCCCCAGTAGTTGGAATTCGACTACAATTAATTGAAATTATAAGTTTGTACACTATTATGATTCTATTGTCATAGACTATTATACTTCTATAATCACAGATTTCGCCAAGACTAGGTACACTATAGACAAATAATACTAAAGACAAACAATATTAACCTATTCTCAATTTGACCACAGACTTTAAGCAATAAGAAATGTTTGACAATATACAAAAAGTATATATAATAATATATGTTGTGTACACGGTAGGGTGTGTAACGTTTTCTTTATTGATTTAATCATTTTATTATGCGTAATAAATAAAAAATATTAGCCTTCTGCACTGCTTCTCTATATTAAGTGTGGAAAATTTCACACTCCTCCGTTCGCGCAATTTTCGTAAAAAGGGATACAAAGTACGTATTAATATATCGTTTTTTCGCATTAACAGTGTAAAAGTTCCAAAAATGTTCGAAATTAAGTTAATATGCGTAAACATTTGGTATCACCAGTATTTTTCTTATAAATACTGTCAAAAGAGCGTAATTTAGTTTTAGTCATATTTTTTTAGGTTACCTATGTTTTGACTACTACTAATAAAATTAATACATAATTTTATCTTATTTTAAAAGACAGATAATGTAACTGGTAAAAACTAAAAAATAAATGTTGCAAATAATATTAAAAATATCATATGTTAAACCATTAAAACACTCTCCTGCAAAATTTGTAAGTTTTGAGATTATACAGTTTTAATGCGAGAAGACGACATATAGATCTACTTATGGACTACCTACGTACAGAAATGAAAACAAAAATCTTCGTGACCTCATTAATAAATAAAAATAAATAAATAAAAATGTATTGATATAAAATGTATGTATTGATATTTATGTGTTAGATTTTTTAAGTTACTAACATAGATTATAAGTAATTCTTTCTAAGAAAATGTTATGGTTTAAAAAAAAACTAAAATAAAGTATAAATAAATAAATAATGGCTAATTACCAGATCGAATCGAGACAAGCGTAAAGAGGCAGCGGTCCACCTCCAACGCATGGAAGAAGAGATGAAGGAGGCCGAGGCCAAAATGGCAGAAGATCGCAAGAAGAAAGACGAGGACGTTCCCGTGAAGCAGGAGGTGGCCACCCCGGGGCTGGGCACCCCGCGCCGCACACCGCAGCGCCTGGGCCTGTAGCGGCCCGGGGACAACATTAAAACACTTTTGCAGTTGAATGTCGCGGTTGTTTTATTCGTAACACAAGACTAGACAACACCAGTAACAAATAGATAGATAGAGAAAAGAAAACCTGAGGCTGCTTATCATCTTTTTTATAGCTAAAATGAGTGGACGAGTTCTCGAACTACTTGGTGTTAAATGGTCACCGGAGCTCATAGACATCTACAGCGTAAATGCGCCACCCACCTTGAGATACGAGCTCCAAATCTCAACTTTATAGCACAATGGCAGAAATAGCCAGCTTTTGCGGGTTTGATTTTTATTATACAAAGTTATTCCGTCACCGTGGAAAGGATTCGAACGAAGGCGAACACTAGCGATAACAAGAGCAGTGATTCGCAGAATCGACCACTGCATCGAAATCACGAGCCACTGAGGAGATTCGGCGGGACACTCAATAGTATGTGCCTATGGGCGTCTCGTACGTCAAACTCTTCGTCGCAGGAACTGCCCACAAGAGGGCGACCACTTCGTTGTCATTTTGACAGCTGTCACTAAATCACAGTCTCGAATGCTTTTTTTTTTATTGCTTAAATGGGTGGACGAGCTTCCGCCTACTTGGTGTTAAGTGGTTACTGGAGCCCATAGACATGTACGACACAAATGCGCCACCAACCTTGAGATATAAGTTCTAAGGTCTCAAATATAGTAGGTAGTACATATTTCGTTAGAAAAATTGGTACCCGCCTGGGATTCGAACCCCGGTGCATCGCTCAACACGAATGCACCGGATGACATCCTTTAGGCCACGACGACTAAATAGATAGAGAAGAGAGAATCTGAGACTACTTATCATTAGCTGTTTTTATAGCTAAAATGAGTGGACGAGCTGCCGACCTACTTGGTGTTAAGTACTCACCGGAGCTCATAGACATCTACAGCCAAAATTCCGCCACACACCTTGAGATACGAGTACTATAGAAGAACGCCAGAAATGGGTCGGATTGGTGGTACCTACCCGTGCAAGCTCACAAGATTCCATGCCACCAGTAATTACATGAATTTTAATTTTGCGAGTTCGATTTTTATTGTTACACAATGTTATTCCTTCAGACATTTACATTTTCATATACATTCTCTTTTATGTATATAGATAAAAATAATTGATGAAGATTTAAATTCAGAACCTTATTGCACTGTACGGGCATTAGAAAACACCGGTCCAAAGCTGATACGATAATAATTTATAGAGTGAATACGTACTACAGTAAGTCTGTTCTTGATGTTTCCTAAATTGCAAATCGTCAGTAATTTTCTTTTTTTTTTACCTGATCTTTGGTAGCCTAAGAGGGTGTAGCGGGCTTAGTTTAGACAGTCTGTGTCGAGTCGTCAGCAAATCACGTCGGGGTCACCAATGTGGAGTCTGTGCTTATATAGAGCGTGTGTGGTATTATGTGGTGATAATTATTAATAAGACACGACAGTTTGCAACCTGTTTATTGTGCGACGACTCGACACAGACTGTCTAAACTAAGCCCGCTACAAGGGTATTCTACCTACGTGCGGACGGGTAGGTGAGCTCACGGACTCAACCTGAGAGAATTTGCTAACACTAGCCCTAGCAAAAGCAGTGCTTCGCTGAATCTACCACCGGATAAGAATCGCGACCCACTGAGAAGATCCGGCGAGAAACTCAATGGGTTGTGTCTATTAGTTACGTTACACATCGAACTCTTCGTCGCAGTTAGTTCCCACAAGATGGCGGCCACTTAGTTGTCATTTTGACAGCTGTCAATTAATCAACGGCGCCTTGAATGCCTATAATTTCAGTTTTTATCATCGGATTCGTTTAGAGAAGGACTCTTTCCACAAATAAAAAACGTTTCCTTAAATCAAAATAACTTTATTTACAGTCAAGAAATTTAAATATAAAATAAAAATAATAATTTGAAATCTCTTACGTAATTTTTTATTACATGTAAACACGAAACCAAATTAACGTTCAATGTTTTCATGATCACGAAAAATTTAATATGATTGATAAAATGACACAGGGGACAAGACACCAGATGACAATTATACGGTGCAATCGGTTTGAGGCAACCAGTGTGCTATGAATACTAACTGTGAGCACTCGTGATCACACTGCACGTTACTTTAGAAAACTTCAGTCTCGCTCAAGTGACTTCCCGACCACAATGTATAACTGAACAATTAACGCGCTTTCACGTCGACAAAACATAGGAAAATATATTTTAGTGCTTACTAATAATAATAAAAGAAGATATGTGTTTTCGGACGAAATTTAACACAATTTAATCAAATTGAAACATTTATTTTAATATTTCAACGCTACTAAGTTACTTCGTGTCTGTATATTTTAAGAAATAAGATTTTACTTCGAGACTTTTTATTTATCTTAATGTTAACTTCATTATTTTCTGCATAAACACGTCCACAAACTTTATAAACTTAGAGAGACTAAAAAATCAGAAATGCCTAAGGCGATAGTCGATAATGAACAGCCCTAGTGCTGATGCAGCGATTTTATCGATGATTTAAACACAAATCTTCGTATCTAATTAATTATCACTAATATATTATTATTGGCACGGATTCTTTTGAGTTATAAAATCAAGATGGCCGATAGTTCCGTACGTATGCAGGGAAATCGGTAAACGCAATTGTCGCTCGTGCCAATGAAAATGTAAATGCACTGCCTCCGTGAGCACCCGTGAGCACGGCAAGCGCATATCGATACGGCAAAACCAGGGTGCGGTTTAACAAGAGAACCTCAAATATAGTCGAGCCAAGAAGATCCAAGAAATATATTCTCAATCGATTGTTTGTATCCTTTAAAGACCTTTTTGAGGCAATAAAAACAATTCTACAAATACTAAAGTAAATTACATGTTAAGCTTGTAACGGCGAGACTGGCCCACAGTTTGAGGTCGCGGGAAGTCGATATAATGTCTTAATTAGTACAGATAATTTCACATTCCGACGAGAAATAATTGCCTTAAACAATGTGCTAGCCTCCAAATGACATGAAAACGGTCAATATTTTTAACAAACATTACAAAATTATTATTAATTTTTGTTTATCACAAATTTGCTTTTTTAAACGCGGTATTACTAAATATGTATTCACTTATTCGATAAAACTGTGAACTATGATTATTTTACAATACATTAAAATCTTTTAAAAAATATTTTCACTAAATACAGACTATATGAACTCGAAGCAATGATATTTTAACTTTTAGGCCGAATTATTTTATATCTACAGGCGTAGGAAGATTAGTTTAATTATTTGACAATTAGAAATCTATGACATTGTGTTACGTCATTCTGTCCTGCTTCAGTCGACTGCGAGTGCTAAGAGTGCGAGCAGGACAGACAGACGTCACGGGTTACGAGTGCGAACAAGATAGATAGAGGTCACGTGCGTCACGCCTCGCGGATGGGCGAGTTTACGTCAAGGGTCGCAATAGTATTATTATTTCTTTTAAAAAAATACATGGATTTTCGATTATCCATGTTTTCAGTTTCATTTTTATTTGCGAAATGTTGATGAAAAAGCTTCTCTCAGAAAATTTTACCAAAGGACAACATTATATAAAATTATCAAAATATTCTGTTTTTTTTTTTAAATCATCGTTGATTTTACTCGATTCATAACTGATAAAATTATTTCAAGAAACCTTAGATCGTAGGCAATTTCGAATTTCCATAAACAATTAATCGTATTTTTTTTAACTTAATTTAGTTTCAGATGTCGGTACAATCAATTAAGTTTTCTAATTATAATAATTATTTCAAGAAATTAATATCAAGAAAGGGCGACATTTCGTGTCGGCGGGTCGCGGCGGCGCGGGCCCCTCTCCGCGACAGTCTAGGTGTCCTACGTTACGTTCAGTCCGTGTTTCTCGATATATCTTCTGCGAGCTTCCGCTATCATCTGAGCTTTTCGCTCCTCGAAGCTCAGCTGTCGTTCCTTGGCCGTCTTCGGGAAGGTTCCTGTGGGCGGCGGCGTGACGTACCGCGGCGCCGAGGGCCCGGGCTGCGGTCCGGGGGCCGCATCCTCGGGGACGTACGGAGTCACGCCCTCGAGGAAATTCGTGATCGTCACGTCGACGCTTCCAGTTCTTTCTGTAAGTTGTTATCATTTATCAACTATGGTAACTTTATTACTGCAGTAGACAGCGGACATCTGTGCCCTGGTATTGCTAATGTCCATGAGTGACGGTGCCTCTTTACCATCAGGTAGGCAGTATATCTGTAGGCCTACAACATTAAAAATTGTTATAAGCATGTTGAGTCCGCACCAGACTACCACCGCCATGTTCGGTCCAGGGTCTCACCTGTCGGGGCGGCGCCCTGCGACCGACGGACCTCACAGTTCCCGCGCAGCTATAAGCAGATGTCACAGCTACGGCCCACTATTTTTTCTCTGGTGAGGCAGGTACAGACTTGTCGCACTTTATACAGAGATTTTTTTAAAGGGATTTTATGACCTGGTAACTAAGACCTTTAGGTCGTCTTATTTTAATTTTAATGAAAACTTGATTAATATGAAACATGGCATAAAATGTAATGAACTGAGATGATATGGGATGAAATATAATTTCAGTAAAATGGTGCTCATTTACTGAGACTTTTTTGGTGAACTTTTTGAAGGATCCCGAGAAGTTACGTTCAGCGGCTTTGTTTCATTTTCCCACATTTCTGCACTTTCACAGATATTAAACAGTTAATAAACCACCGTTATTACACATTGAAATCTGAAGAAACACTATCTAGACAAAAAAACAACACATTTGGTAACAGAACAGAGACACTGGTAGGACCTCTTAT
Source organism: Bombyx mori (assembly GCF_030269925.1). NCBI lineage: Eukaryota > Metazoa > Arthropoda > Insecta > Lepidoptera > Bombycidae > Bombyx > Bombyx mori. The sequence continues at coordinate 18,436,051 of NC_085117.1, forward strand.
GAGTCCGCTCGGGTCTGCCTCTTTCTGCCGTGAAGCAGTAATGCGTTACGGTTTGAAGGGTGGGGCAGCCGTTGTAACTATACTGAGATCTTAGAACTTATATCTCAAGGTGGGTGGCGCATTTACGTTGTAGATGTCTATGGGCTCCAGTAACCACTTAACACCAGGTGGGCTGTGAGCTCGTCCACCCATCAAAGGACTCTAAAAAAAAAAAAACATGGCAACACTCGGCGAGGGTGTCCACGCCGATTCTGCGCCGAAACACACCTAAATCCTGGAGGATAGTTTTGAGTGGGACGGCTGGCAACACTTCCTTGACCTGGTTCCCGAGGCGCACGAGCGGGGCGGCGCGGTCGGCGACGGCCCGGACACGCCTCCCCGCGAACAACTCGTCCCACGTCAGCTCCGACACTTCCACCTGGCAAGTTCAATGTGGACACCCTAAGTTAATCCTCTCCTTAATTGAGTTTTTTTTTTTTAAATCTAAGATTTTTTGTTCGTTTTTTGATTGTTTGTTCATTAAATTCGTTCAAATGCCTCATTAGGTAACATTTTTTAAACAATTAGCTGTCAACCAGTTTAATTTGTGTTAGGGTAGATTCTGAAATTGGTATTTACTTCAATTGTATATTTATGTTTGATAGGTAATTTAGGTAATTTTTATTGGCGGTAGGACCTCTTGTGAGTCCGCGCGGGTAGGTACCACCGCCCCACCTATTTCTGCCGTGAAGCAGTAATGCGTTTCGGTTTGAAGGAGTGGGGCAGCCATTGTAACTAAACTTGAGACCTTAGAACTTATATCTCAAGGTGGGTGGCGCATTTACGTTGTAGATGTCTATGGGTTCTAGTAACCACTTAATACCAGGTGGGCTGTGAGCTCGTCCACACATCTAAGGAGTAAAAAAAAAAGTATGTTTTATATGTAAATTGTTTATTCTTATAATGTGTAAATGTATGTGTATATATATAGATATATTTCAATTGATTGGTATATATATATTTCAATTGATTGGTGAGGTGGTATTGTGCCAAACGATTCTTTTCCACCTGATGGTTGAAAGAGATGTAGTCTCACCAGGTAACAACACCGCACGGGACATCACCAGCGCCGCGCGGGACAACAACGTTCAATTGCTGGTGGGAGCCAGCGCTCGCCACCAGTACTAAGCGAAGTAATGGTGTCGTTTATAGAAGTGAATTATGTGTAACTAACTGGTATGTACAGTTCGCGCGCGAGCTCCGAGGATTCGGGGGCTGAGGAAGCGGGCGGGCGTGCACCGCGCCCGACCGTCGCTTCATACCCCCCCGTACTCTCCCAGTACTAGTGTCGACTTTAACGTGAGAGTACGCTTACCGACTCGTTGCTTTTAATTTTGCGATAGCAGTGTTAATTACGCGTGTTTTCTAATATAAATAGTCTTACACTTATAAGTCTTTTTGTTTGCACAAATAGCTATTTAATTTGATGAAAAAGGAATGGCGAGCACTAGCATAATAAACATGTCTTAGCATTAGAGAAACATTACTGGCAAAAGGATGGCTTAATGGAGGATGTTGTCGAATTATTTATTATTGAAGTACGTGAGGAGAGTGACAATAGTACATCAAATTCTTTAACTATTGATTAATCTGATTACGAAAGTAAGTAATAAGATTTCACGTTCATTTTGTTCAATAAGTATCAGTTCACTAAATTAAATTCATACGTGATCAACTGTTTTTTTTTTCTTTTATTTGAAGTACATAAATACCCTTATAAAACTATTTTATAATTTACACTCGCACGGAGGCTTAAGATGTGTTAGTATCGATAGCGCAATATGGACTAATTACAACACTAGCTCATTACGTCAACATTCCTTAAAATTCCTCGGAGCTCGCGCGCGGACTGTAGCTGTACTGGTGACCTCTGAAATTGATGGGTTTGGTTGGGGAAGTGTTTCGCCACAGTACCTGCAGCGCCTCTGCGACGGCGGCCCGGCAGCGGTCCCCGACGTCCCCCGCGTCCCAGCGCAGCGGCGGCAGCGCGTGCAGCGTGTACACGGTGGCGGGCGACAGCAGGAACCACGCCGCGTCGCGCCACGGGAAGCGCGCGCTGTACTGGCGCCGCTGCACCGTCGCACGCGTGAAGGCGCGCTCCACGGCTGCGCGGACATACGAGCCGTCACGTCACAACCACATGGACCGACAATAACCTTACAAATCACATTATTCCACATAGGAAAGATGATGATATTAATTTATCCCTAATGGGAAAGGCAAAGGACTTTAGTCCATACAGCCAGGTCTTGTTCTTGATAATAATTGGACAATTTTTGTAGTTTTAAAGGCCGAAGCCTCCATAGGAAAGACACCTAGCATAAACATTGAGATATATTTGCCCACTGAGTTTCTCGCCGGATCAGTGGGTAGATTCTGCAAAGAACTACTCTTGCTAGTGCTAGCGTTAGCAATACCTTCGGTTTGAGCCCCGTGAACTCACCTACGAGTTCGGTGAATATAGAATAACCCCTCGAGGTTACTAAAATAGTTAAAAAAAAGAGATGAAAATATTTCGAAACGTTTTATGCAGAACTCTCTAAATTTACTTGTATATAATAATAAATATATAAACATACTTTATAGGACAGTTCACTTATAAAATGAAGTGCGTCGATAAATAGCAGTGTTCTGCCTATTTCTAATACAAACAATAATCAAAACAAAGTGACTGTAGTATACTACAAATTTTTCAATCATTCATCAAGATGCGCATACATGCCAGAAAATTTAAGATTGGCAACACAAAACCCAATAACCAAAATGTAAATAGTACTGTGAAGTGATATGATATTAATGGTGGTACCCGTTTATCTCACATGGAGTAAAACTATCGCATTGCAAATTTATAGCCCCCGTTTCATACATAGACAGACAGATCATACCAATTTAAGTTTTCTTTTAAAAAACCTGATTTTTAATAATCTCTATATATAAAAATGAATTGCTGTTCGTTAGTCTCGCTAAAACTCGAGAACGGCTGAACCGATTTGGGTAATTTTGGTCTTGAATTATTTGTGGAAGTCCAGAGAAGGTTTAAAAGGTAGATGAAAATGCTCGGAATTAAATAAAAATAACAATTTTGATTTCCTTCGATGTCCCCCCCGTCGCTCTTTTATTTATCGATTGGGGCACTACGAAGTCTGCCGGGTCAGCTGGTCTTTAATATATTTCTTCTGTGCGTGTGTTTGTCACTGAACTCCTCGTAAACGACCGATTTTAACGAATTTTTGTATGCCTTTGGGTGGCGCCCTGGATAGTTTAGATTCGCAAATCGGCCCGGCAGATGACGCTGCAGTCGGTATCTGGGTTATTTATCTCTACAGCAACTAAACGGCTGGATGGACTTGAATGAATTTTTGCAGGACAACGTCTGTCGGGTCCGCTAGTATCTATACTAATATTATAAAGAGGAAAGATTTGTTTGTTTGTTTGTATTGAATAGGCTCCGAAACTAATGAACCGATTTGAAAAATTCTTTCACTGTTTGGAAGCTACACTATTACCGAGTGACATAGGCTATAATATTTTTGAAAGAAATTAGGGATCCTTACTAAAACTCCAATAATGTAACCCAATGTGTAAAAAAATTACCCAAAATATTCTTTACATCGCGTGCCCTGCGAAAACTATTGATGATAAAATAAAATAATGTACTACGACTTTGTAGAACATATTATTATTTACAAAAAGTGTCGCGACAGCATATGTCTAACTATTATAGTTATGCCGCAATAAGTGTTCTTTTATTTATAAAAATAAAACAACGTCAAATATTGTTGAAATTTTTGTTAAAGACCCGAGCGGAGCCGGAGCGGGCCGCTAGTTGTATAATAATATTAATTTTATACTCGTATAATATTATATTGTTACCGAGTCCTGGCAACCCCCGACCGAGAGCCAGCGCTAAAACTATAAAAACGATCCCTCGCTGCGCCTTTGCCTCTTTTTTGTGTTGGCGTTCGTGTGTGCGGTTCTTGTTGAAACATGTTTGGGACTTGTGTAATTTTAACAGTTTTCGTTAATAGTAAATTGAAATCATTTTGTTAGAAGTTTTGTTAATTCAGTGAAATATAATTAGGCCAGTTCTGTGTTATTTATTTCTTTTTGTTAACTACCTCACTTCTGGTCGATAATAATATATAATAATATTAATTTGAATAAATGATATTAAGTAAAATAATAAATTTAATATTTAATAATTTAAATAATAATTTTAATTCGAATATAGAAAAGGTAAACTCACTGATGGCGACCGGCTGCACATTGCTTTTAATCTGGAATGGCCAATCTGTGAAACGTAACACCGCTTTACCGTTCGTGGGTCCACTTTCTGGTTGTATCAACACAGGCTTTGTTGGCACCTCAGAGAAATGTTGCCTGAAATATTTTTTTTTCATTATTTACAATGTGATATAAGATTATAAACTACTACTTCAACTTTAAGCTAAGATTCGTATGCTTCGAAGTAATGATTCTCTGTATTTCTACTCGAAATATTGAAAAACTATTGTGTTTTATAGAAGAAAAAAAATTTTTTTTATATGTAATTTAAGTACATTTAATTTTTCCTAAACACTTACTTTTTAGAAAATTGTGAGGCGTTCTTTATACCCAACGTCGATGCGAAAAATGGTGGCAACTTCCATCTTTTCAACTGCAAACAAACAGGTAATTTTTAATCCTTCTGAATTAAAATATTCAGAAAATCACTAAGAGGAAGTAGATTAATTCCAGATTCAATTTAAATTGTTAATGTAATGCAATTTTTATAATTATGCAACTAGTTCCAGTTCACAGTTATAAGCAAAACAGGCAAAGGAATCCAATGAGGACCTGCCAATGTTGGAATACAAAAAAAAGATCACCCGTACACTGTAATGATCTACAATTAATATGTCACATCAAAGTGCAACATCTAGTAAGTAACCAACTCTATAATATACTTCGCTGCACAAATGCAAATGTAGAATTTTATATGATGGCGAATTAAAAATACTGAAGCTGTGGCTTAGAATACAAGATGCCTAGAGAACTTGTATCGGGTGATACAACTGTATTAGTATTCCATAGACAGATAACATTTTATCATCCACAATGTAGGTAATCAAAGGAAATTCTGTAATAAAGTGCATATAGTTTTATCAGCATCACGGTGAGGAAGGTTTGAACAGCTGTTATATGATAAATATCACTTCCATTTCCCAAGATGACAGATGGACTGTTCCAGTTACCGCTTAACTCTGGGTGGGAATTGAGCTCATTAACCTGTCTATGCAATAAATTATTATTTAAGTTGATTGTGTAATTAGAATCAAAAGTAATAATTTAATACTGACACTTATGGTACCAAAGACATGTGCAGCTGCAAGAGAATCGAAACATGTCACATAGTTAGCAACCAACACACTACATCTTGGGTCTCTTTGTCCTTTGAGCTTCACATAGACACCTGAAACATATATATTTTCAAAGCATTAAATTTAATTGATAAATTCAGATGACATTTTATTTTATTTTAAAGATCGAAACAGAGAAACATTCTTGAAGGTCCAACTATATTCCAAAACCTTAGTGAAGCTGGGAAGGCAATACAACAATAATACACCAGCAAAAAACAAACCTTAGAAAGTTTAACTAAGGCATGCAAGTGATAGGATATGAAGCAATCCAAAGTAAAACTATTATAAGGTGTGACATAGTGTGTGTATTGTATGATAGTGACTAGTAGTGAGCATTAAATACTACTAATACTTCAAATCCTATTAGATGATTACTTTGTGGCAGAGATAGAATGGTGCAGTAGTTTGAAATCAGTGCTGCCACCCTAGCACTAACAATCAATCGACAAACAGAGAAAGTTACTTAGGAAAATATGGTACCCCTACTGATTTTTTGTATGAAATTGAGTTTAGTAAAATGTAGTAATTAAATATGTGGTTCCAACCAGCTCCTCCCATAGATCTTTTAAATTATCTGTTATACCATAATATGTTGTAATGTCAATGGGGAACCGCACAAATGTTCACCCATCATGGCAACAAAAAAATTCAGGATGTCCCACTTTTCATTCAGACAAATAACACATATCATCCTCAGGCATTAAACACATTTATCAATTTTCAAAATCTTACCAAAAGTCCAACAAGCCAAAGTAGTTAACATGTGACTGACTGCCCATTTGTTGGGCAATATAATTGATGCAATCCATAATATCACACCCAGGAATATTCTGATCACCATCAGAATAACTCCAATTGGTAAATACAGTAAAAATTGCAATGCATTTTCTCCATTGAATCTGAAAAGCAACAAAAACAATAACCATTATAGTTTATATATCTTCTATTCTATTCTATTCTATTCTATTCTATTCTATTCTATATCAGTACTAAATTTAAAAAATCATCATATTGGACATTCATTCAGAACATTTGAAAATCAAACCTCTACCACTGGTTGCAAGATACCTATATTACTGAAAACTAAAATATGACAAAAAAAACTCAGTGGGTGTGATTTTCCTATGTCCCTGGCATTGTTAACGTTCATGAGTGGTAGTAAGCACTCACCACCAGATGGGCTTATCTACCTACTAAGACAATAAAAATACAAAAAAGAAATATAAACAGAATGACAATACATAGTAAATGAAAAGGGGGGGTGAGCGGAAATGATGAGTAATGTAGTAACAGAGAACAGATGAGTAACAGAGAACTTCACTTCCAAACAAACCCATCTAGTAAAAATCTCTTATTGACAATCATTCTATAAAAATTTTGTTAAATCTTTGAAGAAGTAGTCATTAATTTCTGGGATTTAATTGAAAATGTGCACACATAAAAAAGTTACTTGTTCTCTTGATTTCAGATACTAGCCTTTGCTAGATGTTCTAATCTAACCCAATCTGTCAATGTAGGCAGCGGTTTGGCTTTGCCCCTGGCATTGTTGAAGTCTAAAGGCAATGGCATCTACTCACCATCAGGTGGGCTGTATTGTCTTTCTACAAAGGCAATAAAAAAAGGCACATAAAATTTTCATATTGGTATGGTTAAGTTTAATTAAGATTTTAATTTCCTTAAACTTGTCCCCAAGGACTTTCCTCATTGCATGTTATAAACTTATTATAGATTTCTCAATACTATTGTATTTGAAACACAATTGTAAGGTCAAGTGCTTTAAAACAATGTCTCTGAAACTAGAGATTTACATATACAATTAGTTAATCACTCAATGAAAATTTATATTTATTTTATGTTTAGATAATGTTGAAAATATGATTTAATATTTGTTTTTTCCCAATTCACAGTTCAAACAACTGAGACTGAGAGACTGAGAATCTTTCAAGGTTTTAATTATGAATACTGTTCAATGTACCTACTTAATCTGTTGCCATGTCCATAACTTGTATTTGAAAAACATTCACATTTTAGCCTACACATTAACATACATATTGAAGCTGTAAAATCAAAAAACTAATAGACCCAAAAAGCAGCAGATCTAGGGTACTAAAGGTAGAGTGGAGATTTAAAAATATTTACTTTGAATTACAAGGAAATTAAAATACCAGATCCCATGATAGTTATCTAGTCTTGTAATATTTGTAAATAAAATAAATACTACTTTTACTTTTCATGTAATTAAAGTCTCAATGTCGTAGTGATTTTCAAGTATAAGAATTTGTAATTAAAGTCTCAATGTCGCAGTGATTTTCAAGTTTATGAATTTGAAGCAACAACATAATTTCGTGATTAGATTTTTCATAGACTAAATATTGTTTTTATACTCAATTACATTGTTTATTTACATACATTATTCAATGAAATGCTGTGAAATTGTTTATGTATTTGCAATCAGACTGTAAAAAATTAAGATGTGAAAATGTGTAATTTTTATACGTTTTATTTTATAGGGTCGAGTGGGCATCAACTTTCCCCGAACTAAATCACGTAACAATAAATATTGTTAAAATTATTATTGTACCTCTCTTTGTTGATTAACTTTTCTGCCGCAAGAGCCATCACCGAATATGTAGATAGATGTTTTGTTGAATATTTACGCTGTCTGCCATATATTTTTTATAAAATTCTCGATGAATTTATGATCACAGTAGGTAATACATACAGGCAATGATGTGTTCTTCGTTCGACATTTGGCAAACATAAATTATTCCGTTGGTTTGTTTTATTTAGTTACACAAAGGGAAATAATTCCATACAGTTCTGTCTTTTAAAATTGTCAAAATTAAACCGAACCGTTTGGGTGAAAAAGGAAGTGATATTACTGTAGAAATTACTCCGCAATAGTGTTTTTGGAATGAAAGTGAATACAGAAGTTTTGTGAATTGTTTTGTTTAGTTAATTCTGTGCTTATTCAAGTTTAAACATATAAAAACCGTTTAGTGTCCATGAAGGTGAAGGTGAGTACATGAACAAAGTACTGGACTGGGATTCCTGGGTTCTTCCCAAAAATCTACCGAAGTCTCAACAATTACGATATTTTAATACATACACATAACATACAATATTTTGCGATTGATAAGAAACAATTTTTTTTTTACCCTGTTGATGAGCTTCAATTAATTTCACTTTATTATAATGTTTACTTCACAAAGCGGCAAAGTAATACCTGATTATCACTTAAACTCGCAAGAAGCCGATGTTTTTATATTGATAGATAGAAGAGAACCCCATCATTTAACTGAGAAGTTTGTTCATCCCATTTCATTATATTTCTATTTCAGTGAATTTTGTTAAGTTTTACTTATTGTGGAACTAAAACAACTTCGCCTTTTATAACAGAATAGTTATTGCGTGGTACCATTTGCTTATTCAATTTAATAAATAAAAAACACGTGACATTCTGGTATAATGTGCAAGTGACAATTTTAAATCGAGGACTCAATCCTTGAAAGTAAACAAAGAACAACAGAAACATTATTTTAATTATTAATCGAATTCATTTTTACTATTATTCGAATCTTAAGTTCCATGTAGCGTTTCAAACTCTAATTATAGTAAAAAAAACAAGTTCGAACGTTCGTGACAAATTGACCTTGTCTTTTTAGAAAATTATATTAGAAGTTATATCCATGGATGAAATCATGCATGCCCCTGATGATACTACCTGTTCTGAAGGCGAAGACGATCACAAAAAGGAAATTCGACCGAATGCCAACAATGAACAAGATTTTCCTCACCAATCGACTTCGTTCTCTCCGCCTACTCAAATGGAAGAAAAAATGCGTAGAAAACTGCAGTTTTTCTTTATGAATCCAATCGAGAAATGGAAAGCAAAGAGAAAATTTCCTTACAAATTTGTCGTGCAGGTAATCAAAATTGTACTTGTGACTTTTCAGCTATGTTTATTCGCTCATAACAGATACAATCACGTGAACTATACATGGGATAACAGAATCACATTCTCGCATCTATTTTTACTCGGCTGGGACTCTACACGTGAGATAAACGCATATCCACCGGGAGCAGGACCACTTGCTTTGTACAAAATCGATGAGTTCTACAATACATTAGACTATGCAGTTGCCGGTTATACTAATTTATCTAATGCGATAGGCCCATATTCGTACAATGATGAAAATAACTTTATGCCAGATCCTGTCTTTTGCCAGTACAACTATAAACAAGGCATTATTTATGGCTTTAATGAGAGCTACCAGTTTAACTCTGAAGTCTTTGAGACCTGTATAAATTTCACAATTAAAGATAATGAAGATTTCAAATCTGAAGCGTACATTAGAGATGCTGGATTGAACATCAGTTTCTCATCATTAGTTAGAGCAAAATTAATGTTTTCCATCAAAACCATCAACTTCAGGGCTGCCGGTCCCATAACTCCACCAGACTGTTACCGGTTTGATGTTGAAATAATATTTGACAATGAAGATCACGATGGACAAATGTCCTTGTTTCTGGAAGCAGAACCTCACAAGCTAGAATGTAAAGGCGACACAGCTTATGTGACGGATAATAAAATTGACCAAATACTCAGGAGTACTTTAAATATTTTAGTTATTTTGATTTGTGCAGCCTCGTTTGTGCTATGCAGCAGAGCACTCTACAGAGCACAGTTGCTAAAAGAATTAACAGTACAATTCTTTAGAAGACAATATGACAGAGACCTAAGCTTAGATGGAAGATTGGAGTTCTTGAATATTTGGTATATTATGATAATAATCAATGACCTTCTGATCATCATGGGATCAGCTATTAAGGAACAAATCGAACGAAATCAATTCACAAATGATCAGTGGAATGTTTGTTCACTGTTTTTAGGTACAGGAAATCTGCTCGTCTGGTTTGGAGTGCTAAGATACCTAGGTTTCTTCAAGACTTACAATGTTGTTATACTCACGTTGAAAAAAGCAGCTCCAAAAATATTCAGATTCTCAATTTGCGCTTTATTATTGTATGCAGGTTTCATGTTCTGTGGTTGGCTCATTTTGGGTCCCTATCATATGAAATTTAGATCACTAGCAACAACATCAGAATGTCTTTTCTCACTGATTAATGGAGATGACATGTTTGCAACCTTCTCCATCATGTCCAAGAAATCACCAATGCTATGGTGGTTTAGTCGTGTCTACCTATATTCGTTTATAAGTTTGTACATTTATGTTGTACTAAGTTTATTTATATCTGTTATTATGGATGCTTATGATACAATTAAACAATATTACAAAGATGGTTTTCCCAAAAGTGATTTGCAACAATTCATTGGTGAAACAAGGATTGAAGAGGTATCATCAGGATTGTACAGAGTTCATAGTTCATCATCCCTCAATGCAATAATGAACTCCCTTTTCTGTTGCAACATCTACAGAAGTGCATATTCAAAAATTGGGGGTAGAAGTTCAACAGTTAATTTAATGTAAACTTCCATTGTTTTTATTTTTAAGCAATTGTGAAGTTCTTTAAGTGGATACCTAATCTAATCATAATATTATTTTGTAGGTACTTAATGAATATTTGTTTATTGTACAGATATGTACTTTTCAATAAATTAGAGAATGGCGAATTGATTAAATGATTTTCTATCACTGAATATATTAGTTCAGTATGGAAGAATTTGTAAATAAAATAATGAAACATCATTTATTTTAGCATGTGCACGTTTTATGTGATATTGTTTAGTAGGCAGTCTTTTTTTTTTGTAAATTGAAGCAAAAAATCAATTTTATTTGTATATTTCTTGTTATTTAAAATGATTACAATGTTGTAAAATAATTATGAATAAATTATTTTTTCATATAATCTGTGTTTGGTTCATGATTCGTTACAATTCATATCTAGGTTATTCACTCTGAGCTATCATGTGTTGTAACTGGATATTCTTAAATATCTAACTAAAGTTGTTGTGTGTTGCAATCAAGATAGGTCAAACAATGATATTATTTTAATTTCGTTTTTTAACCGGATTTCTATTGACCTGTATTTGACAAACGGGAAGCCTTTCAATAAAATTCTTACAACTTCAAGACGTCAATAAAATCTGTACACATATCAAGGCTCATCATGATAATATATTTATTACTTGAGCCTAAATAAGTATCATTAGGATGTTTTTTTTTTTTGCTTAGATGGGTGACGAGCTCACAGCCCACCTGGTGTTAAGAGGTTACTGGAGCCCGTGGACATCTAAAACGTAAATGCGCCACCCACCTTGAGATATAAGTTCTAAGGTCTCAAGTATAGTTACAACGGTTGCCCCACCCTTCAAACCGAAACCCATTACTACTTCACGGCAGAAATAGGCAGGGTGGTGGTACCTACCCGTGCGGACTCACAAGAGGTCCTACCACCAGTAATTACGCAAATTATAATTTTACGGGTTTGATTTTTATTAGGTACACCTAATAAAATTCCTTCACCGCGTAAGTCAATAGTGAACATTTGTTGAGACCTACGTATTTAGTTAGAAAAATGTTTACCCGCCTGGGATTCGAACACCGGTGCCTCCTTACGGATCCATCAGATCCAATAACTCTTGCATTAGATACCTTCAGCTCTAACACTAGGAGCAGGCTGAGGAACCCCGGTAACCGTACTCGTCGAACTCGACAAAGAGGTCGACGTGCAACCTAACCCATGCATCAGCCCGCTTAGTTTCTCGCCGGATCTTCTCAGTGGGTCGCTATTCCGATCCGGTAGTAGATTCATTCGCGAAGCAATTGCTCTTGAGTTGTTAGGTCTCCTTCGGAGGCGCTCGGGCAGTTGTTAGCAAATCCCAACCCTCCTGGCTGAGCCTTTGCTCGCCCACCTACCTGTCCTGGTGAAGCTGGAAAGGCCTCCGGGCCACCAGTAATCTTTCAATCATAAAAAAAAAAAACACCGGTGCATCGCTCAACACGAATGCACCGGACGTCTTATTCTTTAGGCCACGACGATTTTTATTACTTAGGTCTTAGTTGGAATACTATTAAAGGGTGTTTTTTTTTTAGGTATAAAAACTATAATATTGGTCCGTGCTTTAAAACAAGAAAACAATATCAAGAACAAACATTCTCAGACTGCCTATATAACATCGACTATGGCGTGAATGGTATAAAATAGTATAAATATATTGCTAAAACTTTGCAGATGTCTTTGGGCTCCAATAACCACTTAACCACATAATGGGCTGTGAGCTCGACTACCTATCTAAGCAATAAAAAAAATCCAGCTACGCTCGGGACGGACAGGAAAGCTCACGGGCTCAACCTGAGAGAATTTGCTATTGCGGAATCGCGACCCACTGACAAGATCCGGCGAGAAAATCAGTGGGCTGTGTCTATGGGTTAGTGCGCTCGTCTAATGCCGGCCACTGACATGCGCGTTGAATGCCGTAATGTGAAGGGCCGTCAAATATTCATTCGCAAACCTAGCGGCTGTGCAAATGGGTTCGCATACTCAATTTGCGAACCCGTTTGCGCTTCCTCCTACACTTGTTTACGAATGTCTCACGAATTTCTCCTCCTAATTAAAAATTCGTCAATAGAACATTGAGGAGAAAAAGAGTTTTTAATTCTTTCCCAGACATCATTAACAGCCATGCTCTTTTTATGGGATTTCTTTTGATGAAGATACGCTACACAGTAGACGTCACGAACTATGAAAATGGCGTATAGTATACGTCCGTTACCTTCGCGAATGTGTGGGAGACTACGCGAAGGTTCGAGGTTCGCGCGCTTTGATGTCTGTTAAAAAACCGACACAGCTTGGAAAACCACGAATGCAGCGAAAACTTTGCATAATCATTCGCAAATGTCGTCCCACATTTGTGGGTTTGCGTATTCGTGCGCATGTGAGTGACCGGTGTTACTCTTCGTCGTAATCGACGAGTTCAACGAGGACGGTGACCAGTGCTTGAGAGGCCTAAAAGTCAAATATGAAGTGTATAATCTATGCCTAAAAGCGCCGAATTTATGATCTATATTAACCAATCAATCATCAACAATCAATTTGAATGAACGTACATCATTCATTCACTTACAATTTAATAAATTTAAATATTATGTAATGTTTTTTGGGCATAATTGGCCATTCCTGCACGCAGGTATCCATGGTATGAAAAATACGGCATAGTCACATCCTAGTTCCTGTCACCCTGTTGTTACTAAGTTACTATTTTGCGCTAGATTGAATTCAATGAAATCATTACCTATCCTTTCTTGCCTTAAAGCAATACCTTTACAATGATTTACCATGAATTGGCAATGAAGTAAGTAATAACAAACTTTATTATAATATCAATTTTATTCAATACTAATATACTGTGATACTTGGAACATGCAGAGCAAACGTGCGCGCAAGTCCGCGGGGCATGGGTTGCTGACGGGGGTATAGGGAGACCCAGTGAAACGGTGCCTGCCGCCGCCCGCCGGTCAGTAGGGAACCTGAACCTGGGTGTCACAACTAAACTCCGCCCCAGGAAGCTGTCCCGCCAACCGGTGTAAAATCCTGTCATGCGGTCGTCGTGCCGGAGTCGGAGACCGGAGTGGATCCCGGCGATCGTATGCAGGGTGGACTGGGGGCCCTTCCATGCCCTGCGTCAGCTTCTCGCGCAACCCCGGATCGAGTGTTCATTGTGCCCTGCGCTTTATTCAGGTATTGCCTTGATCTCACCTCTAGCATCCTACCTCTCCAAATCCTTACTCTCCAACTATAATTATCATGAAAGTCGACAAAAGAAAAAGAGTTTTTTCGGCGGATCCCCATTCCACGTTTAATGTGGATTTCAGCAATGTCAGGGGCCTACACAGTAACCTTGACGCCGTACATCACCACCTTGAGACGGCGCAGCCTGCCCTCTTTTTCCTGACTGAGACGCAGATATCTGCCCCGGACGATACGTCGTACCTCGGATACCCCGGCTACGCATTGGAGCACACCTTCCTGCGTAAAGCCGGGGTGTGCGTGTTTATCCGGGAGGATGTCTGCTGTCGTCGGCTTCGGGGCCTCGAGCAACGGGACCTGTCCCTCTTGTGGCTACGCGTGGACTATGGGGGCTGTACCAGAGTCTACGCTTGCCTGTACAGGTCTCACAGCAGTGATGCGGGGTCAGCTCTGTTTGAGCATGTACAAGAGGGGACTGACCGCGTGCTTGAGCAGTACCCATCTGCGGAGGTGGTGGTCCTTGGTGACTTTAACGCTCATCACCAGGAGTGGTTGGGGTCCAGAACCACTGACCTCCCGGGTCGGGCTGCCTACGATTTCGCCTTGTCCTACGGCCTCCCACAACTGGTGACACAGCCCACCCGTGTCCCAGACATTGAGGGGCACGAGCCTTCTTTGTTGGACCTTCTGCTGACCACTCACCCAGCTGGATACAGTGTGGTGGTCGACGCTCCACTTGGATCGTCTGATCATTGCCTTATCCGTGCTGCCATACCACTCTCTCGTCCTAGTCGTCGAACGACGACCGGGTTTCGAAGAGTTTGGCGGTACAGGTCAGCAGACTGGGATGGAATGCGTGAATTTTACGCATCCTACCCATGGGGGCGGCTCTGCTTTTCCTCCGATGATCCTGACGTCTGTGCGGACCGACTTAAAGACGTGGTGCTTCAGGGAATGGAATTATTCATTCCTTCTTCTGAGGTGCCCGTTGGGGGTCGCAGCAAACCCTGGTATAATAAAGCCAGTAGGGATGCTGCACGCCTCAAGCGGTCTGCATACGTGGCATTTAATATTGCTAGGAGATGCCGGGATCCTGATATCTCGGAGAAAAGGCGGAAATTTAACGCCGCCTCTAGGTCCTATAAGAGGGCTATTGCCAAGGCGAAGTCGGAGCACGTTGCCAGAATTGGCGAGCGACTGAATAGCTATCCCTCTGGGAGCCGTGCTTTCTGGTCGCTAGCTAAGGCTGCAGAAGGTAACTTCTGCAGGTCTAGCCTTCCACCACTGCGTAAGTCCAATGACAGTCTGGCTCATAGTGCGAAGGAGAAGGCTGACCTTCTGGTCAAGCTCTTTGCCTCATACTCGACTTTGGATGACGGAGGAGCCACGCCGCCCAACATCTCCCGGTGTGACAGCTCCATGCCTGAGATTCGCATCACACAGCGTGCGGTCAGGCAGGAGCTTCGGCTTCTTGATGTCCATAAGTCGAGTGGGCCAGATTGCATCCCCGCAGTGGTTCTAAAAACATGCGCCCCTGAATTGACACCCGCGCTAACGCGTCTATATCGCCTCTCGTATAATACCAACAGGGTTCCGTCTTCATGGAAGACTGCTCATGTCCACCCTATCCCCAAGAAGGGTGACCGGTCGGACCCCTCGAATTACAGACCTATCGCGATAACTTCCTTGCTTTCCAAGGTGATGGAGCGAATCATAAACACCCAACTTCTTAAGTATCTTGAGGATCGCCAGCTGATCAGTGACCGGCAGTACGGTTTCCGTCATGGTCGCTCAGCTGGCGATCTTCTTGTATACCTCACACATAAATGGGCTGAAGCCTTGGAAAGCAAGGGCGAGGCTCTCGCTGTGAGCCTTGACATCGCGAAGGCCTTCGACAGGGTCTGGCATAGGGCACTTCTATCGAAGCTTCCAGCATACGGGATCCCTGAGGGACTCTGCAAGTGGATCGCTAGCTTTTTGGATGGACGGAGCATCGCAGTTGTCGTCGACGGCTGCTGCTCCGATACCATGACCATCAACGCTGGTGTTCCACAAGGTTCGGTGCTCTCCCCCACGCTTTTCATACTGCATATCAATGACATGCTATCTATTGATGGCATGCATTGCTATGCGGATGACAGCACGGGGGATGCGCGATATATCGGCCATCAGAGTCTCTCTCGAAGCGTTGTACACGAGAGGCGATTAAAACTTGTGTCTGAAGTGGAGAACTCTTTGGGGCGGGTCTCCAAGTGGGGTGAACTGAATTCAGTTCAGTTCAACCCATTGAAGACACAGGTTTGCGCGTTCACTGCGAAGAAGGACCCTTTTGTCATGGCGCCGGAATTTCAAGGAGTATCCCTGCAGCTTTCCGCGAGTATCGGGATTCTGGGGGTCGATATTTCGAGCGATGTCCAGTTTCGGAGTCATTTGGAAGGTAAAGCCAAATTGGCCTCTAAAATGTTGGGAGTTCTCAACAGAGCGAAGCGGTATTTCACGCCTGGACAGAGACTTGCGCTTTATAAAGCGCAGGTCCGACCTCGCGTGGAGTACTGCTCTCACCTCTGGGCCGGGGCTCCCAAATACCAGCTACTTCCATTTGACTCCATACAGAAACGGGCTGTTCGGATGGTCGATAGTCCTGCTCTCGCGGATCGCTTGGAACCTCTGGGTCTACGGAGGGACTTCGGTTCTCTCTGTGTTTTATACCGCATGGTCCATGGGGAATGCTCTGAGGAATTATTCGAGATGATTCCCTCATCTCCTTTTTATCATCGCACCTCCCGCCATCGGAGCAGAGTTCATCCATATTATCTGGAACCGCTGCGTTCATCGACAGTGCGTTTCCAAAGATCTTTTTTGCCACGTACCATCCGGCTTTGGAATGAACTCCCCTCCACGGTGTTTTCCGAGCGCTATGACATGTCCTTCTTCAAACGAGGCTTGCGGAGAGTTCTTTATGGTAGGCAGCGGCTTGGCTCTGCCCCTGGCATTGCTGACGTCCATGAGCGACGGTGACCGCTTACCATCAGGTGGGCCGTATGCTCGTCTGCCTACAAAGGCAATAAAAAAAAAAAAAAAAAAAAAAAAAAAAAAAAAAAAAAAAAAAAAAAAAAAAAAAAAAAAAAAATTATAATAAACCATTTTATTGCCTTTACAATTATTATACAATTATATTCGCAGAGCTTGCTGCTAGAATTATTATATACAGGTGTTTCTTGACGCAAAATTGACGCATTCATTTACAAATTGTTTTAGCATCTGTTACATACAAATTAATATCAGACTAATTAATTAATTAGGAACATAATTTACTTTTGAATATAGACAAATGAATGAAACGACGGAGAAGAAAAAGAAATTGTTAATTTATCAAACAAATCTTAATCTGTAAAAAGTCTCATTTACATTTTATTCTTAATTCTAATAAAATAAATAATAGTTAAACCCTTCCATAATTAAATTAACTAACATAATATATTTTATTTACAAAAGTAATATTTGAATGGCATTTAAAACCGATACTATCTATCTATACCACCACAGATGGCACAAAATTTAATCTGTTTTATGGAATATGACATTGGTTTGAAAACTTTTGGGCGGGAACGCGAGGAGTGAAGTTGTGTGATTTGTTTTATTTTGTCTATTTAGTGTTTCTTTAGGTTTAAATGTGTAATAATTGTGGTTTATTAGCTGTTTAATATCAGTGAAAGTGCACAAATGTGGAAAAATGTAACAAAGCCGCTGGACGTAACTTCTTGGGATCCTCCAAAAAGTTCACTGAAAAAATCTCAGTAAATGACCACTATTTTACTGAGATTTTATTTCATCCCATTTCATTTAATTTCATCCCAGTTGATTAATGTCGCAAATTAATTATCTTCATTTCATTTCACCCCATACATTTTTCATAAAAATATGAATATAAATTACAATGACATGACCTAAAGGGCCTAGTTACCAGGTCATAAAATCCCTTAAAAAAACATTGGTTTAAAACACACGGAAAAAATTAATTGTGGCTGTGACTTTTTGGGCGTATATAAACCCTACAATTTAGTAATAATGTTAGTTATTGTTTACTATACACTTTTACTCTTGCTATATACATTAGTTGTATATTCCGCATAATGCTCGAAACACCTTCTCATTAGCCGGATCCACACCGGACGATCCAAAATGGATCGGCGATCCCGTGATCCGCGATTCAAGATCGTGATGCGTGGATCGTTCTAGGTTGATTCAACAGCAATCTTTTGCGATCCTGACTGGCTGCTCCAACGCGCTCCTGCCGATCCATACTGAAATTACTGAATCAGTTGAATTTTGTCTGGCTATGGATGGAGTCACACGTGCAACGACGGCGACGAATAGCCGTCTCAGCAGCAAGCTACATTTTACTTATATATTTACGGCAAAAATTACGAAAACGAAAAAGACAGTAATGGGTTAAAACAATTTTTAAAAACCGGTTGGAATATGGGACTCGACTTTACAAAGAGTTAATTGATGATGGAGCTGAAGCTAATTTTGCACGAATGACTGCAAATCAAACATTTATTCTCCCTATCTAAGGAAATTAAACGGATACATTGCGAATTACCCATAACGGCGGATCACGCGATTCTAAATCGTAGACCGCGCGCGCCAAGCGACTAAGGCCCCTTTGTGCGTGACCAAAAAACCGACAACAAATGGATCGCACGCGGCGAGGAGCGCGCGCTCTCCGCCGCGCACTTGCATCGCGCGCGGCACGTCTACACTTCACGCTCCGTGGAGCGCGCTCCATGCCGCGCGGGATCGGAGCGCCTTGGATCGTCCGGTGTGGATCCGGCTGTTAAGAAATACATAGATACCATTTTTATTTAACGTAACAATTTTTTTTTAAATTAATAGCTACCACGTTAGGAAAATTAATAAAAAAACTAAAGCTACATCTTTTAAGACTTAGGTACCTTGTTTTTAAAATATTTAATAATATCAGATTGATAACGATAGCTAATGAAGGTAAAAACATCCACACCGCTTACAAGGATACACATAATTCGATAAAATGAATTTAAACACTGATAATTTACCCAAATTTAAGCTCATGTGCATGCAATGTTATCATTATAACAGGGTCGTCGTCTATATTAAAAATTGTGTTTTTATAATATGCTTTGTACGTTTCATAAGCGATACTATAATATCAGCAAAATCAAAATTCTCAACTTCAATTTCGACAATCGGTAATAAATAATATAAATAATAAATTCCTGACACACGTACATTCTTTGGTTAGGAAAATATTGCTTAAATAACATAAACACCAAAGAACTAGGGTTACGTCAAAAACACTGTCAATTAAACAGCACGACATTCAAACTTAACCGAGCGTCTTACACAAATATTTGTCAGTCTGTTCACTTTTTGTCTTCTACGTTTCTATCTTGTGGTGTCGCTCCTAACATCACTTGAATTTCTTGAAGGCTCTTGCCTTTTGTCTCCGGTATTACGAAGAAAATGAATACAAAACCAATCAACATGATGCCTGCGAACATCCAGAATACCTGACCAGATCCAATAGCAGTATTCAAGGCAAGGAAGGTGCTGGTCACCGTAAAACTAAGCAGCCAGTTCAATGTCCCGGCAGTGGAACCGACGAACGCCTTTATGTCAATATTGCAGAGATCGCCAGCCATCATCCACGGGATCGGACCGAAACCAAGAGAGAACGCGATGATGAAAAGAGACAAAGACAAAAGAGGTAACCAGAAAAGACTTTGAACTATATCAGAATTTTCTCCGTGCGTACTTTGTAAGAAGAAAAACACCCCCAAAGCCGTCGAACACAAGCACATAACCAAAGCGGAGAAGAGAAGCAAAATACGTCGGCCTAATTTGTCGACAACCAAACTGGATACAAATGTGGCGATTACTTGGATGACGCCGATGATAATGGTCGCGATCGCGGCCGGAATTGTGGCACCGGCAGCAGCGAAAATCGATGAGGTGTTAAAAATGACCGCATTTATACCAGAGAGCTGTTGGAATATCATCAGTGCGTAACAAATTATTATCGCTTTAATAGACGTTTTCTTCGTAATAGCCGAAACAAATGAAACTGGATTGTTCTGTGCTTCTTCAGCGCTCAGTTTCAAAGAGTCCAGCTCGTAGTCAACATCGTAATTGGTACCGCGTAGTTTAATTAGTGCTTCTCGAGCTTCATCGTTTCTGTTTTTTACAACCAAAAATTTTGGACTTTCAGGCATGAAAAAGAACACAATACCAAAGACAATAGGTATCAGAGTGCAAAGAATATTGAAAAGGAACACTGATGTGTAACTACCCACTGCATAAGCAAATAGAATACCAACTGTGATCATCAGTTGGAAGTAGCTCCCTAGGGTACCTCTGATGGAGTCTTGGGCTATTTCACTAGTGTATGCCGGTGCGGTGACACAGAAAGCTCCTCCTGCAATACCGGTAATGAGTCTTCCGCCTATGAGCATACCGACACTCGTACCAAAAGTTATAAGAAGCCAGCCCAAAGTGAACGGGAGGATGAGAAACAGCATAGTTTTTTTTCGTCCAATAGCATCCATGACCAGGCCAATTGGAAAACAAATTGCAGCAGCACCCAAGTTGATGACAGACCCAATCCAGCTTCCTTCAGTTTCACTGATGTCAAAATTGTAGTCTGTATTGTTTGGTTGTGTTATTTTGAACACAACTGGCGAAGACCAACCAAGCATTGTTCCAGCAGCTAGTGCTCCAAGGGTAGCTGAAATAGACAAATACAAGGTGATTTAAAAATATATATATAAACCCTAAACTGTAAAAATAATTGTAAAATAAGAAAAAATTTAGACTTTAGAATATAGAGTACCTAGTAGATCTTAGAATAGAATATAGATATTTCAAGGTAGGTGGCGGCATTTACGTTGTAGATATTTATGGGCTCTGGTAACCTCCTACCAGCAGGTGAGCCGTGAGCTCGTCGACCCACTTTTGCTTTAAATAAAAAAAAGTCAATACTGAATTTTTTCTACAATTTTCTATATTTTGTATTTTAGGGGTTCTATGTTTAACTGTTGTTTTCTGTACGTTCATTGAATTTTCTGTAATGTGTAGGCTGATTTTGAAAATTATGTTGCTCTTTCTAAAACTCTGCAGTTAGTACTGTTAAATTAAAGAGGGTGCCATCAAATAATTCCTGGAGTACTCTCAGAGGTGACTCCCTGATATGATAAAATTATTACAAAAATGTGCTTGTTTTATACCTGCTAAAGCAGCTATGTATTGAGGTAACTTGCGACCAGAATCTCCCCGAGGACCAACCAGTTCTGTTTGAGAGACACCGAGATTGGCCATCCTGCCGTTTGTGTTTGTCTCGCTAGCACACTGCAACAAATGAATTAATATATTATTAGATAAACAAGTCTTTCATCTCAAGCTTTATAACACTCTTGGACTTGAACATTAATTTGTCAAACTGTAAAGTGTATAAAGTTTGCAATAGGTTTGTGTTCACATTGGTTACCAGATATTTTCAGGAAGCTTACTTCTAGCTATAACTTCAAATTAATAGAACTTACACAGTAAATCACATCAATGTGAATACAAAAGTCGTTGTGGCCTAAAGGATAAGACGTCCGGTGCATTCATATGTGGCGATGCACCAGTGTTCGAATCCCGCAGGCAGGTACCAATGTTTCTAATGAAATACGTACTTGGTAAATGTTCACGATTGACTTCCACGGTGAAGAAACAACATCGTGTAATAAAAATCGAACCCACAAAATTATAATTTGTGTAATTACTGGTGGTAGGACCTCTTGACTCCGCATGGGTAGGTACCACCGCCCTGCTTATTTCTGCCGTAAAACCTTAATTCGTTTCGGTTTGGAGGGTGGGGCAGGCGTTGTAACTATACTGAGACCTTAGAACTTTATATCTCAAGGTGGGTGGCGCATTTACGTTGTAGATGTCTATTGGCTCCAGTAACCACTCAGCACTAGGCGGGCTGTGAGCTCGTCCATCTAAATAAGCAATAAAATAATTTTTTTACAAAATGTACATGTTCTATAGAATAATGCACAATTTTCGGTCTCGCTACAACAATTCTTTTTGCAAGTGTCAAAATATAATGAGAACATGTGACATACTACAATATGTATCTAATATGATATAATCGTCATTTTCAAGTGTTCCTATCTGGAACTCAATTAAAATTAAAGTTTTATGCAATGAAAATATAAAAAAATTGTAATCAATCAATAATATTCATCCTGTTTATCAAAATTTCTCAAATAATTACAAAGTAAATGCAACCAATTTAATTTGGTTAATCTTTTATAACCATAAGATTTATAGTATCAGAAAGTCATATTAGTAATTAATGGTTCTTTTTTTATATTCATAACAACTATATATCTATAATAATTAAAGATAAGCAGGTTATCAGTAAAGAAATAAAACAATAACAGACTGGGACGTATAAACGATTTTATTGTTATTTTTTTAATCCTGAACAATATTATTGTGCATTTGTCTTTGTTTGGTACCAGACCATTATGCTTTCTTGCTCATCAGGATCCTGGTTCGATGATGATTGAAACTTATGGAAGCCCATATTAAATAAGCTTTAATTCTAATCGTAATGTTCGGAAGCTATGTGTCATTATAGCAAAAAAAAAACAAAATAGAACCATGTGGCTAACACTCAAATCTTAATATTACATTATACGTAGATCGAAACACGCAAATAAGAAATATTATTTATAGAAGGGTTTAATTAGTATTTGTTTAATTAATATTAAACAATCAAACTGACCTCATTTCCGGTATTTGAACTTGATTCGGATACAGGGATCGCGGGAAGCAAAGGTTCCCTTTCGTCATCACTACCTCTTTTTCGAAATAAGCACGATCTCATTTTGTCTCTAATTTTACTAACACCTTTAACAATACATAGCCTTGTCAATAAACAGTTTATATATGTTTTACATTTCTATGAGTGTATTTCACTGTTTATTTACTACGTAGGTACGGTATCGGTATACATTTGACGTTTACTGTCAGTGTCAAAGCTGTCAAATCTGACATAATGCTTTTTTAATTCTTCAATACAGCTCTATAAGGTAATATTTTGTAGTAATAGGTTTAAGCCATTTCAGTTTTTCGGAAAGCTAAATGGGACAAATATAAGAAGATGATGTGACACAGCACGGTTGGATGAGGTAAAATGAGTTAGTCAGTCAGTCCTCAGTAAAATGATAAGAATTGACTGAAAACTCAATGGACTCGGGTCCGGGACTCTACCATTTTACAAGCTATGATACAAAATAGTCAAGGAGCCATTACGCAATATTAAAATCTGAACAAACACTAATAAATAAAAATTCCCATTATCAAAATAATATGCCTCGTGTTACCTCGCATATCTATGCTCTGCACAAAGGGATTGTTATATTTCACATTCATCAAAGAACATTATTATTGTTATAACTGTAATTAATTGTCTTAAATATAACGTATTATCTGTGATAAATTGCTAGCTAATTCATTAGTTATTCCAACTAAAATGAAATTTACAACCTAAATTTTATATTTTTACATTTACAATTACTATATTACTATATTACCGATCAAACGAAATATACCTACGATTATAAATATATATATGTGATACGATTTAATGGATGTGAGCAGCGTGTTTGGCTACTAAATAATTTTGATCCTGTTATTTCTAAGTAAGTATTTTAAGTATTCTGATACATAGGAATAAGTGCCTAAGTATTTATTATTTAAAAAAAAACAAGTTGTTTCAGAAATTCTGTGTGAAAATGCGGTACAATGTAATTTTGTCATATTACACACTACTACCGCACTTTCATAAGTTTATTTTGCATCGAGTGGTGAGTTCGACTTTTGCGCATGCAGTATGAACGTGAACGTGAACGTGAGACATGTTGAAGTCCTTCATAACAATTAGGGCGTAAAAACTGGCATAAAAAAGGAAGGAGAAGATGCTGGGTGAAATAACGGCTTCTGTTGAGAAGTTGAGTGTCGCATATAAACGTACATTTTCGGAAATATCTGAGAATGAATTCGAATCGCTTCAATCATTTTACTTATGTAAAAGATTCACAAAAGTATTACTGGTAAGGAACGTTTAGTGGTTACACTGTGGTCATTGGATAATGAGAAAAAAACTCAGCTCAAGATTTAGAAGAGCTCAAAAGGCGCGAATTACGCTCTGCACGTGCAAATCTGTAAGGTCGGTCTATAGAGTTTGGCGATCCAACCACCAACGAAGCTACCCGACTTGCCATCTTACCAGTTTCGAGCAGCCAAATCGCACCATCCGTAGACATATTATTCATTCAGAATTCTTAAGAACATGAACATTTCCAAGACGAAGCCACGACGAAGACAAAATCACGATGTGACATTTCGAAATTTCGTAATGGCGGTTTGTTTGTTCGCCGACTAATCTGCTCGGTAACCACAAACAGATTAAATGTTGCTAGATGACAGCTAAAACATATTACGATCGCAGCTAAAAGCGAAACCCAAAAAATTTTCGAGGCCCACCAATACGAAGATCATGTACACAGCTGTCGATTGTTTTTTCAGCCGTCGTTTTCCAACCGCAAAACAGCGTTAAGGAAGTAAACACCTAATGCCCACTGAATGTCTAAGATATAACTAAAAATCTTCAGACATACCAAATCGGAATACACTTGTAAAACCTCAAAACAGCGTTAAGGAAGCAAACACCTAATGCCCACTGAATGTCTAAGATATAACTAAAAATCTTCAGACATACCAAATCGGAATACACTTGTAAAACCTCAAAACAGCGTTAAGGAAGCAAACACCTAATGCCCACTGAATGTCTAAGATATAACTAAAAATCTTCAGACATATCAAATCGGAATACACTTGTAAAACCTAATTGATTATACCTCGTCTTATTAAAGAGATAGTTAGAATGTAGGCCGCTTTACTTGATTGCATTCCACTAGCCGCAACCTAATCAAGCGATTAAGAACAATTGCTATAAAACCTTACTACAAAACAGCTTTCCAACACAACTTTACGAATCAATAAAATGTGTTAATTTTCGAATTCAGAGCAGAAATATAAAGTTTCTGTATGCCTCTAGAACATTACCATAAGCGTGTCACTCAGCCAAGGATTCGATATTTGGTAGCTACATATACCTATCGAGGAAGCTGAGTTTTCAGATTTTCAAAAGTGATTTCATGATTCAGGACCATATCGGTAGGACCATATTTTCCCTACTTATTTGCTGGTAGCTTATGAGGCCATTCCAGCTTCGCGCTGACGGGTAGGTGAGCTCACGGGTTCAATCTGAGAGAATTTTCTAATACTATAGCAAAAGCAGTGCTTCACAGAATCTTCCAAGCCCGTTGTCTTTAGCACCTATTCGCCACGGACGTTTCTGTACTCTTGCTGACCCTTCAAAATTAGGTATTTTACGTATCGTGCCTTATCAACAAAATAAATTCCATACACCAGTAATATTGTATATAGAGCATGGATTGTCATGTTGTCATAGATATCGTAATTCGTGTGTTATCTCTTATCAGTTGTCGATCGAGATAAATATGTTCTACATACATGTTTCAAAGCGTTACAACTTTCAATGTTTTCTTTAAGTTATCGTGTTTTTACAGCAGATTATTTTATGTTAAAATGATATTCACAATTTCGCAGCATTTTTTAGAGACGATTACTCAAAGTTTGTTTTGAAAAAAAAAAGACCAACAAAGAAACAGAGTTGACTGCTGCTTCTATCATAAAAATATTTCAAATAATATTTCTATATTAATACGTTAACATTGAACTACATAAGTTACATAGTATATGAATTTAACTAAATATTGAATGAATAATTAAGTGGATTAGCGAAATAGAATTTTTATTGACCTTTAACACATAAAGCGAATTTTTTTGGATTGTTTTTGCTATCGGTTATATTATCAAGTGCACGCGAATAGAATGCGCATTTTCATTAAATCAAAAAGAGATAAATATGTATAGATTATAGATCCACTGGTAAAGTCATTGACCTTTGTGGCATGATGCCTGAAATTATGATCACGAACAACCTTTTCAACTTGATAATCGAATTCGAATTACTTGCGTGAAAAGGAAAATAAAATAAGGAACTTATTTACCGTTGCGATCGATGTGATAATGTTCGCTGTAATCAAACCTCCAACTACGTGAGGTCCGAAGAGCGGAACCGTCATGGCGCCCAATAAATTCGACCCGAACATTTTGAATAAAGCGCGGGTAAAAATAATAAAAAACACGGTGGCACTCGAAGATCGCCAATCAAAAGTAATCTTAGATTTTGAAGTGGACGATTTCGAGATGAATTCTTTTTATCTAAAACATATTTTTATGACAATCACCGATAACTAGTGATGGATTTTGATATTCCTATGACTAGAATCTCTTGTGAACATCGATAACGTCAAACCGATTCCCCATTGCCTGTCCTCGGATCTCCTGCAACCTCATATCTAACTAAGTGAGCTCGCGTTGGTCCGATTTTGATAGTAAAAATAAAACATCTAAATTCACATTTTCAAGTATAATAAAAGCACAAAGATATACATATTTACATATAGGTTCCCATATCGTTTGCTTTACTGCAAACAAAGTTTAGTATGCTTTTTAAAAAAAAAATGATACGTCTCAAACCCTTTTGTCTTAAATGTGATTACGGGGCTTCGATCAACAATGTTGATCGAAGTTACGGGGTGATACATAATAAGCACAGTTGTGGATAACACTGAATAGCGTATTTTACATAGATCACAAATCATATATTTTGAGGATTGAAAGGCTATTTGCTTTAAGCAAAATACAGGAGAACCATTTAAAGGTTAAAGTTTGGAAAAAATATCATGACAAAAAAAATACGGTTATTTGAATGAAGTAAACATAATTGAAATTCAATTTAAAACATCGAACTGTTGATGCTAATATCAAATAAAACGCACCTTTATCTACAAAGATAAATGTCACGTATTAAATGAAATATCATTCACCCCTCGATATGATAAAAAGGAATAAGGGATTCCCTAAAGTTTTCTGAATATCATGAAATTTTAGTATGCAATTTTATTCATATAAGATTAACAATATAAGATTTTCTGTACTAGGGACCGGATATGTAAATATGTATACATACAAACATATAAATGTATGTCGTTACAAAACTATAAACTTTCGTTCTTATCTGATCTTTTAGGTTTTTTTGATATTGTGATATGATTATGATGATGTGACTATATTTTATCGTTTCTTCTTTGTTTTTGTGTTTTGATGTCGAAAATAATCAAAAATTTGGGTTAAAGATGTTGAATAGCGGGGAGTCCTCTGGTTAGAGCCCCGTGAGTTTACTTACTCGCTTACGCTGGCACAAACACCTGGTATACCAGCTTATGTAGGGAAAAAAAGGAAAGGTTCGCTGAATACAAGTATTTGATACTCAAAAGGAGACCCCCATTAAATAAATAATAGAATTTGTTAAACTAAACACCCAAACAAAGAGCAAAATAAACTGTTCTTCACGGGAATGGTTGGCCCCTTGATCATATACACGTCAGTGTTGACCTGAAGTTTAGGAATGATTGCAAGGTATGTTTTTGCTTTTACACAACGATTCAAACATGCAAGAGATTCATGGGTGGTATCATAATTGTTTTTATCATACTTTATTACATGTCCTTCTTGTAAAATTGATTAAATAAAATTATCGTCGATTTTTATGACATTATTTTGATAAATTATTATTATCCAACACTTAATGAGCTGATATTAAAATTTTATTATAACAATAATAATTCGATAATAGGTACAGTAACCATATACGTATATTATAATAAATAATGTAAAAGTACACTGTTGATTACTGGACGTCTTGTGAGTCCGCCACTGAAGTAGGAAACTTATATAGGTCTATGGAGTCCGCACGGGTCGATACCACCACCCTGTCTATTTCTGCCGTGAAGCAGTAATGCGTTTCGGTTCGAAGGGTGGAGCAGCCGTTGTACTCTACTGAGACGTTAGAACTCATATCTCAAGGTGGGTGGTGGCATTTACGTTGTAAATGTCTATGGGCTCCGGTAACCACTTACCACTAACACCAGGTAGGCTGTGAGTTCGACCACGCATTTATGCAATAAAAAAAGTCATTAAGGTTTATTTTAATTTAGCCTTCGAATTTCTGTCTGAAATCTGAAGGTACCTGAAGTTTCTTTAAGGTTAGTCTGCTTTATAAGGTGAAAATGAAAGACACGACTCAGAACCAAAATCTACGATTGCAATAAAACCTCTAGTTACATAATACGTACAAAGTTTCAACTAGAATATTAATTATATATTAGGTAATGTTTCCCTTGGTAGCCTTTTACAACAATTACTATTATGATGTTATTCTAGTATCGTCAATTCCGAGGATTCTTTGAGTTGTTTATTGCTAAAATAATCGACCTAAACCTATTTGGCCCAGAATCTTTCCTTAAATCCAAGTTACACTTACTTGGTTATATATTTGCATTTATTTTTTGTTTGTAATAAACGCAGATAGCATTTTAAATTACCTGTGTTGCCGACTTCGGATACCACTTACTGTAATAGTAGATTTTTTACATAATAAAATAAGTATGTTTTGATCTAATGCATATAATGTAAACATATGAAATGGCGACAGGTCTCTGCAACAGCATGCGATCGTAGAATGCCTCTTCAGCTTGAGGGGAAAAATTTACAAAACGATCATTAAACCTGTCGTGCTGTATGGATTTGAATGTTGGGCGATGAAAGTAAAGCATGAAAGAGAAGTGCATGCGGCAGAGATGCGAATGTTGAGATTAATGGGTGGAGTGACAAGAATGGACAAGATAAAGAATGAGTATATCAGAGGAAGTTTTATGAAAGTAGCCCCGGTAATCAACAAATTAAAAAGCGGACGGTTAGCGTGGTATGGACATGTGATGCGTAGAGAGAAGATGCATGTGACTAGGAGATATATGGAAATGGTAGTGCGAGGTAGAGGAGTAAGAGGTCGACCGAGGAAGACATGGATGGAGTGTGTGAATGACGATATGAGAGAGAGAGAGAGAGAGAGAGAGGAGTGAGCGTTGAGATGACGGCTGATAGAAGAGAATGGAAGAGAAACATTTGCTGTTCCGACCCTATCTAGTGGGATAAGGTGGAGAAAAAGAGAGTATATAATGTAAATTGTTAATAAGGCAAAGTACCGTGAGCAACGCATCTATGATTGTCTGTGCGAACTAATCAGTCGCGCCTAGTTACGCTGTCAATGTATGTCAATGTGGGTTCATTTAAATTACAAAATAAAGAGTTTTAGCCCGTCTAATCTGTGTCTAATTATGCACGTCCTAACATAAACATTGCGTAATACAAGTCATTAATTAAATTGGATAATGTGTATTGTATGTGTAACACGTAATGTGTATTCTACAGTTTCCGAACCTTACATGTATGTAATTAAAACAATTTTTTATTTTTTATTGCTTTGGTGGGTGGCCGAGCTCCCGGTCCACTTGGTGTTAAGCGGTTACAGGAGCCCATAGACATCTACAACATAAATGCCGCCACCCACCTTGAGATATGAGTTGTAAGGTCTCAATATAGTTACAACGGCTGCCCCACTCTTCAAACCGAAACGCACTACTGCTTCTACTATCGGACAAAATATATTTTTTTTTATTAAACGCATGATTAAACATTGAGGTTGGTTTAACATTGTTATTAGTAGTGATCATCCTGAATTCTAGTAGAGCGGCCAGAATTGCTTTAGTGTTTCTTCAGATAATAAATAATAGTGGGCTATTAATTATCTCGGAGAATATTTGTGTGAGAAAATAGAAGAAAATCAATGGGCGTTTACTGAAAAACCATTTTAATGAAAAATGTTTAAAAAACCTAAAAAATGAAATTTTCCATATGCGAAACATTATCAGATAGTCTGTACTGCAGGCATCATATTTTTTTATTGTCACTGTTTATGACAAACCTTCGTCATTGTTCTTATCTATGTAGATATTATACAATCTTATAAGATCTCTTAATTAAAACATATATTATCTAGTTATAGCTATAAAGTCTAGGTTTTTTTTTTCGATACCATTAATTACCATTAATTCGTTTTGGTAGAATTTACCATGATTATCAATAAGTTCTTCTCAAATGCTTGAAATGTCACACTGGATTCACAGTGTATCATTTGAACTGCAAATAAAAATTGAACTTGTAAATTTCATATTGACGATAAAACTTTCACTAACTTTCATAAAACTTTTAAATATTCTTATAACATGATTGTATAATCCAACAAAGATTAACAAAATAGAAAAAATATTTTTAATTAAAAAAAATAATAATTTATGATTCATGGCCTTAGTCACAGTGCAAAGGAATTCACAAGTAAACATGTAACATTCAAAATATGCAATCGAAACGCCGTCTTTGATTGCAAAACATCAAATAATTTTCCCGGTAAATAAATTTGCAGAGTTAACTGAGGAATAATGATGTCGTGTAATATACCAGCATGTGACAAGGCGACCTTTCTCACATCCGTTTCCGCCCGGACGAAGTGTATCCGCGTTGTTTGATGACAGTTTTCAGTTGCGAAAGTTTTTTCATAAATAAAGCAGATTTTTATTTTTTATGATCTAAGCTACATAAGTATGAGAAATCATTTCTAGCACAGCTATCAATGAGTCTAGACCTGTTTGCTGAAAATATTTACTTAAAGATAAACTTCCTTGAATCGTTTTATCGTTCCTTCGCTTAATAATAAATCGACTATCAGTTTATAGTTTCGGAATTAATGCTCTCGGTGTTTCCCTAGCTCTGATAAGTCTCTATGCCTATCAACTTCGTAATGGTAAGATTAATGGGACCAGGCCCACGAGACTAATGCCACGCGGCACGTTGATTCAGCCATCATTATCTCGATAGTTGTGTCGGCGGTTTGGTAGCGAAAAGTTTCGATTAAATTCTGAAACTTTCTTTATCTAGGGCTAGGGCTTTGCTGCAGGAAACAGTTATCCTTGACACGGCGCGTATCGTGAGGAGGTTTCTCTCTCTGGAGCTCTAACCACTGGCGGCTTTTGTTGTAAATACTGCCACCATTTGCAATGTGGGCGAATGAGCTTGCCTCCTCAACTATTGTAATAAAAACAAAATCGTCAATCATATAGTGTTTCAGATTGTTAGGCCTAATTTACTACAGAAAGGATTTTTTATTGCAACAGCGCCGTTTATCTTCTGTCCTTATTAAAAAATGACCGAAAATTATATTTGTGAAATTACGATATGTTATCATTCGATGTACTAAGAAAATGAGATTAGATTTCTTGTAGATATGCTCTGAAGATATGTAATTATAATTGTTTTGTAGATAACCAATTTAACTGTACCCATTGTCTACGTCTCTAGCAGCTGCTATCAATCCAAACTAGAAATCAACAAGAAAGTTTTATTCAATTTAGACTGTAACTGTTTGGTTATAAATTAACATCCCTATTCGACCTATAGGCTGCATCAAAATACTGTAAAAATTATTTCTGCGTGCAAAGAAACGTAAATGTCAAAATGTACTTTTTTTCAACTATCGCTATCGCTTAAAATAGTTAAAAAAACGATTTATTTAAATCATCACAATAAAATAATCACTCTGCGACTATCGAATCTTGTGTTTCTGAGATACAAAACTTTGGTGTGCTAAAACAGTATACCCAAGTTTAGCAACTCATAGACAACATAGGGTAACTCCTAGATTAGAGAGTAGCTAGCGAATTAACACACTATTCAAAGTGACCGAATAACGTCTTAGACGTCCGTAATTACGAAAGTTGGAGGGAGCTACGCATTCTTTGAATCACGGTGTGGGTACTTATATCCAGTTAGAAAAAAAAAAACTGTCAATTATGAAACCACATTCCCGTACGAAGGACTAATTTACGATCAAAGAATGATGTTTTCTCTCGCGCTCTCTCTCTCTGTGTGTGTGTAAAATATGCAAAAGGGTTCGTCAAAACCTGCCTAAAGAGTTGTTGCCAAATTCAAAAGTTCGTTGACATTGCTTCGTTCGACACGGCGGATTGTTCAACAAAATAAAATTTATTTTTGATCAACAATTTTATTAGCTCTTATAACAATAATTTTTAAAGATTTTTGGAGTTTACTCCTTTAGAATCGATTTACATATATAGGCCCGGGGTATGAAAATTATGGGGACCAAAATCGTACTAGCATGTCACACGAAATGCGTTATGCGCCTGATTGCGCATGTCACACGAAATGCGTTATCGCAGGTGACGCCGGGCTGCTGCGCCGGCAGTCCGCCACAAAGCCTCGTACTGATCGCGCGTTTCTCTCATTATTGTATTTTCATATATTTGTTAGTCGTTTGTTTTGTGTCTCGTTAATTTGTTAATAATCTGTAGTGTATCGTGTTGTCGTAATATAGAACTATTTCTCGTATTGTTTCGTTTAATTTTTTATATCCAGTAAACTCCAGTCGTGCGTCGGAGCGGACACACACACTTTTTTATTACTAATGTACATGCAACCCAGGTTTTACCACGCAAAGAAATTTTCAAAAAGTCGTATAGCATACCAACATACCAACTTTAAGGATGTAGAAACTCACTAAAACATATGTTAGCCCTGAAAACTCATGAACAAATCATGATACGTACAAAATTAGGTTTACCTGAGAAATAGGAAATATCTGAGCACGTACTCATTTATAGTCGCAGGTTTGATAACGTTCAACAACTGTATCCGTAATTAATATCTATAGCTATTAAATGGAAGACCAAGCTTCATTTGTTTTCCATCGAGATCACAATAGATCATATTGAATTTATGACATCGACTATATTGAAACAATTGCCCATTAAAAAATCAATTAATGTCGTACGTTAATAATAAACAAAGTTTATGCGTTTTCATTTACAATTGCCCTATTTGGTATATTTTATTAATATGAAAGAATGAAAACATATCTTGAACTGGACAGATGCTATCTGTAGTGAAGTCATTAGACTCTTAGCGGACCAGTTCATTCGTATCGGGCTATACGACTGTGCCGATGTACAAAACCCGCAGAAAGATATATAGCAAGTTTTGTAATGAAATACGTACTTAAAAAAACATGTGTGCAATTCACACGTGGTAGAAGTGAAACCTTCCAAAATTAAAATACAATTATCCTAAACGTCTTAAGTATATGTCAAATTTTGTCATTAGTAAATAATTGTAAGGTAGCGCTCTCTGTGAATTGATATTTTAATTTCACGTATAATCCTAAATTAAAATTCACTACAAGAGCTTTCATACACACGTTAGTATTAAAAAATCTCACAGATGGCGCTGTATTAAATAGTATGTATATTTCTGTCTCATTCTTTGCTGGCTTCATCCTACACATTTTTGTATTTGTGTCTCTTACCTGTCGTTTTTTCCGTTGCATCCGGTTTGAAATCACAACGATTCTAAAGAAGTTTTCACTTCAAAAATCTCACAGCGTTGTATTAAATGGTATGTATATTTCTGTCTCATTCTTTGCTGGCTTCATCCTACACATTTTTGTATTTGTGTCTCTTACCTGTCGTTTTTTCCGTTGCATCCGGTTTGAAATCACAACGATTCTAAAGAAGTTTTCACTTCAACAATGCGTGTAATAGACATCAAACTCGCAAAAGTATGATTTGCGTAATCACTGGTGGTGGGGCATCTTGTGAGCCCACACGGGTATAGTACCAACCACCACTACCGTGCTTATTTCAGCTACGAAAAGGTAACGCATGCCAGTTTGAAGGGTGGGACAGCATGTCTCAAGGTGAGTGATGGCATTTTTGTTTTTGTTCACGTTTATTACGGGCTCCGGTAACCGCCTAAAACGAGTTAGGCCGTGAGCTCATTCACCCGTCAAAGCAATGTAAAAAAGCCTTCGATTTTGACATTAAAAAATCGAAATAAAAGAAATGCACCCCAGATTGAACAGTGAAAGTTTTTTTTTGTTGTTTTTTATATTAAGAACATTAACAAAAATAGGTTGCTATGTGCTTTACGTAACCTTGTTTTTAGGTATCAGTCATTAGACAAAGGGATTATGTGTTAAAGTGAGCTCTTCACAATTATTTATATCTTTAGGTTTTCGGTTACCACAAAAAAAAATACTAAAAATTTTACTAAACGACAACGAATAATTCAACGAACTTGTTTATGTCATTATATGTACTATGGACGTCGAAAGACATACATACATAATATGGAGATAATAACTTAAATGTTCGTTTACGAATAATAATTAGTTATTCACCTTGAAAAGTGTAAAGAGTATTGGCAGGTGTTAAATCTCTATGAACAAATATTACGAACAATATAACTATTGTTCAGTGTAATTATAATATCCTAATAAATTGGATTTGTATAAATAAATAAATATTTCTCATCATTAGAGCTAATTAATTGTATTATCGAAATACAATAGGATTTCCATGTTTTGTTGTAAATAGAACATTTTGGTTACCATAATCAAGCATCCAGGTATCAAGCTATTTAGTCGTAATAATCATCTTGTTAAGAATTAAAAATTGACCTAGAACTGATGCAATTGAATGCACAGCGTGGACTGAAGTTCGTTGGCACTATGAGAAACATTCATTCGAATTTTTTTATTTTTTATTTATTGCTTAGATGGGTGGACGAGCTCACAGCCCACCTGGTGTTAAGTGGTTACTGGAGCCCATAGACATCTACAACGTAAATGCGCCACCCACCTTGAGATATAAGTTCTAAGGTCTCAGTATAGTTACAATGGCTACCCCACCCTTCAAACCGAAACGCATTACTGCTTCACGGCAGAAATAGGCGGGGTGGTGGTACCTACCCGTGCGGACTCACAAGAGGTCCTACCACCAGTGACTGTGAATTATATTGAATTATAGCGAATTATAGCTAACCTTTAACGCCCTGCGGCAGAAATGGGTAAGACAAAAACGACACGTTATCTAGTTAATCTAGTATGCTTATTATTATCTGTAACGCTCCGAATATTGAATATTATAGAATAAAACCGTGCCTAGCACAAAATGTTAGATAACACACGTTTCACGGTTTATAAGTGCATTGTTTTCTCGTATAATGTTAATACGGTAATTATTTCGACTCTATATTTAGTTTTCACTAACTTATCTCTGGTTCTGCAAGATAAACATGTATTTATGATAACTAATTCGATTGATAAACAAATAATTGTATTTTAACAACAATAATCGCGGACCCCCATTAATTGAATAATTAGGCGGTTGTAAATTCAATTTGATGGATAGGTATTAGGGCAATTAACACAGTAGCTACACGAAACTAGACACAATATTTTGATCAGGTTCGTTTTTAAAAGCGAATAGAAAATATTATACATAGGGTCGGATTTAAACTTAATGCCGCTCCTGGGCACCGAAAAAAAATCCGGCCCAATACTGGAATTTTACCTAAGCTTATAGCTTTTATATTTTATTTTTCAAAATTAAAATATCTACATATAATAATTTATTGCGGAAACTTTATCATATGTCATATATCCCAAAAATATAAATAAATATTTGTTTTTTTCCTAACAATTATAAATTTTGACTAAGGGTGACTCATAATTATATTATAAAAAAAAAAACGATTTAAATTTCTTTAATTACAGAAAATAGAAAAATCGATTATTATTTTAAATCTCCAAGGAAATAAATTGATTTTTTTTATTGCCTTTGTAGGCAGACGAGCATACGGCCCACCTGATGGTGAGTGGTTACCGTCGCCCGTGGCCTTCAGCAATGCCAGGGGCAGAGCCAAACCGCTGCTTACAAATCATTTTGATTATTATTTTTTACCAAAAGTGCCAAAATTGTAATTCACAAATAATGGATAGATTGAATTTCTTGAATTATCAATTAAAAAGAAAATTATTAATTATTAGAATTAATAAATTATATTGTGCAATCTTGATAAGACTAAAAAAAAAAGTTTACTTTCAAAAATTTGCCGCCCTAAAAAATTTGCCGCCCTGGGCACTTGCCCCGACTGTCCCTAGTGTAAATCCACCACTCGAATATATTAAGTGTATAATCTATGTCCACCACTGATTGTAGGTACAACATGTTTTAATATTAGTAAAAATCGACAAAAAAGGCTTCAAAATGCTAGCATTTTTTTTTTGGATATTAATTCATTTATCTCGTCAAGGCCACGAAGATGTCGCAGACGTCAAAGTCAAATCAAAAATAGGCAAAGAAATAAAGTCAAACGGCTTTAATATTTACAGAAGTGTTTAGGTATGAACGTTGATCGTTGCTAGTTGCAACATTCATTGTTATAACTGCAATGGAATTTTACGATACCTCTTGCTTAGGGCAACAGGCTATTATCGGTCAGTTTTACTGTTCTTCGTGTACTTAATTATCTTAAAAAAGTTATCATTAAAAAGAGTTCTCTTTGTGCGAGTAGCAAATATGCGTAATATGTACAAAATTTTACTGTTTTACTGTAAGAGGGGCATAAATCTTTTATTTGAGGGTAGCCTCAGTATTTTGAGAGAAAATACGAAACCAGTAAAGTGATACATACTTAATAAATATATGCTCTTATAAGAGTCGTAACTATGTAGTTTGTATCATAGGTATTTTTATTTCCATATATTATAGAATTGATGATACAGTCTGTATATAATTCGAATGATATTAATATTATGTTATGGTAGTTGTTCAACTTAAAACATACTAACAGGCTCCTGTTCATAGCAAGGCATACAAAGTTATTTCTTTCAGTTTTACGTCTAATTTTATACTCATTTTACGATCGTCTTCATTATCAATATTGCATTGCATTAAATTTATTTTACTGCACAAACATTTTAAAAATATAAAAGGTAAGACTATGTGCAGATTAAAGTTAATTGAAAATAATACACAATTCGCATAAAGAATACAAAACTCACCAAAAATATTGAACAAGTAGGTACGGTACATAGATGTTTCACGAAAATTAAAAAAAGCCCTTTTCGGCCAGAGAAATTCTCGTGTTTCAAATTAAGTACATATTCGAACTATTTTTAATATTTCGATGTTTTCTATTTCACGTCAGGCAAAGGCTGCCAGATAGGCGGCCTATTTTCCTGAATAACGCTAGCGCACTGACCGGCTCGCGTACTCTCTGCACTCCAAGAAAATATGTGACAGTGGTATGACGCATTAATACATTACTTTATCGCCATACCGGCTTATTTTATTTCGATAATATGTAAAACACTCAAAAGAATTCTGCTTAATAATACATAATAGCGTCATAATATGCATAACACAAAACGTAAAAGAAATACACATTTTACAAAGAACAAACTTAAATGCTTGTTTGTTTCCAAATAAAACACATGTTATGTTTCTTATTTTCTTAGAAGCTAAACGATCCCACATAACCGAAATCACGTGGCTAAATACATCAAATATATAATAAGCCAAAAAGAAAGAAAAAAAAAACCGAAATCAGAAGACATCAGAGTATACCATAAGATTTTAATTGATTGTTTATTTTTAATTCCAAACAAAAAAGGTTCACAGAATTT
This sequence comes from Bombyx mori, assembly GCF_030269925.1. Lineage (NCBI taxonomy): Eukaryota > Metazoa > Arthropoda > Insecta > Lepidoptera > Bombycidae > Bombyx > Bombyx mori. The sequence continues at coordinate 18,473,893 of NC_085117.1, forward strand.
GATGGTTTTCACTATGGTATTAAGAAATGACAAATTAAGTTTAACTCTATGTTTTATTTTCATATTCGAACATAAACAATACAAGGTATAATTAGAAAGTACATCGACTTAAATGATGCTAAGCATAAATAGGGTGTGCTTCGTTTAAATAGGTTTACAACCAAAAAATTTGCATTCTTAAATAGAATCGTGTTTTGTTTGTTTTCGAATATTTTAAAATATATTAGGTAATTCTCGTTTGGCTTTAAATTCATACCTTTATACCTATAAGGATTTCTAAGCTAGCGGTTTTTAGGTTTAGGTTATGCGGTATAAAATTTAACACACTATTACTGAGCTATAATAATATACGTATCTAATAAGTAGCCATTCACCTATGGCGTGACTACGTTCACTCAAAATTAACACAAACCTAGTATACTACTTAATAAGGGTTCTGAAGACTACAAATAAGGGTAATTAAACTCGGAAATCAAAAAATATTAATCACGAAATGAAAAAAAAAACAAAGTTGATTTATTTTTTTGTGACGCGACGGAAATAAATTCATTCACTCAAAGAGTTATAGAATACTAGCTGACCCGGCAAACGTTGTTTTGCCATATATGTATAAGATTTCTAGGGAATTTCTAGTGTAGAACAAATAAAAAATAACAAAACCAAATTCAACCACATAATGCATCATTATAACAAAAAAAATTGTCCAAAAAATAAAAAAAAGAATGTCAGGGGTGAACCCTTATTACTTAGAGGTATGAAAAATAGATAGTAGCCGATTCTCAGACCTACTGAACATGCATATAAAATTTCATAAAAATCCATCAAACCGTTTCAAAGGAGTATGGTAACTAACATTGTGACACGAGAATTTTATATATAAGATTATCATTTTGTCTTTTATCCAGAGTTTAAATTTCGAGGTATATTTCCATTATAAATTAAAAGCATGCATATTCTACCACGTCTGCTAATTTGCTGCCGCGAAGAAATGTCAATGAGCGAAGTGCGAACAAAGCAATTAGATTCACACAATCATTGCCGCGGCCGACCTCTAAACATAAAAGTCTCGATTTTGTCTTAAAAATGACAAATATAAATTTTCCGCATCCGATTCTAAAACGAGCAATGAAAAACGAATTGATTAGTTTTTACTCGAGAATGCAAATTAGTTAATCAATGTTTGTTTTAATTTTAAGATTTAAATTAAATTTTCTGACAAACGTTTGTCTATGGAATTAGCGTTTTGACTATTATTTTCTTTATAAAAAAAATTCTATTAGATATGAATTTCATTTTAATTCTCCTATAAACGACCAGAATCGGCTGTCGTTTGAATAAAAAAAAATGAATATATTAAAACATGAAGTTCGATAAGGTATATTTATTTATCTGACTAAAACACGCTTATTCATGCTTAATGAGGCATTTTGAACTGCGCAATCTGATTTAGATATTAATCTTTCAAATTTCAAAACGGATACATACGTCTTGTCGAGTTGACGACAAATCGTAGCTTTTAGATCGCATACCTACTGAAGATCTGCCGTTCGTATTTTGATTTAGATAAAAAAACATTCAGTTTGATATTACTAATGTAATATAATATAGTCAAAGAATTTGTAGATTAATTAATAATGAACATCTCTAACGAACCTATTCTATGAAAAATGACCAAAGCACTTTTTTCTTTGATAATATTCAAGTTGAAATTAGGTTTTTCCTTTGACAAAAGGTAAAGGCTACGCCACAGTCTTATAGGCAGGTCATAGGCAGACGCGTATACATAATGCTTAAGTAGGGTAGGACTCTCACGAGATAATCAATGGTCCCTTTGTTATGGGTCTCCTCTGTGTGTCGGTTTTTGGACCGGCAAAGGATCACTAAAAATCGATGTGTTATCTGGCGTCTTTAGAAAGTGCGATTATGACCACACTCTCTAACTCAGGTTATTTCGGGGTTTCGGATCGCTTCTCGACCGGGACGCCCTCCGCGGAAGGCGTCACATTCCCCCGACTGTCTTGGTTGAGTTCTGTCTCAACCGAGATTTGAACACGGATACCTGATCGGCAGGTTTCAATCGATAGGACTTAGACATGCACCGCCTCCCGCCCCTAAGGCGTGCGACCCAAAAAACCGTGTGTGCTGAGATAGACCCCACATAGTTTTATCATACGTTTTTAAAAGTCGACTATAAAGTAGGTACGTGTGGAAAGTTACAGTGCATTCACAATTCGGTTCACGTTATCTAACTTTGAGGATCAAATGACACAGATAATAAAATGAATGTTCATCAATGAGAGAAAAATTGAGTCAAATTAATTTCCCTTTATTTTTTCGCGACGAAGGGCTCGGCGAGTAAACTAACCCACAGACAGCCTACAGAGTTTCTCGGCGGATCTTCTCAGTGGGTCACGTTTCCGATCCGGTGGTAGATTCTGCGAAGCACGGCTCTTGCTAGGGTTCGTGTTAGCAACGTGGTCAGGTTTGAACCCTGCGAGCTACTACTTCGGTGAAACTAGAATAACCCCTTGAGGTTACTAGAATAGGTAGGAAAAAAATTGTTTGTTGAACGAAGTAACTATACTGATATCTTAGAACTTATATCTCAAGGTGGGTGGCGCATTTATGTTGTAGATGTCTATTGGCCCCAGTAACCACTTAACACCAGGTGGGCTGTGAGCTCGTCCACTCATCTAAGCAATAAAAAAAAGAAGTGAAACAAAACAAAAGTATCTGTTAAAACGATTCTTCACCAAATAATCGTACGTAAATAGTGGGGTCCCACAACCCTGATTGTTTCTGTCGCGACGCAACCTTGCTTTCCGAGTCGTAGGGTGGGACACTTACCTTTTTTTTTATATCCTACCTAAGCTGGTAGCCTAGAGAGGCTATTCCAGCGTAACCGTAACTAGTAGGTGAGCTCATGGGGCTCAAACCTGACGACGATGCTAACACGAACCCTAGCAAGAGCCGTGCTTCGCAGAATCTACCACCGGATCAGAAACGCAACCCACTGAGAAGATCCGGCGAGAAACTCAGTGGGCTGTGTCTGAGAGTTAATTTATTCATCGAGCCCTTCGTCGCAAGCGACGGGTTCGACGAGAACGGTGACCGGTGCTTGAAGTACCTAGAAGCACCGTTAGTGGATCGGGGGGATCCGAGATGACGTGTTTTGGGTGACGTCGACTGCTTTCCATTCTGTCCGCAGGATCGGGAATGTGACACTTACCGGATCCAATCTTACACTACCGGATCCATTCTCGGTGCTTTTAGGTCCCTTAAGCAGAGATAACCGTCCTCGTTGAACTCTTCGATTACGAGATATGAGTTCTAAGGCCTCAGTTTGTATAGTACAACGACTGCCCCACCCTTCAAGCCGAAATGCATTACTGCTTCACGGTATTTATAGGCAGATAGCCTACCTGTGCGGACTCACAAGACGTCCTACCACCAGTAATTAGACAAATTATAATTTTGCGGGTTTAATTTTTATTACACGATGTCATTCCTTCACCGTGGAAGTCAATCGTGAACATAAATGTCAAGTACGTATTTCATTAGAAAAGTTGGTAGGTACTCGCCTGCGGGATTCGAACACCGGTGCATCGCAAGATACGAATGCACCGGACGTCTTATGCTTTACGTCACAACGACTTCAAGATTCTGCGATTCTACGAATTACTGCTCTTGCTAGGGCTAGTGTTCGTCCTACACGTCCGGGCGTAGCTGGAATAGCCCCTTAGACTACCAGCGAATAGGTAGGAAAAGGTGGGGCAGTCATTACACTATACGACTTAGACTTCGCGGCTCAAAGTGAGTGTTGGCGTTCACGATGTGATGTCTAGGATCTCAGGAATCCACTCAACACTAGAGCCGTGAGTACGCTCAAATATGTAATAATAATAAAACGAAATAGATTCTTACGTCTAATTTATTATAAAAAAAAATTCTCTTTTCTGATTCTAACCTATCCACCACAGAAGAAAGAACAGTATATAAATACCAGACCTCAAAATTACTCGAAACGTCAAAAATAATGAACGCGAGATTAGACCGTCAAAGTTGTTAATTTAAGATTAATTAATATTAATCTAATAAAATCAATTAAACCGATGAAAGAGTTGCCCAGAGGGAAAAAACAAATGGTTTTGTAAATGTACATTTGTTTTCAAAAGTTTATTGAATTCATATTTCCACTTTGGTTTTAAAATTATAAATTATGTAATTATTTATTCAAATGTGTCAATTTCAAGTTATAAAAAAATAATATGGTGTTGTAATTTTAGTTTTTTACTGATTTCGTAAATTGCTCATCATTAGATCATTTTTACTGTTTCTGTAAATTTCAAATAAACTATTCCGTGGCCCAGAGGTGTTTGTTCTTTTTGCTATTAAGCTTGACAGTTCACTTTAAACCACAACCCCAGTTACCCATCTTCAAAATTTAAAAAACGAATTTGGAAGAGCTGAGAAATTACACGAATCACGAAAGGCATTTTTCCGAGAACAACAAAATGGCCGGCTCACCCTACATTAATATATCAAAACAATACAATCTACTCACATCAGTGTAAAAATCATTCGGAACACTTTTCATTGTAACTAAAACCGGATCCATTTGCACCATTTTCTTTTGTTATCAAAAAAACCAAACTATGTACACAAAATTCAATTCAAAAATGACTTTTCTCGAGGTCAATTCACATTTGAAGTCCACGCGACTTGACGCGACACTGGACACAAAAATTAAACTTGATCGCTTTTATAGTCAAGGATTATGTTCCCATGTTTTTCCTTGAACATTTTGTCTTATAAATATCAAAGACTCTTGTTGTATCGCTGCTTTATTAAAAACAAGTTATTTTGGAGCCTTGAGGGCTTTATCTAATTGTAGGTATTTTGCAAATGTCAATTAATATTGACCAGACAGCGATGGCGAGGATATGAATTCGTGAATTCCCATATTTCTGATACTGAAATTCTTCTTAATAGAGTTAAATACTAACATTTAACGCTTTAGTTGAACTAATAAAGCTAATAAATTGTTTTTAATAAAGCAGTGATACAACAAGAATCTTTGAAAATATCATAAGACAAAATGATCAAGGAAACTTTTTTATTTTTCATTGCTTAGACGGTGAATGAACTCACGACCCGTCCGTTGTTAAGTAGTTACGGGAACCCAAAGATAACGTAATTACAATCACCCGCCATGAGACATGAGCTCTAATTCTCTGTTCTATAGTACAACAGCTGTCCCACCCTTCAAAACGAAATGCATTACAGCTTCACGGCAGGAATTAACAAGGTAATTGTACCTAAAAGACGCCTAAACAAAACCAACTGTAATTAGGTAAATAATATATTACGTATATGATATATGATTTTAAATATATTTCGCTTATATCATAGATAATTCGAATATGAATGCACCGGGCTTCATATCCTTTAGACCACAAGGATTTCAAAGGTAGCTAGTAGTAACACTTTATACTTTAAAACTATATGGTATAACGGCACTGACTGTCTTACCTATTTTTGTCGCCAACTATTTAACTCTCTATCTAACTCTAAACCGGGAGAATTCTATCAAGTCAGAGACAAGTCTATCTGTAATTACTAAAGTAATTAGTAAGTCGCAAGAATTGTGCCGAAAGATTGTACTAACGACGCTATTGCCTTTTTGGGAGACCGTAGAATGACATGAATACCGCCATCCAAAAACATTTAGTCGAGGAATCATTCTGTTTTCTCGAACAATGGCTGTCTCATCCTTCAAACTGTAATGCGGATGGACGACGTAAAGAAAGAGGCACTGGATAAGTGTGTTGAAGAATCTATATTTCACTTAGATTTTCTAATCTTCTGTATCGATATTTTTTATAATGTTTTATTGCTTACGTTGGTGAACGAGCTCACGGCTCACCTGGTGTTAAGTGGTTTCCGGCGCCTACAGCGTAAATACCGCCACCTACCTTGACATATAAGTTCTAAGGTCTCAGTTTGTACAACGTCTACCCCGCCCTTCAAACCTAAACGCATTACTGCTTCACGGCAGAAATAGACAGGGTGGTGGTACCTAACCATGTGGACTCACAAGACGTCCTACCACCAGAAAATATAACGAACGATCCTTCCAGCGATGCGTAACTTTCACTGGTATCCATATAAAATATCGCCTCCTGTCCTATCCTAGGCCTATCGCCCTATCCATATAAAATATCCAGCCTCGCAAAAGCCGCAACCAAGCAATAAGACATACATAAGCACGACCACTCCGCCAGCAGTGTACTACTGAGAAGAAGAAGATATAAAATATAATAGCATTTATGGCTTTGTTAATGGTTTTAGTGAATAATTCCGACAAATGGGTGTATTCAGTGTCGTATTTCGCGATAGATACAGCGACGCGTGGCCGGGCTTATCTAGTTGTTTTTACTGTGTATTTGCTTAATTAATAGGCGAGGTAACGGTCCGCCTATTGTCAAATATTGGCTATGGCCAATTTACACCATGACGTGGATACCGATGACAGTTTTCAAAGACATAATTCGAAATCTCCGGGCTCACCAGCAAACCGAAACAAAAGTTTCATAATTTTTTTTTGTTGCTAGATGGGTGGACGAGCTCGCAGCCCACCTGGTGTTAAGTGGTTACTGGAGCCCATAGACATTTACGACGTAAATGCGCCACCCACCTCGAGATATAAGTTCTAAGGTCTCAAGTATAGTTACAACGTCTGCCCCACCCTTCAGACCGAAACGCATTACTGCTTCACGGCAGAAATAGGCAGGGTGGTGGTACCACCCGTGCGGACTCACAAGAGGTCCTACCACTAGTAATTACGCAAATTATAATTTTGCAGGTTTGATTTTTATTACACGATGTTATTCCTTCACCGTGGAAGTCAATCGTGAACATTTGTTGAGTACGTATTTCATTAGAAAAATTGGTACCCGCCTGAGATTCGAACACCGGTGCATCGCTCAACATGAATGCATCGGACGTCTTATCTGTTAGGCCACGACAACTTATAAAACTTATTTATGCAGACTTATTTATGCATAATACACAAATATAAAGACTGCTGGTGGTTTAACGTCTTTTGTAGTATCACCAATCTGGTCATTTCTGCCGCAGTAATCGGCTTCGATTCGGTTTCGGGTCGTGGTGCCGTTGTATTGCAAAACTGAGACTGATAATTCATGTCTGAAGGTAGGTGGTGGTATTTACGTTGTTGATGCTTATGAGCAGCGGTAACCACTCGACACCGGTTAGGCCGTGAGCTCCTTCACTCATCTAATCAATAATTTTAACAACAACAATAATATAGGAACGTAACAGGTCTGACGCATCAAATGGGTAAATCAAAACACGTTTTTTTAGACTCTGCTTCAACGTCTGCCAATGTTTCGAAGGCTACATATAATTCAGACGTAGATTTTAAATCGGCCCACGTTTTTACCCGCTACTATTTAGTCATTAAATACGAAATAGTTTAATGGTTTGTTTGTTTATTAAACAAAATCACGTTCCGGTATTCTAAGGCAAAGGCACGTGTCGTGATCTAGATTATGACAATTTCATACGTTTGTGTATTCTTATAATGTATTACTCTAGTCAAATTACTGGTGGTAGGAACTCTTGTGAGTCCGCACGGGTAGATACCACCGCCCCGTCTATTTCTGCCGTGAAACAGTAATGCGTTTCGGTTTGAAGGGTGGGGCAGCCGTTGTAACTATACTGAGACCTTAGAACTTACGTCTCAAGGTGTGTGGCGCATTTACGTTGTAGATATCTATGGGCTCCAGTAACCACTTAACACCAGGTGGGCTGTGAGCTCGTTCACACATCTAAGCAATAAAAAAAATGTAATTTTTAGTCGTCAGTCGCAGCGTTTCGACTATTGCTGTCAGACAGCATCGATGTTTTAAAATCTGGATTAGTGTAATAAAAGAAAAGATCGGATCATTTAATTTAGCAAAAGTTAATTTAGGTAGTTTCGACTCAATATAATTTTTGTATAATATTATATTTTTGTAAAGTACTAGATTTTACATGGGGCTTCGCTTGCGTTACTGTAGGAAAAAAAAATCCCACGAGAATTTGACTGTGTTATGGATGAAAGGTAGCGTATGCATCTCTTATGTACCTTTGACTGAAGATGATGACTTCACTATGATCGGCAAAGAAGCTAATAGGTGAAAGTGTATCAAACAAACTCATTATCGCATATACTTATATATTACAATAGTATACATTATTATAGCAATTTTTTTATTGTATACCGTAGCACCTAGACACCCCCTTGAAATTCCAGTTAGATAGGTACTTTAAGTATAAACTACTGTGTATTTTTGCAACAATATATTTTCTTGTAAGGTTACGCTGCCAGACACAACACAACACCGCCTTTCACGGCAAATAAAATGTTGCAGTTGTTAAAAAGTTCAGTCGACAATGTATCTGCAGAAGACTGCTGAAATGTGGTAACGAAATGCAGAAAACTAATGGAAGAAGATTAGGAGCGGGGCGTCCGATTTGATAATATTTGCGAACAAGAGTAAGAGTTTATAATTTTACAAGATTATTTTAGCGATTCAGAAACTGATTCAAATCTGGATTTGGGGTCTACTCATTTAAGAGATAAATGTATTTTATGTTAAATTATTCGTTTAGTTTAGTAACGTTTGTAATTAAATTAAATCCATTTATATGTTACATTAGCATAGATAATAGTAAGAAACGTCGATTTTTTTTATATCCTGGAAACCCTAGGAATGTCAGTTTGACATATGTTGCAGAGATCAAGCATGGATCAAGCCACTGAAGTAAGGTCTATGGATCAAGCTATCTTTTAAGAAATCTATGCGATGTCGTTATTGCCAGCGCCGAGTTTATTGACGTGTCCATGATCATGGTCAAGGCAGGACAAAGGTGAACGTTTTATTTATGCAACTCTCGACGATGTATCTCTGTGTATTTATTTCTGTGTATTTCTGTGTATTTATTGTGTTCGTGAATTTGAAATAAAATACACTTACTTCCAGTGTCTTACTGTGTTTTAAAAGTTCATACATAGTTTCGTACATTTTTTATTACACTCGCGCGCGCTAGACATAAAGTACTTAACATGTCGATACATAAAATCAAACGAATATGAATGTACATAAATATAAATATTATAACGTACTTATTTTGTATGAAGATTTTGTTATTTATTCGAAATTATTAATTAAAAAATAACATTTTTTAACTGTGTAAGATACGAATGTACGAGTGTTGCGAATAAATAATATCCCAGCCTCAGATCGTTACGAAACACCGCATTGTTCTGACTTCCAATACGCTTTCTGATAACTTCTAGAAGGAACGAACATCATGTAATAAAAATCAAAACGTCACAGTATAGTAATTTGCATAATTACTGTGACGCGACCACACCGCTGTTTATTCCTAATCATATCTTCATGTTTGAAGAGTGGAACAGAATTCGAAAATAATTAAATTATTGTACTGTCATCAGTACTTGATAAGTTTTTTGTTGATTCATCTCGGTGATTCCGAATCGGTAATGATAATGATAATTAAACAATAATGTGTCACATTGATTCGTAAAAATAATATGCTGTTTTCAGTAAGCGATTTCTTTGAAGTACCTAGTTATTTTAAAACGTGTTAATTTATATATTTTATTTTTTATTGCCCTTGTAGGCAGACGAGCATACGGCCCACCTGATGGTGAGTGGTTACCGTCGCCCATTGACTTCAGCAATGCCAGGGGCAGAGCCAAGCCGCTGCCTACCAAAAGTTATTATAAAGCAAGAAGAAAGTATTTTTCGAAATACTATATGCGGCTGACATTACTAGTGTTCTTCTCTAGTTGGACTATAGGTTACGGTACTCATCGTTTAAGTACACCCAGGAAATCTTAAATACTAGTTTTTTTTTTAAATGAAAGGATTACTAGTGGCCCCGGGGCCTTTCCAGTTTCATCAGGACAGTTGAGCGAACAAAGGCTCAGTAGGGAATGGATTTGCTAACATCCATTGAGCCCCTCCGGAGATCAAACTCAAGGGTAGCTGCTTCGCGAATGATTCTCGAAATACTAGATATTCGTCATTTTGAAACTAAGCAGAAATAGCCTTTTTTTCTACCTATTCTAGTAACCTCGATGGGTTATTCTAGATTCACCGAACTAGTAGGTGAGCTCACGGTTCAAACTGAGAGAATTGCTAACACTAGCCCTAGCAAGAGCCGTGCTTCGTAGAATCTACCACCGGATCGAAAACGCGACTCACTGAGAAGATCCGGCGAGAAACTCAGTGGGCTATGTCTTAGGGTTAATTTACTCGCCGAGCTCGGCGTCGTCGCCGTCGCCGTCGCTTGCAACGAAGGGCTTGACAAATAAATTAACGAAATAAGCGAAACACGAGTCTTGCTAGGGTTCGTGTTAGCAACGTGGTCAGGTTTGGGCCTCACGAGCTCACCTACTAGTTAAGGTTACGCTGAAATAGCCTCTCAAGGCTATCAGTTTAGGTAGGAATAAAAAAAAAGATGACCGTTGCTAGGGGTACCTAAAAGCACCGTTAGTGGATCGAGAGTAGAAACAGCCTTAACAATCGAGCGATTGATTCGAATGACGCTATCAACGCGAGAGTGGTTGAAATCGATTATCATGAAAAGTGCTCTCATATAACATGAGTGCCGACATTTTTACGAGGAAAACCTCCTTGTATAAATCATTATCAGTACTTCGGTTAATCCGGAACTACACTGCTAAGTCAGACATGCGTCACAATAACCTACGTGCTCACACACATTCGCGTTTTACATCTACAAGACGATAAACACGTTGAGTCTAGAAGGTCGTATGTTCAAAACCGGCTTAACATAAAATCAGCTTTGCAATCGAGGAACGTAATGCGGTTTTCGTATTCACACAAACGGGACATGCGTTCTTTTAATATGCTAATGCATGAATAATAAATACGTGAAGTGTATTATAACGTGGTTCCCCCCGATACGATCATCACAGGAAAATACTAAAATGTTATTGCGTTTCGATGGAAATCTATTCAATTTTGAAAATCACAGATGTCACAGAAATAAAGACTGTTTTTCAATGAAATTATGTGGCCGCGAGCGTCGCCGCGTCGTACGGATATGCAAACCAAAGCACAAACACGATTTAGGCGAGTCATTTTTGATTATAAAGTGAATATCTACGGATAATTTATACTTATACGAGTAAGACAGACTCACACAATTTATGGATAGCGTTTTGGTATTAAGTGGTCACCATGCCAATCCACCTTCAGACATAAAGTCGTAATCTGAAATACACTTGACACAGGTGGTAGGACCCCTTGTGAGTCCGCACAGGTAGGCACCATCACCCTGCCTATTTCTGCCGTAAAGCAGTAATGCGTTTCGATTTGAAGGGTGGAGCAGCCGGGAGTCCAACACTCATATAAATATTAGCCTATCCATTAAGTACATCTATTGTCTACGTGGATACCAAGTTTCAAGTCAATCGGATGCATGATTCAGTAGTTATAACGGACATCCGTAAAAATCATTGTAGAATTATATTAGTATAGATTCCTCAAAATTTGGAGCTCAAGGTTGAGCCCGTGAGCTCACCTACCAGTCCGCACGAAGTTTACCAATGATTAAGTAGAAGAAAAAAATACATATTACAAAATGCAACTTACATTTGCGAAATTTTAATGATAACATTATTGATTTTCCAAAAAAAAGTGAGTCAATCGCTGCAACCTCGAAATATTGTTTTGACAAAAAAAAATCAAGGTAATGTTTGTATTGATATCTTACTTTTATCAATTTCAATCTCAATTCAATATTTGAAAGTCATTGAAGAAATTATGTAATCAATAAAAATTCAATTGTTATAGATTAAAATATGATTTAACGCCATCTATCGAATCATCTGGACATCAAGTTTGAATTTATCGTCAATTTATCAATGCCGATCCATCCACACTGATAATCCATCCACCTGGCAGATACATTCTTGCGAGACTGGAAATAAATATGTACATATAATAAACGAATTCGAAGTCTAAGTCTTCCGGCACTGTTTTTAATTGAAATTAAATTGTAAATTAGTTTTATAATATAGTATTAAGTCAGTAAAATAGGCGACGAATGTTGCCCAAGGTGCTTTTCCACTGCACTTAACCCATAGACACAGCCCACTGAGTTTCTCGCCGGATCTTTTCAGTGGGTCGCTTTTCCGGTGGTAGACTCTGCGAAGCACATCTCTTGCTAGGGCCAGTGTTAGCAACACTCCGGTTAGAGCCCCGTGAGCTCACCTACACGCTAGGGTAACGTTTGAATAGCCTCTCAAAGCTATAGGTAGGGAAAAAAACGGCACTTTCTGCTGTTAAATTTTCTGTATCTAGGCTCAATTCTTCCAACTTCAATAGCAACACAAACGATCTTACTTTTTAACACATGAATCGGTGAACAAGCTCACGATTAATCTGGTGTTAAGTGGTTATTGTCGTAGGTACTGCCTTACGGTAGCTTGTGGCTTACGGTAGTATCAAGACAGAACCTCAGTTCCCATGAAGCAATTATGTTATCAGAGACAAATCACACACATCTGGCCCCAAACTTGGATTCTATCTACTGTGGGAACCAGAGACTGATAGACGTACCTACTCATACACATTTAAATAAATATATGTTTGCATATTAAATACTCAGAAAAAGAGCAAAAGAACTTCGTCACGAAATGTTCATCACATTAGTTTGCGCGTTTACCAAAAGCGAGAACCGAATCCACGATCCTCGGGCCAATAGTCACGGGCGCTAACTTCTGTGCCACTTAATAAATACCGACAAAAATAGAAAAGTCCCATCACTTTGTTGAGATAAAATACTTTAAGCGATAAAAATATGTTTAAATAAAAATGGAATATTCATACACATATTTTGTTTTTATCTTTCGGTATATTAAACATAATACGAAGCAATAACGAGAGACAATAGTATGAAATGAAAACATATTATATTTCTTTCACGTTATTTAAAACAAAAGGGCGTTTGTATTTTTTTTTATTTACAAAATGTCTCTTTAATTAGCACGTATCGAAAACGTGTCTCTGTAATAATATCTTTCGTGAGATGCATACAAATGCGCACTGCAACGAATCGATGAGAAACATCTATAATATATTAATACGTGAAGCAAAAACTTTGTATCCCTTTTTACGAAAATTGCGCGGACGGTAGAGTATGAAATTTTCCACACTTACAGAGAATATAGAGAAGAAGTGCACAATGCTAATATTTTTTTAAAATAATGCATAAAAGATACATTAAATCAATAAAGAAAACATTACACACACTACATACCATGTATATGACGCACACACGCATACACATTATTTATTGTCAAACTTTTTTTTTTGACGTCTGTTGTGAAATTGAGAATAGATTAAATATTGTTTGTCTTTATTAATATTTTTTATAGTGTAGCCTTGGCGAAATTTGTGATTATAGAAGTATAAAATATAATCATAATAGTGTACAAACTTACAATTCCAATTAATTAAAGTCGAATTTCGACTACTGGGGACCTCTAGTTTAAATTAAAAGATCGCGTCAGTTTATTGACAGCTTGATGCTTACTCGGTATGTTATAATATTTCAAGGCTTACTGGTGGTAGGACCTTAGACCACAGGGTTTTGTGAGTCCGCACGGGTAGGTACATATACCACCACCCTGCCTATTTCTGTAGTGAAGCAGTAATACGTTTCGGTTTGAGGGGCGGGGCAGCTTTTGTAACCATTCTGAGACCTTAGAACTCATATGGATGGCTGCCTTTACGTTGTAGATGTCTATGGGCTGTAAACTCGTCCACCCATCTAAGCAATAAAAAAAATAACACCGGCACTGTGTGAAATGTCCTTCTTCAAACTAGTTTTTAGAAGAATACCTTACAGTCAGTGCTTCCTGGCCACTTTAAGCCACAAACTATTTCCCCAACGTCATCCACAGTAATAGTTTCCTTAACTTATTTAATGTTTACAGAAACCTTGTCCCAAAAACGACAAATCATAGTCCTCGGAAACACTAAGTAAGTCGTCGTGGCCTAAAGGATAAGACGTCCGATACATTCGTGTTAAGCGATGCATCGGTGTTCGAATCTCAAGCGGGTATCATTTTTTGTAATGAAATACGTACTCAACAAATGTTCACGATTGACTTTCACAGGAATAACATTGTGTAATAAAAATCAAACCCGCAAAATTATAATTTGCGTAATTCTAGAGAAACCATGTCAGCGTCGCCGGGCTAGTAGGTGAGCTCACGAGGCTCAAACCTGATGATGTTGCTAACACGAACCCTTGCAAGAGCCGTGCTTCGCAGAATCTACCACCGGATCGGAAACGCGACCCACAGAGAAGATCCGGCGAGAAACTCAGTGGGCTGTGTCTGTGGGTTAACTTACTCGTCAAGCCCTTCGTCGCAAGCGACGGGTTCGACGAGAACGATGACCGGTGCTTGAGGTACCTAAAAACACCGTTAATGGATCGGGAGGATCCGAGATGACGTGTTTTGGACGACGTCGACTGTTTACCACTTGGTCCGCCGGATCGGCTATGTAGTTACTGGTGGTTATTGAGTGATGCCACTATACCACGGTAGCTTTTAATTATTACATTTTATTCATTTCATACAAAAAGGGAATCTAAATATTGTCATGGTTAAGTAATTTAAAGATGCAGATCGCGCACAAGCGAGTTCTTATAGCCTTGACATAGACATTGTGACGTTTGCAACATCACTAGTCTGATGACGTCGGGGACAATGGCGTACTTTATGTATACAACTATTTACATGTATCTTCTTCGGTTTTTGCTACTCGAAGACACAATTAAAACGATCTTTACGGTTTAATCATAAAAGTATATTTCGCTTATCCTGATATTCCAATAATAACGAATAAAGTCTTAGCCGTCCATGTTCATGAATTTAATTGTTTCATCATCATCATCAGCCTATAGGAGTCCTGGACATAGGTCTCTCCAATTGCACGTCACTGAGCACGATCCTCGGCTTCTCTTATCCAGCTCTTGCCAGCCACCCTGCATAGAGCGTCGCTCTACCGAGCCTCACCGTCGTGACCTATGCAAGTGTAGTGTTCGCTCACGCGGCCCGCACTAACTTGAAACCCCTTCAAACCATTCAATCCCGTTTTTACAGGATAGCCGTCGGAGCCCCGTGGTTTGACAGGAATGTCGACCTTCACGACCTAGGCCTAGACTCCATCAATAAGTATCTACACTCGGCATCAATGCGCCATTTTGATAAAGAGGCACGACACGAGAACCCTCTCGTCATGCCCGCCGGTAACTACATTGCCGATCCTGCGGACCAAATGGTAAACGGTCTACATCGCCCAAAACACGTCATTTCGGATCGTCCCGATCCACTAACGGTGCTTTTAAATACTCCAAGCACCGGTCGTCGTTCTCGTCGAACCCGTCGCTTGCGACGAAGGGCTCGGCGAGTAAATTAAGCCACAGACGCAGCCCACTGAGTTTCTCGCCAGATCTTCTCAGTAGGTCGCATTTCCGATCCGGTGGTAGATTTTGCGAAGCACGGCTCTGGCTAGGGTTCGTGCTAGCAAAATCGTCAGGCTTGAGCCCCGTGAGTTTCATCTACTAGCTGGCGACGCTGACACGGTCTCTCTGGAGTCTACCTCTAGATCATCAGGTTAGGTAGGAAAAAAAAGAGTTTTAATTTGTACTTTGGTGGAACTTTTATTGAACCCCAGCGCGGAACAATAATATAACTCGCTGACTTTTGGACGAAGACTATACTACAAGGCTAACGACGACTTTAAAATTTCAAAAATAAGTTTAGTTCCAAAATTACAAATTCCGATTAGTACATAGTTTTCCAATTAAGTACAATTAAATAAATAAATAAATAAAAATAAAAAATAAAAAAAAATAAAAAAGCCTTTTATTTCTTGCTTTTCATACCAAAAAAAAATTTTCATTATTAATATGCATGCAAAATAATTCACATTTTTAAATTTATTATCCAATATTCAAAATAATTAACAAAATAATTTTTAATTGAATCTTGATTATTATTTTTTTGATTATGTACATGTTATGAGTGATAAGAAGTATTGAATTGTGTTCTTATTTTAAGAAATAATATACATAGCATTTGGAATAATTTTTACATTTAAAAGTACTAAATATTAATTTAATTGGTTAAATTAGTCAGGGTTTATTTATGTTAGCAAGAACCCTCTCAATGAAAGGTGAAGGCCTCCTCCAGAGATGACCAGTACTCTCTATTCTCTGCCGCTCGCGGCCATTGTACACCTGCTACTTTTATGATGTCATCTACCCATCGTGTAATTGGTCTACCTCTTTTCCTCTGTCCTAGTGGACCGCGCCATGATGTTGTCTTTGCGGTCCAGCGGTTGTCGCTGAGCCTCGCTACATGTCCAGCCCAACGCCATTTCAGCTTTTGTGAATAGCTGAGAGCGTCGATGGCTTTTGTTTTCTGTCTTATAGTCGTATGGCGGATCCTTTGGATTTTCTTAATTTTCAAGATGCTTCTTTCCATGCTCCTTTGACAAGATATAATTTTATTTTTTACTTTTCTGGTAAATTTCCATGTTTGACAGGCGTATGTTAATGAGGGTAGTAGGCAGGTGTTCATGACTTTCGTTTTCATCCGTATGGTCATATCGCTTTTGAGTATTTCTTTGAGACTCCAGAACTTTTTCCATGTGTTGTTGATCCTTCTCTCCACTTCCAATTCATTATTTTGTTGGTTGAATGAAACTTGCTTACCCAGATAAATGTAAGCACCGACATATGCTAAAGAAGAATTTTCAAGATATATCGGTCTTTCGATATGGTTCGTCATGATATTGGTTTTTGTTAGATTGATCTCCAAGCCTACTTTACGACTTTCTTCATGTAGAGTGTTTATCATTATTTGCAGTTGGTTAATACTTTCTGATAGCAGGGCTATGTCGTCGGCAAATCTCAAATGGCTCAAGTAACATCCATTTATATTTATGCCAACTCTTTCCCAGTTTAACTTGCCAATGATGGACTCTAGCACCGCTATGAAGATGGTCGGCGAGAGTGGGTCTCCCTGTCGTACGCCTTTTCTTATTTGTATGGGTGGCCCTGTAGTTTCCAGCTTCACTCTGCTAGTGCTGTTGTCGTAAATATTTTTTAGGACTTTTATGTAATCTAGTGGTACTTGTTGAGAGAGCAGAGTTTCCCATATAGATGAGTGAAGCAGAGAATCAAATGCTTTTTGGTAATCGATAAAGACAATGTAGAGTGGTCTGTTGAACTCTTGGTACTTTTCTATCAGCATTTCTAGTGAGTGTATGTGGTCCAGTGTTGAAAAGCCTCTTCTGAAGCCTGCCTGTTCGATGGGTTGGTATTTCTCTGTGCTTTCTTTTATTTTTTTCTCTATTATTGAGGAGAACAGTTTATATAGTGAAGGTAGTAAGCTTATCGGTCTGTAATTACTTATATTATTAGGGTCTCCTTTTTTGTACAGTAAGATGATATCAGACTCTGACCATTGACGAGGTGTATACGAGCTGTTCAGTATCTGATTAAATATTAAGTACAATTAGCATACATAAAATTGGAAACTATAGATTAGCACTCTATCTTTTTTGGTCACATACTTTTTGCTTAATTCACTGCGTCAAAGCTAATAGCAAACCAGTCTAGGTTTACTTTGGCTTTGAAGCTAAGAAGAGACGAATATTTTAATTTTAGAATGCGGTTGTAACATTTCTTGTTAATTTACGATGCTATTCCGTCATTGTGGATGACATTTATTTTTTTATTAGAAGCTTTTGTATATATCTACCCATGGGAGTTGAGCACCATAATGATTTAGTGATTTTATGTTTAGGAGAAAACTGCAGAATTTCTTTTTACACGTCGGGGACGGTGGGCGAAACACAAAGAAGTCGGTTATTTCAAAAAAAAATAAGAATCGCCTCTATCTCCATAATCTCCATATATCGGATAAAATAGCAAATATATCGCATGTTATCGTAAGTTGATTTAAAATTTCAGGTTTTCCACCTGTTGTAACTTTGCTTATTACATTTTTTTTTTGCTTATAATACAAGATTTTTATTCAGTATATACGTATTATTTATTGCACGGGCGCACGTGCACGCAATCATTTGCCTGTCTACCATCGCAATAAAAAAAATACGCTTACAAAAACTACAAGCATAGATTAAACACTAAATATATTTACTACAACGTACCTACGTGTTTACAGAAACTATTCGCACTCGTAACATAATAGAATTATAATTCCTATCTTAATATTGTAACTAGATTCTTGTTAACGTCTGAGCGTTAACAAAAAAATATGTCGCGGTTACATGTTTAGTTACAGTTCTGTAAACTATGGCAGAGTAAAAAACGTTTCTGACCTAAGTGGGTAATGGAAAATTCTTAAATTAGCGCGCCTAGAAGAGTTTCCCACAATGTATACTAATCTTTTTAATAATTATAAGATTGTACTTTCATAGACAAATATTCTGTATCTCAGTGTGCTTTGTGAGAGTTTTTTAACGTGCTCGATAGCGTAAAAGTTAACTCAAATTTGTATGGAATTGGAACGTTTGCCTACGTTTGCCGCTAGGGGCGCTGTTCCAACTGTATACACAAATTAAGTTAACTTTTACGCTATCGAGAACGTTAAAAAACTCGCACTAGCAACACTGATTATGAAATCAACAAGTGAATGCGGAGAACAACTTTGACACATGAGGATGAAGCCTTATTTGTATTATTTGGTTGGTTCATATCTCCATTATATAATATTTAGCGAACAGACACAAAGGCCGGTGAACAAAATAGCCAAAAAAAAACAAAAAAAACGAAACATGGTGAGAACAGTCAGTAATGAACAAATTACTCACAAATTAAGCCAACTTAAAATTAAATTTCCGTACTCACAGAATATATTGAAATAGGTTAATGTCTAGACTTGATTCAGGCATTTCAATATGCATTAAAGTTGTACTATTACATGTTATTAGAACAGTATTTCTAGACGATTAGTTAAAGGTGAAGAATCAAGTTATGAAAATACCGGTTCTTCAATTCTGATCCAACAACAAAAATAGATTGTTTTATCTCGCAAAAGATTTAAAAGGCACAAAATAAAATACATTTTTATTTATTAATATTCATGTAAAAGTTTTTTGTTTTATTTTGTTGTAAGCGTTGCAAAATACCAATCCGAACACTAAGAGAAAAAAACTTTGTAATAAATTTTTTTAAATAGGTATTGTGGCGAATACATACTTATGTTATTATTACAAAATTAACGTTGTGACAAGAAATCGTAAAACGGACAGTCACGTAGTCTGACTTTAAAGTAATTTGTGAACGGAGACATTCTGGTGTTTGAGATTAAATGTATCGACTTTTAAAACGACAAAGACATCTTAAGGTACAGACAGCAGTCAATAAAAAAAACTAGATTGCGATAAGTATAAAATAATAATGTAGATGTGTTTGAATATTGACAAGTGGCATGCTCGTTTTGATTGACGCGTCAGAAACGGAATTCAAATACTTTTTTTTTAAGTCAAGGATCACTAGTTGCTCGGAATCCTTTTCAGTTTCACCAGGACAGGTGGGCGAGCAAAGGCATAGCCAGCAGGAAGAGATTTGCTAACAGCTGCTTGAGCACCTCCGGAGAACTAACATCGGGGCAAGGGCAGCTACTTCGTTACTGAATCTACTATTGGATCAGTATCACAACCGACTGAGTTTCCCGCCGAATTAAGAATCCAAATCCTCTAACGGGTACGAATTCAAAGTTAATAGAACCCTAAATCATTGTCTAGATTAGTCTAGAATAAAGAAATAACATAATCTAATGAAAATTAAAACCGTAATAATTGCAGAGCTACTACTACTATACTACTACTCGCTACTATTTCTGCTGCAAAGCAGTCATGCCCTGTTTGAAGGGGGCACCACCTAATACAAGAGAGCTGAGACTTCTATCTCCACGTTTCAGGCTGAGTCGCGGCGTGTATCTGGTCATATAAATGGACTTCGATAACCGGCCGGCTTTGGAATGAACTTCCCTCCACGTGTTTCCCAAGCGCTATGACACTTCCTTCATTAAACTAGGCTTGCGGAGAGTACTGTCAGTAGGCAGAGGCTCACCTGTGCCCCTATAATTGCTGACGTCCACGGGCGACAGTAGTCACTCACTACCATATGGGCAGTGTGTTCGTATGCTTACAAAGACAATAATAAACAAAAACTACTTCACACAAGGAAGGGTCTGTCTATTTATAACAATAAAATTAATGATGACTTCAATTGATTTTATTACTTCGTTTCTTTTCCTAAAAGTTTGTAGTTGCAGTCACGCTTCGAATACTGCTATGATTGTCGAGGTCTCAGCTATTTTAACGAGACGTTTACACGTGATTCCTTGTATTTTAGTGATTACATTTGAAATACAAGAAGATATCGCATTAAAATAATCTCCAAAATAAAGCTCGCGTATTATGTGTATTAAATTGATTGATTAGCCATTAAGACAATTGATAATGACGAAGATTTAGACAAAATACATTGATGGGTTTTTCCGTTACGAAAAATTATCAATTTTAAGAATACAAAATTAAATAATCATATTATTGCTTTAAGAATGTCTAAAACATTTATCATCACACATGAACCTTGATTGGCACTAATTACCGTCAAATAGTCTATTCATCCCTTTTGATAAAATCAGTCAAAACCCATTAAATTAATAATTTGAAAACAATGACAATCGTGGAAATTGATCAAACCCAATAAATTCATAAAAATTATTCAAACATATGCTTACTATGCATATACAAAAAAAAAACGATAAGATATTCAGAAGGGCATCCCTAGGATATATTCGACATACCTTTTCAAGATTCGTCGTGCAAGCATTCTTTTCAGAGAGAACAAAGCCAGCATTATCAAAACACTCCAACATTTCACGTCTGTAACTTTTTAAGCCGTCGTCACAATTTAAATCGACCATTGAATACTAAACGCTGTATCCGATTGTGTACTGCACGTAACACTTTAAGAAACCAACTGAATCGAAACACGTGCGTCAGAACATTGTGACGAGTTTGGAGTTAATTTTCAGAGCGGCCATTCTAGGAATTTCTATTTTCTATGTTTTCTCTTGACCACAATATGCGGTCTGTAATAATTATGAACTATGTTTTTTATGTTAAACTAAAACTGTAAAACGTTCTAAAATACGCAAGTACGACGTAAACTGAATTAGAGTTTAAAATAAGAGAACACTCTTTTATTTTCTTAGATAGTAAATGATCACATGACGTTATAACAATTATACGACGTTACAGCAAATAAAAATAAACATTTTAATGAATTTGTTTTGTTTTTAATTAAGGTCAGCATCGATTTGGTAAATGGCAAAACTGTTCAGGCATGAACAGAAACAGAAACAGCAAGTTATCGTGGAGTAAAGAAACTTCACATACGCACACACATAATAATAATATATAGACTTTGAAACATTACCGCGCGAAAACTTCTAAAATAAACCTTAAATTCTGAATACAAATTCTCAGTAAAGAAAATGAAGATAGCGGTAGCATTTTTCAAATATGACACTAAATCAACAGAATTACTGCGTAATGAGTAATTTTGTTTGGGTTCACTTTGTTAGCAGATTTTTGGAAACAACTTTGATATTTATACCTAGCAATAATAAATAAACATTTATAATAACACAATGTCGCGTGACTGTTTTCATGTTGATCTCAATCAATCCATCCATCAAACGAAGATTATTCATGAAATTATTATGAATTCGACCCTTGTGTTCAATCGATTATCGAGGTCTTTGAACCTACAAGCCAACAACTTCAGCCGCTTAGCCAGCTATACTTTCTGAATTGATCACGAGATATACCTACATTTGTATCTATTACACAAAGATTTGTACAGGTTTTTGTTTGAGTTGCCGCTTCTATGATTTATTTTAAGTCTAATCTTGTAAACTATATTAGAGCCACCGGAATTTAGAACTATAGTTGTCCGTGACGATGAAAACTGATCGAGTCTATGTTATAAATGAGTTTTCTTCAACGAAGCCGCTTGTAGAGCGAAATGTGGTACGATCGACCGGTTGGTCTAGTTGGTTAGATACTGACTACTATACAACGTGGTCCGATTTCAATTTAGCTATCTTCGCTACATTTATTCGCCATTTGGGTTTGTCTGCCTTCTGCAATTTAAAGCCCGGTAAACAATTCCAGTTCGGTATGAAATTTTCTTTCATGGTTAGGGAGTGGTTCTATCTGTTCCTTTTTCAAGGCGTAGTCTCCTACGAGGAATTGGGGGAGGTAGGTCGTACCCCCTCGACCGTATATCCGTAAATGGATTCTTCTTCTCAGTCGTTCACTCCTGACGGAGTGGTCGTGATTATGTATGTCTTATTGCTTGGTTGCGGCTTTTGAGAGACTTCTCCATCTCTCTCTATTTGCGGCGGTACGCGTACATTCAGTAAGGGAACTCTTAGTAGATGACTTAATCAAGTCTGTCCATCTTGTGGGGGATCGACCGCGAGAGCGTTGACTGCCTACTCTTCCTTGAACCACTAAACGTTCCAATGAGCGTAAATGGATTACACAGCGTTAAAAAAAAAGGAGTAGTTCTGTAATACTGAAAAGAATTAACAAGAGAAAAGCTGAGACTTTTAGGTCGAACTTTGATGTTTGTAACACGGTTTTATTAGCTAGGTATAATCGTATGTTTTGTTTTTATGTAATGGAAATTCTGTAGATATCTATGGTCTCCGCTAACCACTTAACACCAGGTGGGACGTGAGCTCCTCCACCCATCAATAAAAGTAAAAAGACGCTGCTCATCGAGATATGAGTTTGGAGACCCAACACTAAACATTAAACTTAAAAAAATGCCCGTTTAATAATAGAGAGTTAAACATCCGAAAAAGGCTCTCTTCCATCTGCCGGGAACGTGTTATGAGCTTCTTCGGACACATCATGCGGTCTCCCAGACATGAATTAGAGAAGCTCATACTTAATTGCGGGTCGCATAGAGGGCCAGCACGCCGTGGGCAGAACACCAGTCAGATGGTCAGATCTACTAAGAGAAGCACTTGGTGGTAGTCTGTACCATGCGGTCCGTGCCACCCATGATCGAACACAGTGGAAGAACGTCACATGTGGTCGCGATCCTCAGCAGTGGGGGAACGATATAGAAGAAGAATTAGTAAGGACGGGTTGCAGATGACCCTGCCTTTTACAATCCCACCAGGACAAGAACAGCTGTTCTACGGAATACGGAATGAGATCTAATGTCTGACACTTATAAGTCTTGAAATAGTACATGAGAGATTGATTTAAAAATTTGTGTGCTTAGTGTGAGTTTTTTAACGTTCTCGATAGCGTAAAAGTTAGCCCAATTTTGTATGCAGTTGGAACAGCGCCCCTAGTGGCAAACGTACGCATATTTTTTTCTTACCTAAGCTGGTAGCCTAGAGAGGCTATTCCAGCGTAACCTTAACTAGTAAGTGAGCTCACGGGGCTCAAACCTGACGACGATGCTAACACGAACCCTAGCAAGAGCCGTGCTTCGCAGAAACTACCACTGGATCGGAAACGCGACCCACTGAGAACTCCCACTGAGAAAAACTCAGTGGGCTGTGTCTGAGAGTTAATTTACTCGTCGAGCCCTTCGTCGCAAGCGACGGGTTCGACGGTGACCGGTGCTTGAAGCACCGTTAGTGGATCGGGAGGATCCGAGATGACGTGTTTTGGGCGACGTCGACTGCTTTCCATTCTGTCCGCAGGATCGGGAATGTAGTTACCGGCGACCACGATGAGAGGGTTCTCGTGTCGTGCCGCTTTATCGAAGTGGCGCATCGACGCCGACTGTAGATACTTACTGATGGACTCTAAGTCCAGGTCGTCATGGAGGTCGACGTTCCTGACGAACCACGGGGCTCCGACGGCTATCCTGCAAAAACGGGATTGAATAATTTGGAATGATTTTAAGTGTATGCGGGCCGCGTGAGCGAACACTACACTTGCATAGGTCATGACGGGGCGTATGCAAGTTTTGTAGAGTGTCACCTTATTACTAAGGGACATTTTACTTCGTCATCGGGTACTCGATAACGTAAAAGTTAGCCCAATTTTATATTCAGTTGGAACAGCGCCCCTAGCGGCAAACGTACGCAATTTTTTTTTTTTTTTTTTTTTTTTTTTTTTCCTACCTAAGCTGATAGCCCTAGCGGCTATGTCAGCGTAACCCTAACTTTAGTAGGTGAGCTCACGGGGCTCAAACCTGACGATGTTGCTAACACGAACCCTAGCAAGAGCCGTGCTTCGCAGAATCTACCACCGGATCGGAAACGCGACCCACTGAGAAGATCCGGCGAGAAACTCAGTGGGCTGTGTCTGAGAGTTAATTTACTCGTCGAGCCCTTCGTCGCAAGCGACGGGTTCGACGAGAACGGTGACCGGTGCTTGAAGTACCTAAAAGCACCGTTAGTGGATCGGGAGGATCCGAGATGACGTGTTTTGGGCGACGTCGACTGCTTTCCATTCTGTCCGCAGGATCGGGAATGTACCCGCGGTCTGCTCACAACACCATGCAGATCGTTGAGTCTCACATACCCCGCGCGCCCCTTTTGCGCGGGGACCTCGTAGGAGGTTCGGCCCTCTACCCGAAAAAAAAAAAAAAAAAAAAAAAAAAGGATCGGGAATGTAGTTACCGGCGGCCACGATGAGAGGGTTCTCGTGTCGTGCCGCTTTATCGAAGTGGCGCATGGACGCCGACTGCAGATACTTACTGATGGACTCTAAGTCCAGGTCGTCATGGAGGTCGACATTCCTGACGAACCACGGGGCTCCGACGGCTATCCTGCAAAAACGGGATTGAATGACTTGGAATGATTTCAAGTGTATGCGGGCCGCGTGAGCGAACACTACACTTGCATAGGTCATGACGGGGCGTATGCAAGTTTTGTAGAGTGTCACCTTATTTCTAAGGGACATTTTACTTCGCCTACATATCACCGGGTAGAGACGTCCTAGGATGAAGGCGGCACGATCGCGTACCGTCTTGATGTGGGGGCGGAATGTCATCCTACTGTCGAGGGTGACGCCTAAATATTTGACCTTCGGGGCCCACGGTATGGGCTGGTCGAACATCGTGATTGGGCGAACGGCGGGGGCGGAGGTGTTGACGCGCCTAGTCGGGAGGGGGATGCTCAGCGTGGTGTTCGGAGGGCGACCCCTTTTGAAGAGCACCGCTGTGCTTTTCGTGGGGTTGATGTCGATGCGCCACTTCCGGAACCACTGTCCCATGGTGGTAGCTGCGGTCTGAAGTCGTCGATGAAGCAACGCCTTCTTCCTACACGAGTAGTAGATGGCGGTGTCATCGGCGAAGAGCGCCAGATGGGTCTCCGGAGACCGGGGTATATCGTTGATATACAAACTAAATAGTAACGGGGAGAGGGCGGAGCCTTGCGGGACTCCGGCTGTGACGTGACGGGGCCGGGAACGCGTTCCCTCGACTCGATATCGGAACGAACGGTTCGACAAGTAGTCTCGTATGATGAGCACGAGTCTGTCTGGCACTCCCATGTTATACAGTTTGTATATCAAACCGTTGTGCCAGACTTTGTCGAACGCCTTCGCTATATCAAAGAAGAGGGCTCCTGTCGGAATGGGTTTCCGCCTGTTCAGCCCTAGTAAGATGTGCTCCGTGAGGCGGTGCACTTGATGGACGCACGAGTGTCTGGCGCGGAATCCAAACTGCTCGTCTATCAGAATTTTGTTCGCGGATACGAAGTCCCAGAGGCGTTTACGACGGAGCCGTTCGTATAGTTTGCCTATCGCCGGGAGGAGACTGATGGGGCGGTAACTCGCGGTTTCGTTCTTCGGTTTGCCCGGCTTGTGTATGCCGATAACGTCCGCTTCTTTCCACGCCGCGGGAAAGATGCAGTTCGTCATAGCAGCATTTAGTATGGTGGCCAACATCGTTATCAGTTGGGCTGGTAACAATTTAAGCGCGCGGTTGCGGATGCCGTCGGAGTCGGGAGCTTTCCGTGGTTGTAGGCTATCGATCGCCTCCTTAACCTCGGAAGTGGTAATGGGGGGTAACGCGTCCGAGGGCGGCAGGGAAGCTCTGCGCTCGACCTCCCTGTCGACGAACTCGGTGTGTTCGGGGTCCGCGTGTTGAGTGCTGGTGGTGCACTGCTCTTGCAGTGCATCGGCCAGCAACTCTGCCTTGTCATCGTCATCGTAAGCCGGTGATTGGCCTGAGGGGCGTACGAGAGGCGGCATAGTGGCTATAGTTTCGGACTTGAGGGTCCTAGCTAGTTGCCAGTATGCTTGGTGAGTGGGCGCGAGCTCTTCTAAATAACTATCCCAGTTTTCGTTTCGGGCGTCGCTTAAGCGGGATTTGACCTCCCTCTGTAAGCGACGCATCCGAGTCCGGTTTGAATCCGTGGGATATCGATCGTAGGCCCGGATTGCCGCGTTTCTAACTCTTACGAGGTCCCTAAGATCGGGGGAAAGTCTGATGCGGTGGAAGCAGTCCTCCACATCGACTTGCTTAGAAGATCTTATGATCGCCGTCGAGACGTGATCAGTGAAGATGTTTATGGATTCGACGGTATCCTCGGGGGATGGAGTTGAATCCGGGCCGCAAGGGAGGGTTAGTGGAGCAGTGTCAGCTAAGCACGTGCCCAGCTTCTTCCAATCCACCATGGTCCTCGTATCTGGTTCGCGGTTGACTGGGCGACCGAGCTGCATGACGACAGGTCGGTGGTCTGAGTCGAGTTCTGACATTGCCTCGATGGAGCGTAAGCGCAGAGTTACGTTCCTCAGCAGTGCCAGATCTATTGTGCTCGGACGACGCGCGGCGTTGTACGGATAGCACGTGGGGGTCGGGGGGTTGAATATTTCGAATGTGGCAAACGTACGCAAACGATCCCATTCCATACAAATATGAGCTAACTTTTACGCTATCGAGAACAATAAAAAACTCGCACTAAGCACACAGAATGAAAACATTCACTGTCATACATCGATGATGAATTAAAAAAACCGAATCTCAATATTCAACATCCCGTATAACAACTTTTCTCGGACAACTCAAGACATTTCCTGTTACACCACAAAATAAATGTACCACGATGAAACCTGTTCCGCGTAACTTTCTCTTAAGTATATAATATTTTCTCTTTGACAAACTTGTATGTATGTATTTGTCTAGATTCTAGACAGTCGTATTGAAATTTTAGATTAACTCACATATTAGATCTATAGAATAGCAGAAGCTGTAATAAACAGATGCCTAATTTGTGTTGTTGTAAAATTTATTTATTTAACTAGTAATTCCGAATTTATTTACTGGTGGTAGGACCTCTTACGAGTCCTGCCGTGAAGCAGTAATGCGTTTCGGTTCGAAGGGTGGGGCAGCCGTTGTAACTATATTGAGACCTTAGAACTCATATCTAAAGGTTAGCGGCGGCATTTACGTTGTAGATGTCTATGACACGAAAATCAAAGCAAATTTTTTTTATTCAACATAAATGAAAGTACATACTTGTTGAACGTCAAAAGAACTACCGCCAATTCACAAGAACTAGCCTCCGTCCTGAGAAGAACTGGCAAGAAACTCAGCGGCCATATCTTTTTTTTTTAATATTAGATAAAAAAAAAATATTAGATTTTTATTAAATATTCATTTTTACAATGAGTATTATAACGTAACAATTATTACAATATTGAAATGCCCGGAGCGAGCAACTCATTCCCACTTTGTGCAATCTTCTAGATAATCATTGACTTTATAGTAAGCTTTATTGCACATATGTTCTTTAATAGTTTTCTTAAACCTATGTATATGTAGGTTCTGACATCTTGTGGGATTTTGTTGTTCAGGCGCGCACACACAAACCCGAATCAAATCTCTCTATGGTCACAAGACGCCTATTTAGTTTTAGCTCATATTTCCAACAGCCACAATTTTAAAAACAATTAACCAAGTAACCTTTTCATTTTAGTTAAAATACATACAGCTTTAGAAAATGCAAATTCTTGAAGTGTGCAATTATGTCAACATAGCTATGGTAATTTACCGAGAGGTGAGCGAACTGAGTTTTCCTCAAGTCGCAATTCTGTGATTCTTCATTATATACATAATGTAGGTATGTTATACTTAGTCTGGCCATAAATACTGTTACAATTAAAAATAAACAAAATATTACATTTGAATTTGGAATCTGTCATTTTTAAATGATTGCTCATTGGGTTTTCTCATTTTGGCGCCAATACATTGTACAATATTTTGCGATATTAAAATGGAGTGGGGTGATAAAGAGAACCGAATCGCTGTGATTGCATTACACAAAGTAGGTATAGAGCCAAATGCAATTTTTAAAACTCTCCATACGCTTGGTATTAGTAAAATGTTTGTGTACCGGGCTATTAATAGGTGCAATGAGACCTCCTCTGTTTGTGACAGAAAAAGATCTGGGCGTCCACGTAGTGTTCGTACGAAAAAGGTGGTCAAAGCAGTAAGGGAAAGAATTCGAAGAAATCCTGTCCGAAAGCAAAAGATTTTATTTATCTCGGGAGATGAAGATAGCACCTAGAACCATGTCGCGTATTTTAAACGATGACTTAGGACTTGCAGCCTGTAAGAGACGTACTGGTCATTTCTTAACTGATAATTTAAAAGAGAATAGGGTGGTAAAATCGAAACAACTACTGAAGCGGTACGCAAAGGAAGGTCATAGAAAAATTTTGTTTACGGATGAGATTTTTTTTACAATTGAGCAACATTTTAACAAACAAAATGACCGTATTTATGCTCAAAACTCTAAGGAAGCTTCTCTAGTCGACAGAGTGCAACGTGGGCACTGTCCGACTTCAGTGATGGTTTGGTGGGGTATTAGCTATGAAGGAGTGGTTGAGCCATACTTTTGTGAAAAAGGTATCAAAACATCGGCACAAGTGTATCAAGATACCATTCTTGAGAAGGTAGTGAAGCCCCTTAACAACACCATGTTCAATAATCAAGAATGATCCTTCCAGCAAGAGTCGGCGCCAGGTCATATAGC
The DNA here is from genome assembly GCF_030269925.1 of Bombyx mori. NCBI lineage: Eukaryota > Metazoa > Arthropoda > Insecta > Lepidoptera > Bombycidae > Bombyx > Bombyx mori. The sequence continues at coordinate 18,503,102 of NC_085117.1, forward strand.
TCGGTCTACGCAGTCTTGGTTGGAAACGAACGTTTCGAACTTCATCAAAGCTGAAGACTGGCCGTCGTCTAGTCCCGATCTTAATCGGCTGGATTATGATTTATGGTCAGCTTTAGAGAGTACGGCTTGCTCTAAACGCCATTATAATTTGGATTGTTTAAAACAATTCGTACGATTGGCAGTGAAAATTTTTCCCATCGAAAGAGCTTCTATTGATAACTGGCCTCAACATTTAAAGGACTGTATTGCAGCCAATGGAGACCACTTCGAATAAGCTTTTTATACTTTAAATTGTTTTATATTTATGTATTAAACTAACATACCTACTGTAAAAGTAATAAATGTTATTTGCAATATATATATTTCTTTTATTTTATTGTAACAGTATTTATGGCCAGACTAAGTATACTTATGTATATGTTTGCCTACTATTATTATCTAAAACAATCATCATGATGACACTTAAAGCCATTTTTACGATTTAATCTCGCGTTTTTTATTGTCTTTATATCATAGGTATCAACTTTTCGAATACTATACAGTTTTCTTAGTTTCGCCGGACATTCTCAGTGGGTCGCGATTCCGATCCGGTAGTAGATTTATTCGCGAAGCAATTGCTCTTGAGTTGTAAGGTCTCCTTCAGAGACGCTCGGGCAGTTGTTAGCAAATCCCGCCCCTCCTGTCTGAGCCTTTGCTCGCCCACATGTCCTGGTGAAACTGGAAAGGCCTCCGGGCCACCAGTGATCTTTTAATAATAATAAAAAAAAAAAAGTTTTCTTAGTCACGACTTCACGAGGGACAGTTCACCGTTGACAACAAAAAACTCGAGATTAAATCGTAAAAGAAGTTTTAATTATGTCTACGACTCTCTAAAGTCGAAGGAAATACTATGATGAACGTTCTACAGTTGCTCCTGGCTGAGCCTTTGCTCGCCCACCTGTCCTGGTGAAACTGGAAAGGCCTCTGGGCCACCAGAAATCCTTCAATCATAAAAAAAAAGACATTGCTTTTTTGAGCATAGCTCAACAATAATATAATTTCATATAAATGACTCCTGACCCCCAGGCCGCAATTGTTTCAATTACCGGTCGTAGAGGAATAGTTGATTCTTGACCTTCGAGTTGAAACATCAGGCCGAAGTGTCAGTTGTATTATATATTATAACGGCCGTTCCATAAGTCAAAGCGGAATATGACTGTTTCGCGGCAGAAATAGCCAAGATGGTTTTACTTCAAAATTTTTATTACGCGATACTATTCCGCTGTCGTGAAGCCTTTCTCGAAAGCCAAGAATGCTCTACATACCGTGTACCGCCAAGAGAATAAGCCAATCTGTCCTCGAGCAACTTCGCGTAGAAAGTCGTCGTGGCCTAAGGGATAAGACGTCCGGTGCATTCGTATTGAACGATGCACCGGTGTTCGAATACCAGGCAGGTACCATTTTTTCTAATGAAATACGTACTCAACAAATGTTCACGATTGACTTCCATGGTGAAGGAATAACATCGTGTAATAAAAAACAAACCCGCAAAATTATAATTTGCGTAATTACTGGTGGTAGGACCTCTTGTGAGTTCGCGCGGGTAGGTATCACCACCCTGCCTATTTCTGCCGTGAAGCAGTTATGCGTTTCGGTTTGAAGGGTAGGGCAGCAAATGTAACTATACTTGAGACCTTAGAACTTATAGCAAGGTGGGTGGCGCATTTACGTCGTATGTGTCTATGGGCTCTAGTAAAAAAAAATGAGCCTGTCTACGATTTACAACCAGAAGGTTCTTGGTTACTTTGGTCACATTGCGCGGCGGCTACCAGACAACCTTGAATAATTGGCTGTGGGGGGTAAGGTAGAAGGGAAAAGACACCCCGGTCGGCCGCCAAGCCGTTGGTCAGATCAGGTAACCGCGCTCACCGGACTCTCAGTTACGACCGCCCTGAGTGAAGCCGAAAACCGAACGAAATGGAAGCTGATAGTACAAAGAGCCACGAAGGCCTTTCAGGGACACGACCTTCAGCAATAAAGTATGCGATTAAGAAGTAGAAGAGACGTACCTTAACAAGTGCAAATTACGTACATGTTTTTTTAGAAAATAAACAAATAGTAACGACCTGCGGGATTGAAACTGGTACAGTCGCATCACTTGAAACGTGTACACCGGCTTTAGGCCACGACGACATCAGGAATACTTTAAAGAATGGTTGAAGATTATTTGTTATGTATGTCCCTTTTATTTTTTGCACCATTCTATTTCTATTGATTTATTCATTACTTAACGCATGATACATACATGATACATATACCTTAGAATTGGCTCCACTTATTTTAACATTCTATAATTATATCGGTCATCATAAATATTTAATAATAATGAAATAATTTTGAAAATGAAATGGAATGAAAATGAGGTTGTTAAGAGAGTGTTAACTATGAATGTGGAAGGATTTAGAGGAAGAGGTAGACCTAAGAAGAAATGGATGGATTGTGTGAAAGACGATATGGGTAGGAGGGGAGTGAGCGAAGAAATGGTATATGATAGAAGAGTATAGAAGGAGAAAACATGTTGCGCCGACCCCAGGTGACTGGGAGAAGGGCAGGATAATGATGATGATGATGAAATAATTTTGTCTAGTAATGTAAAAATTACACAAGTTTCATCACCTACGTAGATGTTTCTGTCAGTAGTTATGATACAATGCTGTAATTATACTATGGCTGCCATGGTATCCCCAAAGAATTAAACTAATATATGTATAATACAAGAACGAGTAAATAAATACATAGATTCACAAGAAGTCACCGTAAATCCGCGCTTAGGAAAATAGAGGAAAATTCACTAATAAAACCCACTTGTAATGTCCTTTACTGGTATCACGGTCGTTGATGAACGAATAATTAACATTATTTACTCACTTTTTCGGGTTTTTACACTCAACATATTAGCAAGTATATTATTAAGCTTTAGTAAGCGGCTCTGACTGTTGTGCCAAGGGTCGCGGGTTCGGTTCCCACATCGGTCAAGCATTCGTGTGATGAACAGGACTGTTTTCTCTTTGTCTGGGTGTTTATTATCTATATAGATATCCTAAATTGGAGACAGATGACCGTGCGTCATTTGTTCCCAAAAAAAAAACAAATATTTATACTGACAGTGTTCTCTGACTCTGTAACTGCCGTATTCATGATTGAATTAAAACTACAGCACATGTCCCACGCGCTATTCCTCCTATTGTAATAGCGGATGTGACTTGTGGAGCTCGTTAAAGGCGATTGTTAAATGTATTTTTAAAGACTCTGGGCTAAATTTGTCGTTTGGGTTGTGTGAGCATTCTTTGGAAACGGGTTCGAAGATACCAGCGGGCCAAGTATTGTTGGTATGTTGCTATTGTACTTACAGCGTACAACAGATGTGTTCAATGCTCGAGTGCTCTAGTGATATAAACGGAAAGCATGATTACAATTAATTTTTTAATTATTTGTGAACGCGCAACGAACGTAAATAAAATTGAGAGCCAAATGAGCGGGCTCAACCTTATAGTGTATAATGCTCGTGAAAACTTTTAAAGAAAAAACAGTTTAAAAAATGCAGCTGTTTTTGATTAAATTTTGTGTTTTATCTCGACACTAATCAGCTTTATTTTATTTTAATTTTTTATTATTATCTAAGCTGATGGTCTAGAGAGACTATGTCAGCGTCACCGGGCTAGTAGGTGAGCTCACGGGGCTCAAACCTGACGATGTTGCAAAACGAACCCTAGCAAGAGCCGTGCTTCGCAGAATCTACCACCGGATCGGAAACGCGACCCACTGAGAAGACCCGGCGAGAAACTCAGTGGGCTGTAACCAACGCTACCAATCTTCGTTGCTGGATACAATTCTAATTCTCGTCTCTCTTCACGTAATGTGAACTGTGTTCATGTATGTATTGACGACGGCTATTATATTAGGTATATTATAGTATAGCAATGTATTTATCAGTGTCAAGCTGTCAACATTGTCAAAGGCGCACCCGATTTAAGCCGTTTTCTCGTTTAATATTGGTTTTACTCCTAAACCCGACCAATAAGATGCCGATTTCCTACTCGTGAACTAAAATGGCCATTAAGAACGAACAATAATAAAGCACACGGCACAAATAATCTCCGTGATGACGTAATGTTCACATGCTGTTACTTAAAACTTCACATATACTCAGAGCAAAGTTGAATGATCCTAAATGCCATACATTATAAACGGCCGTCTGGTGTAGTGGTAAGTGACATGGTCACTACACAAGGGGGTCGTGGGTTCGAATCCCGCCAAGGGAAGATATTTGTATGATAAATATAAATGTCTTTTGCAGGATTATGGATGTATATTAAATATGTGTATGTGTATAATAAAAATCTTATATTTATTTCCGTTATCTGGTACCTGTAACAGAAGTTCTTTACGAACTTAGCACGGGACCAGTGTACGTGGCGTGACTGTTAGTAAATATTTATTTATTTATTATTTATTATATTTTTTTCTAAATTTGCGAAAGGCATGGTTCTTTTATTAAAATCATAAGTAGGTACGTCTATGTCTTATCTTTTATTCGTTTGAGTTAGAACAACAAAAAAATGTTCTAGAATATTTTTTGTATTGCAGCGGTCTTATTATCAAAAATGAATTTGCTATTTCTATACAATGCTATAACAATAAATATTTGCTCAAATCATCGTCCAATAAACTTTGAACTCACGCTCTGATTTGTCGTTCATAAGCAATGTAGATAATAAAATATACCTATGTCGTGGATAACGACTTTTAGTTGTCGTGGATAACGACTTTTAGTAATATTAAGACGGTGGTTTTGATTATTATTTTAAATGATGAAATGTTGTTTTGATAAATATCACAAAATGAAGGGTAGACTCCGTAACGCCACAGTATAAAATGGCGGTACGTGGACAGAGTCGTGGCATTCGTGTCAGACAGTGATTCCGTCCGTCTCAGCAGTGAGTCTCTGACAGTCAGTCAGTCAGTCAGTCGGTATGTGCAACGAAACTGTCGGTTTATCCTGTCATTGTGAAAGTTGTGTGTGTTGAGTTTCAATAATTATTATTGAAAAGTTTTATTGACTAAACTGAGTTCAATCGAATACGAGTGATGACGGAACCTACCGCTCAGCCATCCCTGACGTGTGCCGACATCAGAAGTGGGATCAGGACTCTACTCTCACTGGCGTGACGTGTTTGAACATGTTCGAAGTACAGCAAAAAAACATGATGCAGATCAGAATACTAGTAGTGGTACGCCACAAGAGCGTGAATGCAGCATACGTAAGTCGTGTAATAACGTCTCGGTTACCTCGATGGAAGATCTGAGCCACAAAGAAATCGTCACATCTTACGTTCTGGCTCATGTTGCCCAGTTTGACTGTCGACTTCATCACATGGCATTTCCTAGCGGAAATACAACACGTAACAAGCTATTGCAAGAAACTAAGGCAAGTGCAAATCTCAAGTGAAACTTCGATCGTAATAATGGATCTGTCATGACGAGTGGGTAGTTCCGACTAGAATTATTTTAAGCGGCTGACTTCTGCTAGAGTTACATGGCACTAGTGCAGTAAACCAGGACATGAGACTGTGAATTGTCGCTGAAATTTTAGAATCTACTAGATTCAATACCAATAACACTACACGTTCGATGACTTCGGGCTCCAGCAAGCAAGCAAACAAGAAAGCAAGCAAGTTTCCGTGGGGAAGAAAAATTGACACATCTGAAGTCGTCGTGACCAGTAAGATAAGACGTCGGGTGCGTTCGTGTCTGGCGATGCGGCGGTGTTCGGGTTCCGCTGGCGGATGCAGGTTTTTCCGGTGAAGTGCGTGCTTGTGCGTGCTTGACAAGTGTTCGCGGTTGGCTTCCTCAGTGTGGGAGTAACATCGTGTAGGAGAGGTGGAACCCGTAAAATTGTAGTTTGCGTGGTGGCTGGTAAGATTTGTTGCGGTAAGAAGTTTGCATGGTGGTAAAATGTCTTGTGAGTCTATACAGGTAGCCGGAGGTGAGACTTCCGCGGTCGCGGCCCACCCAGTCCGCGAGAACCGGGCAGATCGCCTCGACGGTACGGAGGCCGGCCGACGGGTCCGCCAAACGACGAGACCACGCCTCCAGCACGGACTGCCGAGATTGGAGCCCCCGCGCTCCGGCTGCACTTGCGCTAGGGCGCGCCGCCTCGTAGGAGACTGTGAGGTATCCTTGAATAACTCTGACTGCGATCGCGCGCTGCCGGCGTCACAGCACGGCGACGTTCTCGTGGGTAAGGACGTGGCACCAGACGGGTGCTCCGTATAGTGCCATCGACCGCACGGGTACCATCACCCTGCCTATTTCTGCCGCGAAGTAGTGGTGTATTTCGGTTTGAAGGGTGGGACAGCGGTTGTAACTATACTGAGACCTTAGAACTTCTATCTCAAGGTGTGTGGTGCATTTACGCTGTGGATGTCTATGGGTTCCAGTAACCACTTAACACAAGGTGGGCTGTGAGCTCGTCCATACATTAAAACGAAGAGCGTAATCAAACGAAATTAGATACGAAGTTTAAAGGGTCGTTTAAAGTAGTTGAAGTATTGGATGGTGACCGTTACACATTCAAAGCTTTAAATTCAAAACGTACTTACAAATACCCACATGATAGGCTAAGAAAAATACCAGCATGACACATACCAGTCGAGGTTGATGTAAATGATGATGATGAAGAGCAAGCTTAAATTGTGGTGAAAACTCGAGTAAGGATAGTCTATCGGCCGTATTGTGTTCGACCGTACCAGTAGCTATTACGTAGTCGTAGCCCGGTAGAAATCGGTGTCTCTTGAGGCAACTCAAGTAGTCCGTGGGTGCGCGGTGCGCGTTTGGCTCTGGCGGAGGTCGGGGTCTGTAAAGACCATCGTGTGTAGTCAGCGGGTGATGCACACGGGCGATCCACGCGGTGGATGCGCATCATGAGGGCAATTGCGATTGCTGGTCGGCTGGAGAGCCGTGGCGTTAGATATTTTTACTCGGAAGTTTTCTTTGATCTGAGTTCCTGTAAGCTATGCCTGATTTGTACAGAGTAAATTTGAAGTTTGATGAACGACTGTGGTACGTGCTCTGGCTGCTGAATAGTGAACTTTGTATACCCTATTGTTTGATTTGGTTAAAATGGTATTAAAACAGTTTAAAGCTTTGATGACTTTAAATTTTCCGATAAGTCGTAAAGTGTAGTCAGGAGTGATCGAGCGGAACAAGTGTTCTCGTGGATGTTTTTGATTGTAGGTTAACCATCACACGAGGACATGTACAATCAGGAAGACCATGTCGCAATCAACACGTGATTGCTGCAGCCAATACGAGATATGGGACGCAAGCACAGTCTGTCGGCGCTCGATGGGTCAACTATTCACCGGGCGAGCGGAGCGACGTGCCGGTAGCTGCGTAATATCGGGCAATTTTGGCAAATAAGAACAATCTGGTGAGTCGTATTATTTTTATTTGGATTCTGGTGCCGAATGCTCTCTTGTCAAGAAATCTATTAGTAGTAGCTTCATAATTCAGAAATTTTATACGATGGTTCTCATAAAAGGTTTCTGTTGTTTTGACTCAAAACTGTACGGAACAAATCCTATGCGATGGTTTATTGCTTACCTATTGTATGTAATGTATTATCTGATAGTTGTTTTAATCGGTTCAGTGAGATTGAGCATTCAGCGAAATAGAACTCTTAAATCTAGTGTCCTTATTCGAAGCCCAGACTTGCGTTATTGATGACCAAGCTCGCGATGAGCTCATGGAATTGTTCTTGACAAGAAGTGCTAGAAGCCGTACATCTTTTGAAGTGAAAACTTCTTTAGAATCGTTGTGATTTCAAACCGGACGCAACGAAAAAAAAAAAAACGACAGGTAAGAGACACAAATACAAAAATGTGTAGGATGAAGCCAGCAAAGAATGAGACAGAAATATACAACATACTATTTAATACAGCGCCATCTGTGAGATTTTTTAATACTAACGTGTGTATGAAAGCTCTTGTAGTGAATTTTAATTTAGGATTATACATGAAATTAAAATATCAATTCACAGAGGGCGCTACCTTACAATTATTTACTAATGACAAAATTTTACATTTACTTAAGACGTTTAGGATAATTGTATTTTAATTTTGGAAGGCTTCACTTCTACCACGTGTGAAGCCCCTTCGAATTCTTTGTAATTCGCGTGCCATATCCCAAAAGGTTTTTACTTAAAATGATACTGAAAGTAAGAGATTAACTTTGACGAGACCAGAACATTGGAAATTTAGTAAAATTCGATGTTGAATTTTGTTGAAATGAAGATAGATGGCTTTAACTGGTAATAGAACCTATGATTACATAAGGTTGCCTCTAAGTAGTGCTACTGACGAGACTGATCAGTGAGGTGAGAGTATCTCCATCGATTGGTACAGCGGAGACCTGGGTCTCAATAGACTATTGTTGTGTTGGTCTGCTAATGACCTTGACTCTATATTGTGAAGTGATGTGTATTGGTTTTATCATTTGTTTTAATGATAATGTGGGTGGCAATATCACTAGCTGCGCCGGCAGCCAGGCCAGGAGCGTTCTATACGATTTTGTTGACACTAGTGATGTAGCAGATGTAGGATCAAATGACCACGATACAACTGACTGATTAAAGTAAGGATTTTGTTGTCCTATTTTGTGTGATTAGTAAAGAACAGTATTCAGTGTTATTTATGACTGGTAATTGAACACCTCGCTCGATTTAGGTGATGTGTTCGTTTTATTGCCGGATGGAGGCATTGCGATGTGTTTTATGGTTGAAGTGGGTACTGGATGGAAGTTTCACTTGCGTGCCGGATGGAGGCCTTAGGGTTTTGTGTTGAAGTTGGGTACCGGATGGAGGTCCCACTTATTTGCCGGATGGAGGCAATAAATAGTCAAGAGCTACTCGATGGAGATGGCACTTGAATTGGGTTATCGTCACTCGATATAGGTGGCATGGCATGAGTTACTCTCACTAGATGGAAGTAATTGTAACGATAGTTTGTGGTTGATACATAATACTGATGAAATACTGCTCAGATTGAGTTGTTTTGTAATAACTCGGGTTTCTAATGCTTATTGAGCATTAATGAAATTTTTCAGTTGTATAGTGTTATCACTAATAGTTGGGTAATTAAGTTATCTACTCACACAGGTTAACATAGTCTGTTAAAATTCTTGTTGAAAGCTAACGTTATGGTTTGTAATGAAACGAATCCCAATCCTCAATCGTGAATGAATCAGGACTGGCCGAGACGAAACCTGTTAGATATTGCAGAAGGTTGTTTTCCTTGCAGGAGCGTCACACAGGGACGTGTGACGTGTCAGAATGGCCGTGTCGTGGATAACGACTTTTAGTTGTCGTGTATAACGACTTTTAGTAATATTAAGACGGTGGTTTTGATTATTATTTTAAATGATGAAATGTTGTTTTGATAAATATCACAAAATGAAGGGTAGACTCCGTAACGCCACAGTATAAAATGGCGGTACGTGGACAGAGTCGTGGCATTCGTGTCAGACAGTGATTCCGTCCGTTTCAGCAGTGAGTCTCTGACAGTCAGTCAGTCAGTCAGTCGGTATGTGCAACGAAACTGTCGGTTTATCCTGTCATTGTGAAAGTTGTGTGTGTTGAGTTTCAATAATTATTATTGAAAAGTTTTATTGACTAAACTGAGTTCAATCGAATACGAGTGATGACGGAACCTACCGCTCAGCCATCCCTGACGTGTGCCGACACCTATATTTTCTTTATACAAACAAGCAATAGCTTATTTCAATACAATTATAAAACATATCTGTACATCTAAATAGTGCGCATTCCTCTAACGAAAAGCATTTTTTTTTATAGAATTAACACGTAATTCAGTCTAGAATTGATTTTAGGTTTGAACGTCGATACAATTACTTTCATAATTGTATTTTATTATTATTCGATTTGTTTACGTCACTTCATTATAATTTAATGCAACCATCTGATTTGTAGTCATCGTAATCATCTTAAATTAGTGAGTAATATTCTTAACGAATGCTCCATGTATCAGTTATTTCAAATTCATTAGATATAATCCGAATCATTTCGTTAAATAGTAACCGGTCATCGTAGCGAAGGTATTTATGATGTATAGTTATTTCCACGTTATGTCGATACAGCTTTCGTAGTCACGGACGACTGTGAAATATTCGAAATGCAGCAAATAAAATGATAGTAATAATGCGAGATTAAACCGTAAAAATAGGTACCTTTAATTATGTCCTCGACTCGCAAAATCCGAAGAATAATAATACTATATTATGAAATAGATTATAAATCTTTGGAAACTCATCTATTTGTAGTCTGTACCTGATTATTTAATATGAACTTTCGGTGTAAATCAAAGTCGTTTTGGGTCTAACATATGATAAATAGTTCTCCTCAATTAAGATCTAATGGCACTTCAAGATTTAAATGGAAATATCCACTGTCCGCTGCAAAAGGCGCTAAATATAATCGCAAATAAACACCTCAAAAAGGATTTTGTCATGTTTGATTATTTTTTTTATCTAATAAAATATTGACCCGGAACTATTTATTGAACAAAATCGATTTTAAGAAATTAATTTAAAACCATCCAGTTTCTACTTGTCTTCATAAACAATACTGCTTAAGTTTTTTTTAATACATTTAAATCGTACACCGAAGGCGTTAATTAGTTGATTTATCGTGGGTTTAGATAAAATAAATATCGCACACACTTAGTAACAGATAATAGTCGTGATGTAAAATCGGAATAAAAAAAAAAACACACAGGCGTTTGTATTATGCACTCACAAATCTATATTACGTAAATTCGACAAAATTACTACAACACACGTCCTTTTGACCTTTAATAAAGACTCACCTTTCGCTCCAGCAATCCAATCATCTCCGCCGGCTGGCTACCATTTCTTTCAGCCATTTTATGCTTAAAACAACCAAATAAAACTTAATTTTTGTGTATTATTATTAATTTGTTATTTTCGTTTTAGAAGCGCGTGGTGAACTGTATCTGTCACCCCACTTTGGTCCACGCATGCGTTGAACTGCACAATGGACATGTCCCCTGTTTCTTGATAATGTCTTTAAGGACGAGTTTCGTATGTTTAGGGTTCCCTTCTGGGGAACTATTGTGATAATATCGAAGCATACGTGATTTTGGTTTTGCTTTTTAATAATAATTGTTGATATAGATGTTATTAATTTTAGTTCTTAGTCGTTGATGGTAGTTCACCCTCGACATATTGCTAGTGACTCATCTAAATTCAAACTATAAAGTAATAGAATTCTTATAGAAGAATACATAAGGAAGTCTTTTACTTAAAAAAATATGAAGTAATTAAATTATCAGAATCTACGGAAAGGCGGTGATTTCTAGCTTAATTAACGACTGCAGTTAACATCTGACAAAGCGACAAACCTTGGCCCATATATATCGATTTCATATTTTATTAAATTCTTGTTAATCCATAATACAAAGTATTAATGTGGTTATAAAATTAATACATTATTGTATTGTTTATGTACACGCAAAATAGTAATAGGAAAGTTAGGGCAAATACGATGTTTATTTCTTCAAAAGATCTCAACCAAGTTTCAATAGGGCCCCAAGAGAAATATGAAAAGAATAAAGAAGGTGATAAATGATATTTATTCATTTAAACACAATAATTGTGTACATACTAGTTCGTAGTATCGAAGTTCGGTTGGGACGGACTTTGTTCAAGTATCGAACATAATTCTTAGAACTATAACGATACACAACTATTACTAAGCCCATTAAATAGGGTGTTGTTTTATTTTTCTAAATCAAATGAAACTTATGTAATTATCTTTCCGCAATATCTACCCCAATTCGTTTGATTTTAACACGGTTCAGATGTTCTAATGGTTAGCATTACTATTGCTGACGTGAACATGGCTAGGAAACACAGTCGCTGGCTTATTTGCCGTAAAGACTTAGATGCTTAAAAGGCAATAAATTAGACGGAACCATTAACGATTTAAGCTATAATATGGCATTTTCATCGTTCTATTTGTTCGATAGCCTTATAACTCTGGGTCTTTTATCAGTTATGACACGAACACCAATTAAGTTGATATCTGCCATATTTTGTTAGCATATTTTAATAACAAGTTCGTAATATATTTCGTCTATTGGCAGTAGTGCTGTGACGTAAAAGGCATCGCTTCAACTCTATATGATTGAAAATGATAAAGACTGGCATATGTTCTCGTTTAGAACACAGATACAAATATATATTATGCATGTCCCTCTTTTGATATGGTTTCAAGTCTTGTCTTCGTCAACATTAAGCCATCGAACGTTGAGTCTATACCTCATTCATTTATTTCCACATCTTACGATCTAGGGTTTACTTTTCTCCGCTGATCTGACTAAAGCATCCCTCGCATTCATGAAATATGAAGAGTTTAAAATGCATTCCATTTTGGGTAACACTTCGATGCTAAGTTATAAAAGTTTGAGCTCTTTCGATAAATTTAGCATACGCAGTGAAAACAGCAGCTGTATAATTATATCAAAATGCAGCTAGGAGCTTTGGCTAGGGTGCTGTTAGCTTTGAACACACATCGTTTAAATTTAGTTTAATGTTAAATGCAGTGTTTTGATGCAAAATAACAATATATAACAGAACCCTGCTAAGAAATCCCGTTGCGTTTTAAAGTTTCTATTGAAAAAAAACTGAATTTCACACATAAGCTGATAATAGATTAGATATATTATGACGATAATCCAATAAATCACGTTACGTTATCGTAAATCAGATAAAATATGTTTTGTATATTTTATCACGGAACTGCAGCATTATTTGGTGGTTTTTATAATAAAAGTCTGGGTGAGTTAACGCCGGTGTCAGTCAGTGCTGCTGGTCTAACTTATCATTTTAAACCGCTTCCAGATAAGCAGAAACTACAGTTTTGTCAGTACAAAATGTACAATCATAGCGAATGTGTTTTTATGCATTTTAAACGATCCAGTTTGGAGGAAAGGGGACCAATACGGAACGGTTTAAGAAATAAAGATGTTTTATTGGATAGGTAGACTCAGGGAAGCTCAAAGCCCACCCAATGTTGATTGGTTACAGAGGACCATAGACATGACATTACCCACCTCGAAAGTGTGCAACGGTTGCACCACCCACCCTTCAAGCCGAAATGCATTACTACTTTGCGATAGAAATAGGCAGGGTAATGTTACGTGCGGGCCCACAAGGCGCCCTACCACCAGTATAAAGCTTATATTAATAACTGTAGTACAATGAAGTACACTTTCTATATGAGTTTAAATAAACTTATAATTCAGCTAAATAAACTTCAGTGCTACAGAGACATGTTGGGGAATTTTAATCTTTGCTTTGATAATTAACCTATTTTGACCTATATTAAATTATATTAACCTATATTAATTACTTATATTAACCTATTACACATGAACAAAATAAAACATTAGTATTGGTAATACCTTCATTTAAATCTGCCAACCGTTACTAGCAATAAATAAATCGTCTCGGCTAACCTCTTTCTGCCTTGACGAATTCTAAAGAAATACATAGGTTAAATTAGGTATTGACATTATTTATCACGATTTCGTTTCTGCAAACACTATAATAAGTCAGTAAATATTTTTGAGTGATAACATTTTATTTACTATATCATTTCGTGTTATCAGAGAGTCGACCAGAAATTGACCCGATGCAATTGCACAACATACGTTTAAATATGTACCTATATGAAGATAAATAAATCTCGAATAGCGAATGCGTATTCTCATTAAGTCATTTTTCTCACTCATTTTAAGTGCTTTAATTTAAAGTTCTTTTTACTGGTGGTAGGACGTCTTGTGTCTGACTATCAGTGGCGGGCTGACCTTCGTGCCCCGGGGGTGGCACGCCCCAGCCCCAGTTTGGTCAGAGCGCGGAGGGCCCAATCTCTGCGGTCCGTGCTGGAGTCATGGTCCAGACGGCTGGCCGATCCTTCGGCTGGTCGTAGGACCGTCGAGGCGATTCGCCCGGTCCTTGTGAATTGGGTGAATCGTGACAGAGGACGCCTCACTTTCCGGCTCACGCAGGTGCTCACTGGGCATGGTTGCTTCGGTGAGTTCCTGCACCGGATCGGAGCCGAGCTGACGGCAGAGTGCCACTATTGTGGTTGCGACTTGGACACGGCGGAGCACACGCTCGTCGCCTGCCCCGCACGGGAGGGGTGGCGCCGTGTCCTCGTCGCAAAAATAGGAAACGACTTGTCGTTGCCGAGGGTTGTGGCATCAATGCTCGGTGACGACGAGTCGTGGAAGGCGATGCTTGACTTGCTCGAGTGCACCATCTCGCAGAAGGAGGCGGCCGGGCGCGTGAGAGACGCGCAGGCCCGCATCCTTCGAGCGGGGGCCAGGGAGGCAGATCTCGCCCAAGCCCTGGCCCTCGAAGTGTTTCGGGTCTCCCTCACATGTCGGCCTGGGGACCGGCGAAAGGAGCCTAAGACGACGTGCAAGCTGCTCTGCACGCGTTTTATGCATGAGCATCCGGGTGATCGAAGGCCGGCTGTCCTCAACCCACGCTGATTCTGACCCAGCGGGGTATTCTGTAGGATAGACCATTCTAACCGGCGCCATGTAGGCGGGCTTCGAATAGCCTGCCGACCGAGAGGGCTGGTGGTCGTGGCGCCCACGACCGCCAGTGCGGCGTCCCGAGAGGGAGGGTGATGGGAGAGATGTGTTCCGCACTAAACGCTTCACTTTCCCCCCTTTGCCTTTTCATGAGCTCTGTCTCATGCGAGGTTTGGATGCTGGTTGTTGAGCGACAGGAGGTTTTAGTCGGTTCGACTTTGACATGCCCCGCCCTCCATCCCCAGTGAAGTCCGACGATTTCCTCCTGACAAAAAAAAGGACGTCTTGTGTCCGCACGGGTAGGTACCACCGCCCTGCCTACGTCTGCCGTGAAGCAGTAATGCGTTTCGGTTTGAAGGGCGGGGCAGCCTTGTACTTGTACTGTTGTTCTGTAAAAATGGAGAGCTTAGAAGTCATGTCTCAATGTGGGTGACGGCATTTACGTTGTAGATGTCTATGGGGTCCGGTAACCACTTAACACCAGGTGGACCGTGAGCTCGTCCACCCATCGACGCAATAAAAAAAATCATTTTTACTGCCGTAAATAATTTTTCTTCCCATCTGGTGTTAAGCGGTCACCGCTTGGGGCATTAGACCCATTCTTGATTGCAGGACAATATCGTGTTTTAAGACATGACAGATTAAATCGAAAAAGCATCTAATTCATTTTAAAACTTTTTGGATAGACGTTGGACTTTCGCAGTGGAAGTCATTTGTGAACAAAATGCTTGTTGGGTAGTTGTCTACTGTAGAGCTATACTTAAGCTTTCTTTACTGGTTCTTTTACTGGTGGTAGGGCCTCTTGTGCACAGGTAGGCACCACCACCCTGCCTATATCTGCCGTGAAGCAGTAATGCGTTTCGGTTTGAAGGGTGTGGCAGCCGTTGTAACTAATCTGAGACCTTAGAACTCATATCTCAAGGTGGGTGGCGGTATCTACGTTATAGATGTCTATGGGATCCAGTAACCACTTAACACCAGGTAGGCTGTAAGCTTGTCCATCCATCTAAGCAATAAAAAAAATATTAGTTACTTTTGAGTACTAATTAATGAAAATATCAGGAACAAGAATTAGATGAAAACTGTTTCAATTTTCCTAATACCAACATCATGAACAACCATAAGAAGAGATGCTGAAAAATTTGTCAAAATTACAATAACTAACGACTTGCACTTACATTAACTAATAAATCAAAACATATTGGAATGCCTTGGAATGTCTTGATATTTGAATAAGGAACAAGCATAGCTTGCTTTGCAGGGGACTCGGATGTCTAAAACAAATAGTTTAACTCTTTTAGGGGGCTTTGGATGCGCCTTTTTTATTGCTTACATGGGTAAGCGAACTCACGTCCCACCTAATGTAAAGTGGTTATTAGAACCCATAGATAACAGATGCCGCCACTCATTTTGAGAGATGGAATTGAAGTTTCTATTTAAATTCAAATGATTTATTTTCCAGAGACATGGTACATAGATAATAATAATAAATAAATAATAATAATAATTAATAAATAAATATTTACTAACAATCACGCCACGTTAACCGGCTCCGTGATAAGTTCGTAAAGAACTTGTGTTACAGGTACCAGATAACGGATATAAATGTAAGATTTTTATTATACACATACATATATTTAATAGACATCCATAACCCTGGAAAAGACATTTATATTTATCATACAAATATCTTCCCTTGGCGGGATTCGAACCCGCGACCCCCTTGTGTAGTGACCATGTCACTTACCACTACACCAGACGGCTATTATAAAATTTTAACATTCCAGCATGTTCTTACTTAAATAAAAAGTGTGAAAATATAAAATAAATATAGAATTGAGGATTACTAAAATGTCAACTTATCATATACCTAACATTCATAAATTATAGTTATAAAGAATTTAATTACATTCGTAATTCATTAAAATAATAAAATAATATATCTAATCAGTTACATATAATATTAATGGCTCAACGGGTATTTAAAACTTTGAACCGGAACACGCGTTTTTTTCGTGGCAGAATAAGGTTGGGCGATGGTAATTGCCCGTGGACTTTTACATTGCATGGACTTATACATTGTATTACACACTGGAAAACAGATTTTGCCAGCTTCAGTAGCTGGTGTGGGCCGGACTTGTATGTTCGAGTACTTTAATACTGACTATTATATGAACAATACGCAAACTGAAGAGACATAGTCGGATTATTTACTCTCTTTTTTGTCCTAATCTGAGCCTTGAGAGGCCATTTCAGCGTACCTAACCTTAACAAGTAGGTGAATTCACGGGGCTCAAACTTGACAACGTTGCTAACACTAACCCTAGCAAGAGCAGTCCTTCGAGGAATCTACCACCGGATCGGAAACTCGACCCACTGAGAAGATCCGGCGAGAAACTCAATGGGTTGTGTCTGTGGGTTAATTTACTCCTGGGTAGGTTGCGACCAGTGGCGTAGCGAGCTTAACTCACGTCCGGGGCACAATACCTTTTTAGACTATTAGTGTTCTTTTTTTTTTCTTTTTTTTGACGAATTAATTTTTTTAAATAAATTTATTATATAACACTAGCACTAAATTTAAAATATATTTTACAGAAGTCAATTATAATAAAAGTTAAAATTGTCCAGTTTTTTTTTGTTTTGCATTTGGCGTCCCTTGTGAGTAGCGCCCGGGCCATGATGACCCCTTTTGCCCTCCCTCGCTACGCTACAGGTCAAGCCGCACATACGTGCCTACGGACTTCGGTAAACACCAAATGCGCATTGGGCTTATATTTTCATATCATTAAATCACATTGTGTATGTGCTCGAGCGAAGTAACTTAGGCAATCGATGAGATGGATATAAGATTTGATCAATCCTCGCGATTTGAACTTCACCTTCGAGTGGTTCAAGTTTGATAGTTTTTTATTGCTTAGATGGGTAAACGATCTCACGGCCCATCTGGTGTTAAGTGGTTAGCGGAGCCCATAGACATCTACAATGTAAACGCCGCCCATCCACCTTGATATAAGAGTTTTAAGGTTTCAGTATAGTACAAATAGTATAGTAAGAGTGGTAAAATGGAATACATACTTTTTATGAATGATCTTCCAAATAAAAACAAAACAAATTTTCTCGCAATATTTATTTTTATTATGTTACAAAATGATTGATTGGGGCATGATTTCGTTTTAATTAAACATTGTATTTTTTATATTTACAAATAACCTAAAACTAGACTTATTTTAAATGGCATTTTAACATTAATAATATCAGTCCGAATCACGTTTGTTTTTATAATTATTACGTACTTCAAACGAATTTAAATTTTAAAATGTCGCAGTTAAATTTCACTATTCTTTGAACGATTCAAATGATTTATTTAATTAAATTTATTTTCCATGCTTTTCTGATTTGTTTACCTACCTTATAAAATAACAAAATATGAAGCCACTCGTTTGAATTCGGGGTGATAATTTACATCTATCGAGAACTTGAGCGAGACAGCGATAATACTTTGCTCGTCCCTCCTCATAGCTTATTATAATTTAACGGTTGTATTTGTGAGCGAGCTAGCGCTATCTCTTTCTCGAGCTAGATGATACAGTCCCTTGTATTTATATAGTCTCAAACTTATTTCACATACGACCTAATTATCGAAGCCGTCATTAAAGGTTAACTTATGGAAAAATAATATTCAAAATATTCTTCGTTTAATATCAATTCTATACCAAAATGGCGCTATACGCTATAGTTTATATTTTATATAGTTTTAGAATAAAAAGTACCGTGAAAATAAACATGTATCTCTGTCCCTTTTTCGCACCAAATAGAATCGGCGTAACATTAAGTCACACATTTTATCATTTAACATCCGTAATAAAAGTTTAAATCTAGAAATGATCTAATAAATAAATAAAATTTTGTATTTTTCTGTGATCTCGAGTTTTAAAGTTACGTTAATGAAATTTTAAGCTAAAAATGGTCGCATTGACATAATCTAATGTGTTAGACCAACATGTTATTTGAAAATTCAATCTTTGATATCTGCAATTGCCTTTAGCGCTGAGAACTAATTTGTTTAAAATTCTGCAAATTTTTCCTCCGTATAAACATACTTATCTCGTTGGGCGGTATCAAAATAACTAAAATTTATATAAATTTAATATTTCATGATTAATTAATTAAACAATACTTCGATAAAGAACTATCGCCGTAAAAAACGAATATTTGTATTTTATATGTTATTTAAAAAGATTCGAGTGCAAACGTCTGGTCACCGTCCTGTGTGCTTAGGTGCGAGTTTTTTAACGTTATCGATAGCGTAACAGTTAACCCAATTTAGTATGCAGTTGGAACAGCGCCCCTAACGGCAAACGTACGCAAACGATCGCATTCCATACAAATATGAGCTAACTTTTACGCTATAGAGAACGTTAAAAAACTCGCACTAAGCACACTGGTCAAACTCGTCGATTGTGACGAAGAGTTCGCCGTTAGAACTAAGCCACAGACACAACCCATTGGAGTTTCTCGCCGGATCTTCTCAGTGGGTCGCGTTTCCGATCCGATGGTAGATTCAGCGAAGCACTACTCTTGCTAGGGTTCGTGTTAGCAAATTCTCTCAGGTTGAGCCCGTGAGCTCATCTACCCGTCAGGACGTAAAAATGACGACTCATATGTTGAAATCCGTCAAAAGGTTCACGTTCTATGGTACCAACGAATTACACTACTTACATACATACGCTCGAAAAAAAATAACCCTTTTTCAGCAGTCGCGTAAATAAATATATTATTCAATGAGTACACGAACTGACGAATCTCAGATACGTA
Organism: Bombyx mori; assembly: GCF_030269925.1. NCBI lineage: Eukaryota > Metazoa > Arthropoda > Insecta > Lepidoptera > Bombycidae > Bombyx > Bombyx mori. The sequence continues at coordinate 18,522,598 of NC_085117.1, forward strand.
CGTATAAATACTAATATAAATAATAGGTATACTATATAGATATACCTAGTATAGTATAATTATACTCGAAGGATCAATACTAGGAGTATCTGGCTCTGTGGGAACATACGAAACGAGACAATAACTGTCTTTCACAAAACACTAAGTGACTTGAAAATACAATTTGTAATATTCTAGTAATATTTTGTATGTTGTACATCTCGTTCGAAAAGAGCCAGGCCGGACCTTCTAGAATCTTCTAGAAACGCGGCCCGAGTCTGTGGTGAAGTCATGACGATTGAATTACGCTTAAGGCCTATGTACTGTACTCGATTTAAAAAATATATATATATTTTTAGAATCAAATCAAATACTATTAAAGACACTGGCGTGTTTAGCCAACCTCATTAACTGAATATCAGAATTTATTTATTTGCTGGAGATTTTGATGTAGCGTCCCTTATATAGCGTATAATGATGTACACACATATTTTTTTTACATAGTACAAAATATATTAACGCATAATAATATACCGCATTATATCTAATTATTTATAATAATATATCTCTAGCGAACTATATATGTATATATTTACAAATAGTTCAATGATACAAATTATCTATTAGGCCGGTTTACTACTCGTTGTTGGTTTCCTTAAATATTAACTTACTACATAATAATATAATATATCTTTAATATGTACTTTATGTGTATATATTTATATGATGGTTCCGTAAAACGAAGACAAACCGTACTGGCGGTTGCTGGCAAATCATTTAATAAAACCCAATAAACATTTTGTTAAGAATATCTCAATCTGGGTCTATTGAAAATTTATATAATTAATAAAGTGCCATTCAATTAATTTTTCATAATATTACTTAATTAGTTCACACTTATTGTTCTTCGGATTTCGCAACTCGTACACACAATTAACCCTTTGATTGCCAGGTATAGGTCACCGGTGACCTACACGGCGCACTGAAGTAATTATGTTGATTTTTGTTACTAAGGCGCTTGGATTGCCAAAGCCGCTGCCTACCGTTAAGTTATTGTTAAGGAAATGTAATATTTTAGGTCTCTTAGAAATAGATTCATTCTCAGTATCTTCGGATATTCTTGAGTGAAATTATTTCCTTACATTATAAGTTAGATTGGTTTTAGTTATCGTGTTGTTTTGTCGTATAGTTGTAAGGAACATTGTGTACAAATTCAGTACTTTGTCTTCTTTAGTCGTGCGCGCATGGCTTATGTTACAAGCCAGTTTTTGTTTTTTTTTACTTGTTGTTATTTTTTGTGTATCTTTTTAGCTTGTAATGTGTATTATGTGCATAATAAAAAAAAAAAAAATATCCCAGACTCTACTAGATATTTCGGCGCCTTAGTAACAGAAATCGACATACTGACTTCAGAGCGCCGCGTAGGACACCGGTGACCTACACTGTACTCAATGGAGTTAAAACTACTTTTACGGTTTAATCTCGCGTTTTTTATTGTCATTATATTACATTATGGTCGTCCGTATCCACGAAAACTGTAGTAAAGTAATATAATTTACTGAACGAAAAAAATTTTTTTTAAGCCTATCTTATTATTTTGACATCTGACATTTCGTCTTCTCGCATTAAAACTGTATAATATCAAAACTTACTTATTTTACAGGAGAATGTTTTAAAGGTTTAACATGTGATATTTTTAATATTAATCATCTTTGCAACATTTTTTTTGTTATTTTTTACCAGCTACAGTATCTGTCTTTTAAAGTAAGATAAAATTATGTATTAATTTTGTTAATAGTAGTCAAAACATAGGAAACTAAAAAAAAAACTAAAAGTAAACTACGCTCTTTTGACAGTATTTATGAGAAAAATACTGGTGATACCAAATGATTCCGCATATTAACTCAATTTCGAATATTTTTGGAAATTGTACACTTTTAATGCGAAAACACGATTTGTCGGCACGTCGATAAGTCAAATAACAACAGAGAGATTAATCCGTAAGTGTTTTATAACATCTGCATCACACAATAAAGTAACATACAAAAAATAGATAAATAATTACCACAAAGACAAGATGACATAATTATTATTTATATTATTTATTAATCTTATAATATCTTTATATTAACACACAAACAGGTACACGGTCGAATAGATTCATTTTAAGATCCATCCGCTTAATACGATTCTAAAAAAACTCTTTTACGACATAATTTTTTTTATAGGATACTGCCATATTCAATATCTTTTAAATAATTAATGTGTTTCATTATAATTTTATATCTTAAATTTTTATATAGCTATTCATAAAAGGATCGCACAAAAGAAAAACAATAAATTGTGTAGTTTAATAAACAGTAAATAAATATTTATTATTGATGATAATTTTATTAGTCATAAGAACAAAAAACTGTTGATACTAGAATATTTAATGAATTAAATTACTTCTATTATACAACGATATTGTTTTTACAATAAACTAAAAGGGGCGCATCGCGATTATGCCTTTAAGTTGAACAAATTATTTATTCAATATGGCAACTTTTTTACTGAGTTTTGATTTTCGAAACACCTTTCTGCATCTAAATGTATTTGTTAACTCAATAACAATATAAATAAATGTATGATATGTACCCACTTACTAGACATGTGAAATTTTAACAGTGATTCTCTTATCAAATAATAAATATTTACATTAATAGTTTTTGTAATTCAAATCTAAATAAATTCGGAACGTGAAAGTCTTAGTTAAATTTTTATTTTATTATAATTATATATCTATAATATTATTTACAACACGTCAAAATTCAAGATCGTACTGTCTGGCCGCCATTTTGATTTACGCACGAATCACAAAATGGCCGCCAAACTATAGTATTTTATTACACGCAAGACAATCGACAATATTACTAAAAAACATGAATACAATTTATTAATTCGAGTCCTATCTAAATTTTGAATTTCAATGGCGAATTATTATATGAGGAAGAGACATACAATGGCGTGAACTCGGATGTACATTACAACATTTCGAATAGAGCCTTAACGTTATTATAACGTGTTTGTTATACATACATTAAATGAATATGAACTTTGAGGTGTCTGTGATTATGGTCGAATTTCGATTAATAGTTGTAAATGGTTGAAAGAAAACTATGAAGTAACGTAAATCCGACTTTATGCCGTTGGGGGTGGGACGAGATTGGGTTATCTATTCAGACTTACTTGTCCGCGGGACTACACAGGCCGACCCGGAACGACAGGGCGTCCACGATGTGCCGGAAGCCGTACTCACTCCACTTCCTCGGATATCATAACTTGACCGTGACGTCATCGTCCAGGCTCGAGTCCACCTCGCAGCACGAGACCAGCTCCTCGAAGCTCATGCCATCCAGGGTCATCGACACCGACGATATGCTCTTGAACAGCGCCTCGGGGTCCAGGTCCTCGGGTAGCTTGGTGAGGAACTGCGCCGCCGATATAAAGTCCATGTTCTTCAGCTCGTCTTGGTACAAATGAAGAATGCCTGCAATTGAGCGCATGCCTACGGTTAGTTTACGTTGTTTGATTAACTCGGTGCGGGCTGGAGGTGGTGAGAGCTCTCCTGTCCAGTCGGCGCGATGAAGGAATGAATCCTTCCTTCATGTCGGAAGTTGAACGCATCGCGGTAGATAGGGCATGTCGGTAGTATCAACCCATCAGACGTCCTACTCTAGATTTTTTATTTATTTGTTTATTTATTCAATTCAATGCAAAGTCAGGCTAACAGTTTGCACCAAAACGCCTAACTCGTTAACACAAAAAACATTATTAAAATTATTAAGTATTATTATTATGCTAAAAATAACATTATTTTAGACAAAAGTATTCCCCGACTATCGGTAAACACGTCAGCATCCTGGATTTCGGACAGAAATTTGTTTAGCAGCGCAATTGCCCTGGCCGTAGATATGAATGAAAGTTTTGATATATAAGACAAGAATAGACCTGACATCATTTCTCATTTTTTATTTTTTATTGCTTAGATGAGTGGACGAGCCTACAGCCCACCTGGTGTTAAGTGGTTACTGGAGCCCATAGACATCTGCGACGTAAATACGCCACCCACCTTGAGATATAAGTTCTAAGGTCTCAAGTATAGTTACAACGGCTGCCCCACCCTGCAAACTGAAACGCATTACTGCTTCACGGCAGAAATAGGCGGGGTGATGGTACCTACCCGTGCGGACTCACAAGAGGTCCTACCACCAGTACAACATTCCCTTATTTGCTCGATTAATGACGCACCTTGAACGCAGCGCTATAAAAGAACTGACCTAGAGCAGTGTTGAAGAGGAATTCGTCTCCGTCCCTCAGGAAGACGTCCCAAACCCGGCAGGCGGCGTCCAGCGGCATCGCCTTGGCGAAGGCCGTGTACAGCCACTCCACCAGGTACAGCTCGGGCGCCACCGCGTCCGCGAGCCCCGGCAGATTGTGCCGCAGCAGCGTCGTGTAGGCCTTCCATAGGCGCTGCAATCATACGACGATCATACGACGTTCAGACTTCGAGTGTGGGACAGCTCTAATAAAAGACAGTGCGCGTGCAACTTGGTGCACGTGAATGAAGTGAAACTTCTTTTTCGATGTGTAGTGTTATGGCTTTCTTAATTTTTCATCCTTAAATGATATTGCTCTTGTAATAAGGAATGCTGTGTATAAGAGATACTCGTTGCTAATGCTCGCGCTGTCCTATAGCAGGTACACTACGCGCATGCGTTCGAGTGCCACGCATTCACTCTCGCTCTGTCTCGTTCTAGTACGGCAACCTTGTTGGAAGTCGCATTAAAAGTTTCACTTCAATCAGAAGTCTAACTTCAATAAGCAACTGCGACTTCTCCTGTGACGTCTCAAGATTTCAATCAATTTTTCCCTACCTATTCACTGGTATGCTAAGGAGCTATTCCAGCTACGTGCGGACGGGTAGGTGAGCTCACGGGCTCAACCTGAGAGAATTTGCTAACACGAACCCTAGCAAGTGCAGTGCTTCGCTGAATCTACACCGGATCAGAATCGCGACCCATTGAGGAGATCCGGCCACAAACTCAGTAGACATTCCAGTCTCTTAGTGACTAGATCTATGCAAGGTTCCACGGGTACCTGCATGGTAGCTCCGTCCCTGGTGAAGGCGGCCCGCAGCACGCCGCCGTGCAGCAAGTTCGCGAAACACACGAACGCCTGGGGCGCTTCCATGTTCAGGATCAGAACGGCCGCGATGAACGACATGCCCTGCAACATACGTCCTCGTAGTAAGTAGCACACAAATGTACAGCGAATAATATAAGTCGTCGTGGCCTAAAGGATAAGACGTCCGGTGCATTCGTATGAAGCGATGCACCGGTGTTCGAATCCCGCAGGCGGGTAACAATTTTTCTAATGAAATACGTACTCAACAAATGTTCACAATTGACTTCCATGGTGAAGGAATAACATCGTGTAATCAAAATTATAATTTGCGTTATTACTGATGGTAGGATCTCTTGTGAGTCCGCCGTTGTAACTATACTTGAGACCTTAGAATTTAAATCTCAAGTGGGTGGGCGCATTTACGTTATAGATGTCTATGGGCTCCAGTAACCACTTAACACCAGGTGGGCTGTGAGCTCGTCCACCCAGATAAGCAATAAAAAAAACCAATAATTGATAAGCCTGCAAAGCCGGATGGTACGTGGCAAAATAGATATCTGGAAACGTACTATGCCGGCGGTGCAGTGGTAATAAATGTACATGAAACTCACTTGCACGTAGCCGATATCGGGTCTATAGCACACGTAGGCGGCCAGCAGCTCGTGCAGCACGTCGAAGTACGGGCCCCCGGGCTGGAATATGCACAGGTGGGGAAACGTCCGCGCTATGTCGAGCTGGATCAACTCCATTGAACATTCGTCGTTGTAGTCCAAGAGATTAGGGTCCGATTTCGAGCAGCACTTCTTCGGCTCGGCATCGGGAACGTGCGATTTCAAATTCTGCTCGCTGAAGTTCCTCGGGATGCCAAGTCGATGTTTCTCGTCATCCGTCTTCAGTTTATCGATCTTCGCGTCCGTCTTCGACAGCATCTCGTCGAATTTCCGATGTTGATCGTCGCTCTTCATCTTATCTATTGCCTCGTAGTTCTTGTCCTGCTCTTTGTTACAGCAACATTCACGTTTGTTGACTTTTAACCGTTTCCTCCTCATTTGCGACTCGTGCAGCCTCTGTTTGGCTTTAGCGACGCACTCCTGGTACGTCTCCGAGGTGACGTTCAGTTTGTTCTCGATAGCGAGCTGCCAGACTTTGCCGCGTATCGATGGCGGCAGACCGCTCCACCAGAGTTCGTGAGTTCTCTTTGCGTTTCTCCTAAAATAGAAATTAAATTTACTAGAAATTCATCAGAGCTGGTCTTGATGTCTTTTTTTACCTACCTATTCGCTGGTAGCCTAAGAGGCTATCCCAGTTACGCGCAGACAGGTAGATGAACTCACGGGCTTAACCTGAAGCAGTTTGTTAACACTAGCCCTAGCAAGAGCTTCGCAGAATCTACCGCCGAATCGCGACCCACTGAGAAAATCACGCGAGAAACTCAGTGGTCTGTGTCTATGGGTTAGTTCGGAGTGGACGAGTTCGACGAGAAACTTGGTGTCTTATCGCACTGAGTATTTCTACTGACAGTTTTCATAGGCCGGCTATTCGCTAGTTCAAACCGTCAAAAAAATAATTCAGGTTATTATAGTGGACGATTGGCAACTTTAGTACAAGATGGCAGAAGAAAAAAAAACCTAACCTAACCTAATTGCGTTTCTCTTTTTGTATTCACAAACAATAAGTAAAAGGATAAACAGACAAAAAGCGGCGCGTAAACAAACACGAGTGCATTGTTTGTAACGAAACGCTTGACCCGGTTAGGTGCATGTGACACTTTTAGCATAGACAAACAGACTCATCCTTGGATGACGTCGTTAATGGCTGTTTACAACTATGGGCTGTTTACAACTATGGAGGGTAGAGGTAAGGAGAATCAACTGTGTATATGAAAAGTGACCATCGAGATGTATTTGAGTACCATTCACGGTTTGCGAAATAAAATCACTCTAGGTGCACGTTTTCTTGTAATAATTATTTAAGGTTATATTTATTAAAATATTTTCTACAACGTAAGTTGTTGAATTTTTCAATAATAATTAACTACTTTAGTCGAAATGATATTTTTTTTTCTCGACATATTTCTTTTTTTTATGTTTGAAAAGTTACTGGTGGCCCGGAGGCCTTTCCAGTTTTACCAGGGCAGGTGGGCGAGCAAAGGCTCAGCCGGGAGACCTAACGGGTTCGACGTGAACGATGACCGGCATTTGCGTTGTAAGCTCGTCCACCCATATAAGCAATAAAAAAAAAGCATAATGAATTCGATAAATTTTCGTGCTTGACGTACTGACCAGTCTTAAGTAAGATGAGGACAAGAAACTTACATGTTAGTCCAATCGGGTAATATGTTCTGGATCCACTCCTTCGCGTGTCTGGCGAGGCGCTCCTCCAGCCGCAGCGACTCCTGGAGCCTCGCATGCCTCGCCGCCGCCTCACGTTCCACGCGTCTCCGAGCCGCTTCGACCATGCGAGCGTGCTCCGCCTTGTGCCTCATCGCCTCTTCCGTACATTTCGCTGGTAGATTTGATGGTCTGAAAATATAAAAAAATATATTATTTATTGCTTTGATGTGTGGACGAACTCACAGCCCACCTGGTGTTAAGTGGTTACTGGAGCTCATAGACATTTACAACGTAAATGCACCGCCCACCTTGAGATATAAGTTCTAAGTTCTCAAGTATAGTTACAACGGCTGCCCCGCCCTTCAAACCGAAACGCATTACTACCTCACGGCAGATATCAATCCTTTTCTATTACTGACATCATTCTACATTTTTTCAATCTAAAATACGCCATTAACCGATATATCTTGTCGATTCGAAATCGTTATTTAAATACGGTTTTTAATTTGAGTGGAGAGTTTACCGTATCAACAGGACGAACATTAAATGTTTGACTGAGTTTGACAGTTACTTAACCCATAAACATTTTGTTTGGGAAAATGTTTTTTCATTTATTTAATTTTTTTTGTAAATTCGATGACGCTGATTCCGAACTTGACTAATTTATTTTTATTTTACAAGTACACAAGTCACGTCGCATGAGTTCCACCATCTTTTCAGATTTCATGTATTCTATTTAAAGTTATATGAAACGAACAAAATCGGTCTAAATCTAACATTAGCTACTGCACCACAAGAGGAAGGTGTTTTTGTCACGTATATTACGAGTACTTTGATCGATTCCTAATCACCGTAATAATCCATTAAATCCCACAAGAGCCTGAAAATTCTTATGTCACACTGTTAAAAAGAAATCCCTTTCTTGTCGATTCCATAAATTCAGTTTCAGTTAATGGAAATGTACAACTGACAAGAGAGAAGTGATAATTAAAGTAATGAGATTTAAGTGCTTTCAATGAGCCGTGAAATGTAAATTAAACACAGCATTTATTTACATAGTCCATTGCTCGCTGATCATACACATCGCATATTCAACTTTTGTTAAGGCATAGTATACTACAGATACTTTTTCCCTGCATAATCATAGTTACTGGTGGTAGGACCTCTTGTGAGTCCGCACGGGTAGGTACCACCACCCCGCCTATTTCTGCCGTGAAGCAGTAATGCATTTCGATTTGAAGGTTGGGGCAGCCGTTGTAAATATACTGAGACCTTAGAACTTATATCTCAAGGTGGGTTGCGCATTTACGTCGTAGATGTCTATGGGCTCTAGTAACCACTTAACACCAGGTGGGCTGTGAGCTCATTCACCCATATAAGCAATAAAAAAAACTTATCAACGTTTTTTTTTAACGTAAGATACAATGCGCTGTCACAGTTTTGAAAAACTAATGCTCTTCGCCTTAAATGTCCTATTAAATAAATCTGTTTATTTAACAACATTTCTGCATCAAGAAAGCGAATCGCGTTTGTATAAATGTATAATTCATTAAATACCGAACAGTTATCGTACTAATTGAAGAAATAAATGCATCTAATCTTACATTCAACGTTAAAAATTAACTAACATAATAGAACATTGATGCATATTATTATTTCAATTTGTTTTTATTACCTTTTTTATTTAAAGATTAGCTACACATCATTGTGACACACGTGTTATCTATATTATTGTATTGTCAAAGTTCCTTATGAGACTAAACCTAGACTAGACTTTTTTCAAACCTAAATTTATAATTAAGGCATCGTTCTTCTGGCGGACCATTCGCGCGGTATATTAAAAAAAATATACTCATGTAATTCACACGCTGTAGAAGTGGAATCTTTAGAAGTGTGCTATCTCATTATCTATCAGACTAAGTCCGTCACCGCTCATAGATGAACAGATAATATGTTGGTATCTTATATTATGGTTGTCTCGATTTTTCATTTTATCGAGTTTCAGATCACAACGTTACTTAAGAAGTTTTTATTTCAAACACATCAGGATTTGAAGCCGTGGATGAAATTTGGTTACAAAACAAGGGAAGATATAGGCAACGATATACGCGAGTGACTGAGCAAATTATTGCCTAGTAGAAGACTTCAACAGCAAGGAAAGCACGTGTCTATTCTTTTAAAACAGAAACGCATTGCCGCGATTCAATAAGTACATATACCTATTATTACTCAGAAATACCATACAGTACATCTCATCATTACATTTTTAATGACCATAAATTACACTTTAACTCATTCAACATTCCAAGCTCGCACCTGAATCGTAAACATTCCGTACGCGGCATAAACAAAAATACAAACAGCCTCGTCCGTCATACATTCCGATATTCTTTTTCCTATGCTGATAGCCTTGAGAGACTATTTCAGCTTCACCCTAACATGTAGATGAGCTCACGGGGCTCAAACCGGAGTGTTGCTAACACTGGCCCTGCCCTACAAAAGCAGTGCTTCCGTAGAATCTACCACCGGATCGGAAACGCGACCTACTGAGAAGATCCGGCGAGAAACTCAGTGGGCTGTGTCTATAAATTAATTCGCTCGTTGAGCCCTTCGTCGCTTCTTTTTTTTTTTCCTACCTAAGCTGAGAGCCTTGAGAGGCTATTTCAGCGTAACCCTAATGTTTGTAGGTGAGCTCACGGGGCTCAAACCTGATGACGTTGCTAACACGAACCCTAGCAAGAGCCGTGCTTCGCAGAATCTACCACCGGATCGGAAACGCGACCCAGTGATAAGATCCGCCGAGTAACTCAGTGGGCTGTGTCTATAAATTAATTCGCTCGTTGAGCCCTTCGTCGCAAGCGACGGGTTCGACGAGGACGGTGACCGGACATTCCGAAAATGAATGTTCACTATTTATAATTTTATCGGTTTTTATGTGTCCTCTGTGAATAGACGTCGTCCCGTTTCCTTTCTTTGTTCGTCTTGGTCACAGACTTCACGCTTCAACGAAGGGCGTAATGAATGTCGGAGCCCTAACTAGGTTATGCTGAATGAAATGTTAAAAGATATAACAATATGTATACATGGAATAATTTATACTAGAGGTCCCGCAGTAGTCGAAATTCGACTATAATTAGTTGGAATTGTAAGTTTGTACACTATTATGTATTTTATACTTCTATAATCACAAATTTCGCCAAGGCTACTCTCTATAAAAAAATATTAATAAAGAAAAACAATATTTAATCTATTCTCAATTTGAACACAGACATCAAGAACAAAAGTTTGACAATAAATAGTATGCATGCGTGTGTGCGTCAAATACATGGTATGTAGTGTGTGTAATGTTTTCTTTATTGATTTAATGTATCTTTATGCAATATAAAAGCGAAAAAGAGGTCAACCGTCGAATCCAGCTCGGATGGGCAGCGTTCGGAAAGCTACGTAAAATCTTCTCATCACAAATACCACAGTGTCTCAAGACGAAAGTCTTTGACCAGTGTGTGTTGCCAGTGATGACATATGGCACTGAGACGTGGTCGCTCACAATGGGCCTTATGAGAAGGCTCAAGGTCACCCAAAGAGCAATGGAGAGGGCTATGCTCGGAGTTTCCCTGCGAGACCAAATCAGAAATGAGGAGATTCGCAGGAAAACCATGGTAACCGACATAGCCCAAAGGATTGCGACACTGAAGTGGCAGTGGGCAGGACACATTGCTCGCGGAACAGATGGCCGTTGGGGCCAGAAGGTTCTTGAGTGGCGACCGCGTACTGGGAGACGTAGCGTGGGTAGGCCTCCCACAAGGTGGGCCGACGACCTATTAAGGTTCGCGGGGATCCGCTGGATGCAGGCAGCGCAGGACCGGTCTTTGTGGCGAGGCTTGGGGGAGGCCTATGTCCAGCAGTGGACGTCCATGGGCTGATAGATAGATTATGCAATATTTAAAAAAAATATTAGCATTGTGCACTTTTTCTCTATATTCTCTATAAGTGTGGAAAATTTCATACTCCTCCGTCCGCGCAATTTTCATAAAAAGGGATACAAAGTTTTTGCTTCACGTATTAATATAAAGATTTTTCGAATACAAAGTTTACGTCTTAAATTTGGACAGGACGTTAGTCGGTTACTATTACTGTAATTACATTTACAACTGTGAACATTTAACTTGAATACAAAAATCTTCTGACCATTTTTGTGCTGTGAAATGTATACGAGCTGTCATTAACTTAAGCGAACTCAACTTGCATGTCAATGTAAAGTATATTCATTGTCCATCTTTAGGAGAAAGGGATTTAGTCGAGGCCGTGGGGATAACAAAGTGATAACTTATTTACATTTTACTTTAATAATTTTCATTGCACTAAATGAAAATTAATTAATAACGTAACGCTTACAAAAGGTAATTGTGGCGTTGAACGAAGAATTAGATGAACGTGAAAATAATGATAAGTCAAAAAACTTCAAGCCATTGTTTGACGGGTCAGCGCACGGAGACTAAGACAATTCTTTTAACAAATAAAAATTAGTAGACGGCATTAATCGCGGACTATTGTACAATGTGATGTTACCAAAAAATCTGGATTAAATTGGTCAATCAATTGATCAATACAGGTTTTTTTAGTTTAAACGCATTTTTTTGCATAAAAACGTTTTTTATTTCACAAAACAAAAGATTCTCTAAGACTAGTTTATAATCACACAGTTTATGATAAGAATTTGTGATTACCGAACCACGTGCTTCTCGTAGCGATGCCTCGTAACGATCATGAATTTGATGGATTGTTACTTAATTAACTGCATTACAATTCAAACAAAAATAGTCCACTAAACACAAACAAAAAATCGGAACATTACCAATACTATAAATAAAAATCATCGATACAGAATGTAGGGGAGCATTTAATTAACATTCTATCCGATATCCCCTAACGTAATTTCCGAGGATACCCACGTAAACGTGTGCAGTCACGAATAGCTTCAATCTTTTTTTTATAATTAACATTTACTGCGTTTAGTTACGGTATTCAGTGAAAACATACTTTAAACGATATAAATATTACTGTTTCGTCCTCAATAAAAGATGTTCTCCAAGCCATTTCCTTCGGATATATGATTTTGAAGATACCCTACGAACGGAGTTGTGACAACTGACCGTTCTCGAGCGCAAAATTTATTTGTCGTGTGTTTTAACAGTGTGCACGAATTGTCATATTCTTGCATTACTTCATCGCCGAGTGTCGGTATGAATAAGGTGGTCACTCAATCACACACCAATCCAAAGTATGTGTTGGACCCAAACAGCACAAAAGACCCACTCGTATTTCAGCTGCGTTAGATGCGGATGCTACATCATTTTGGTACCGAATATTTTTGATGGGAAATTACTATTAAATTAGGTTGTATTTTATTTTGTATTTTAATTAATTGACGGTTATATTCCGAATAACACCATTTAGTCAAAGCTGTCCGCTTATCGTCCCGAATTAAGCTTTCGTTAGCTATTATCATCACCGTCGAACACTGATAATATAATATCTAAGTCACGTGAACTTGCTTGAACTAAGAAAGACTTAACGTAACTGCGTAGAAAATGAACTTTTGAAGACTTCAAGCAGTTAAGCTTTAAAACTTTAGAAATCGGAAGAATCGCTCTGGGTGATCAACAATCTACAAATCTTTATGGAAGATTTATCTTTCTTTATGGCGAGGAATACCATGTTTACTTTTGGAGAGTTTCATTACAATTTACTAGATATTTTAGTCGATTCGGTTAATGAAGAGAACCAAATTAAATAACAATTCGCTGGGAAACATACTTTAAGACTATAGATATCTAAAATCCAACTAATACTGAACCGTCACCAGATGAACACCATTACGTTGTTATAGTTTCTGAAAGGTCAAAAACAACATTACAGAAAATGTCGCCCGACATGAATAAATACTGCTGACATACATAATCGTAAATCGATTTATTAACGATTATCGAACTAACGCGCATCCGAATCGTAATTATATCCGAAAAACCATAGAACGATATGCGTATTAAAGAACAAGACAGTCGTTTATCGTTGAAAAGTCAATATCAAAACAATAATAACTACATAAGTAAAACACTCTGTAAAGCTGAAACTTTAATAGACAATCACTTTACAAACATAAACATAGTACATTCATTGAAACTATTGTTATACCGTCATAAATAAAATGCTATTTGCTTTTGCACTATTTTTACGGTCGAAAAGCATTGTCAATTAGTTATTTTGACTTCTGTGCGCTTATGTATGGAGCTCAAATTCGTATGGAGTTAGAACAGCGCCCCTAGCGGCAAACGAAGGGAAGCTGTTCCAACTCCATACTAATTTGAGTTAGCTTTTACGCGATCGAGAAGTTAAATACTCGCACTAAGCACACTGATATGGTACACTTGCATTAAAACTGCATAATCTCAAAACTTACTAATTTTACAGGATTGTGTTTTAAAGGTTTAAGGTAATAATCTTTGCAACATTTATTTTTTATTACCAGTTACATTATCTGTCTTTTAAAGTAAGATAAAATTATGTATTAATTTTCGTAATAGAAGTCAAAATATAAACTTTAAAAAAAAACTAAAACTAAACAACGCTCTTTTGACAGTATTTATGAGAAAAATACTGGTGAAACCAAATGATTCCACATATTAACTCAATTTCGTATATTTTTGGAAATTGTACACTTTTAATGCGAAAAGACGATATATCACAACAATGCTATATTGATATTGGACAGAGAACTATTTAATTCTCCAACAACACAGCTACGTATGATACGTGGAACAATTTTAAGCATATTCCAACGCTAATAACAGTCTGTATCGAGTCCGCGCCCGACTCTGGTGCACTGTAGCTGGTAGTTAGCTCTGGTATTTCCTGTTGCATTAATACAATTACGCACGATAAGTTGCAGCTGCGCGCGGTGAAAATTCAGAATCCTGGGTCGTATGAGAATTCAAAGTGTTTTCGCCAACCGTAGAAGTGAACATTTTATCTATGCTAATATTATAAAGAGGAAAGATTTGTTTGTTTGTTTGTTTGTTTCGAAAAGGCTCCGAAACTACTGGACCGATTTGAAAAATTATTTTTCCATTAGAAGCCGACATTGTCCCTGATGAACATAGGCTACTTTTTTTTTATTTTATTTTTTTTGTTTCATGTGTGTTTTAATGTTTCTGAAGCGAAGCGAGGGCGGGTCGCTAGTTTTAGTCATATTTTAGATACAACATTGACTATGTTATTGTTATAGATGATGGCTCCAGCAGATAGTAATCAAACAAATATATTATTTTCTATGAATATGTAAACTATATGACGATTTAATCTAAGGTTTATTAATTTTACGAACAATAATATTCCAATTTTTTTTATATTCGTGGACTCTGGGCAGTGTGAAAATTCACAACACCTACTTAGTTATAAAATACATAATATCTATTGGTGTTAAAGCGTTTTGTCGCCCGCACGGATAGGTACCACCACCCTGCCTATTCCTGCCGTGAAGTAATAATGCGTTTTGGTTTGAAGAATGGGGCCATTGTACTGTAAAATACTGAGACTTCGAACTCATGTTTCAAGATGGGTGGCGGCATTGACGGTGTTGATGTTGGTGGAGTTCGGAACCACTTAACATCAAGTGGGCCGAGAGCTCGTCCATCCATCTAAACAATAAATAAAGTCTACATTAAAGCGTAAAAGTATGTCTAAAATTTAGCGACGAATTTTAAAAAAGTTGGAAATTAAAATTATGCAAAATTATATAAACTTTTTTTTTTCAACAAAGTCTAATTTTCTCTTGATATTTTCGAGTATAATGAGTATTAGACGCGAGATTAAACTCTAAAGAAATTCACTTTTTGTTAATTTAACGCCTAATTTCCCCTTTCCATTCATATTCATATAAGACTTCTCATTACGTAATTGTAGACATGTTTTCTATCTGCAGAGTCATCTCGTAAATATTGGCGAACGAATTGCGTGCAAATATTAACTTGTCTGACAATGTATACAGCAGTACGAACGTAAAAAAAAGCTATAAAAGAGTCAGACTTCGAACAGTGTTGCGGTACAGTAAAAGCTTCCTTCATTCGAGTTTTCACTATATGCGGATTTAAAAAAATCCACCCAATTCCAATATACACGGCTAAAGATTTCTTTATTTGCGAATCTAATTTGTACTTCTGTACATAAATACTCATTAATAAATAGGATTCCAATATGTAGGTAGGTATCTAACCGAATATCCTTTATAAGCGCGTCGTCAAATGGACTAATAAAAAAGTAAAATATACCTTATTACAACTATTACAAAAAGTATGTTTTATGTTTTGTCAAGTACGGAACGTATCCCCTATAAACCCCATATATGTGTAAATTACCATTCCATATTCACGGGTTTCTGTATTCGCGGCATATTTACGGAACATAATACCATATGACTAAAGAGCTTTTACTGTATATTTCTGTCTAAAAGTATTGATACTTTTCGATTTGATCAGTGCGAGTGAGAGACCGAAAACAGCGAATAAAAACCGATTTTTGTAAACGAAATCAACAAATAATCAAAAAAAGTTAATCTTAATAAGATTATTCGGTATGTAAGGTTTCGCGTCACGTTTTAAATAGCAAACGTTATCATGCTACGCGTGTTAACGCAATGTAATTCTAGTTTTGCATGACTATAATCTTGTTAGTTGAGAATCTTTGTGATGTATAAACGTAATGACCATACTCGAAGCCGTTTTTGTGGATATATTTTTATTGTTTTTGTTTGCAAATGAGCATACGACACAACTGAGGGTGCGTAGTTACTGGTGCCCATGGACGACAGCAATGCCAGGGACACTGCCAAGTCGCTGCCTATTAAGCCTTTTGTTGTTTGCATGAATGGTTTTTATAGCCCCCTATATTTCAACGCTTTAATAGTCGAGCTAGGAGTTCGTATGTTAAAGATAGTCGAAATAATAGTATAAAGAGGTTCGATGATGGTTTGAGACCACAAATGTTGGATATCCTTGTATAATTCGGCAGCGATGTCATGCGTGCCGGACAGGAGTACGACAGCTGTTGTAAAAAAAAACTAAGACTTCTAGACTCCAGTACCCGCTAAATATCAGATGACACATGTGTCCTTTCATATCGAAGCCCATATTTGCACCAACAAAAACAATGGTCTTTCACCACAGCTTATTAAAATTGCATTAACGTAACAAGTAAATTAACTACATTAGTTTCGTTATAGTTAATTTTAAAGTACGCTTAATGTTATTTATTAGCTTATGTCTGTCAGAGCGTGACCAACGCGAAAATCGTGTTTATTCGGACAACGAATGTCGGTCAGGAGGCACACTCAAGTCGAGGATTATCCGTTTTTCTATGTTAAATAGGTCAGGGGTCATTGAACCTTTCACTTTTAAATATCAAACAACGACCTGCTTCGGCTTTGTATGCATGCCTCGGGAGATTACATTGAAATTCTACTTAACTTTAAATAAGTACATGCCCACATGACAAATTATTTCATTGACGCTCTTGGAGTCACGGGTCAAGCCGGTACAATAGCCGGGCAGCTGAACACCACACAGTCCACGCAAAACACTCAGATGACACAAGTTCAAACACTCCAGCAACAACCGCAGACCCTCGTTGGCAATGGACTGGTCCAAACATCTGTCGGGATCGCGGTGCAGCAACAAACCACGCTCAGCCACGCTACCCCCATGCAAGCGGGTGCGGAATGACGTACGTCCCTTAATACATGGAGCTCAGCACCGGAATCTCTCTTTATAGGAATACATAACTCATTTGCGAGTATTTTTTTAAATAAAGTTTTTTGCTATAATATAAGTTTAAAGTACATGATATCCCAAGCAAATGTCGACTTTTCTTGACATTCTATGAATATAACTCATACATTTTTTCCGGTGAAAAATACTTATTAACTGAAACCGTATCAAGATCCATTATGTGGTTTAAAAAAAACTAAGCTCACATAAACAAACAAAACAAGACACTTTATTGACACGCTTTTATTAACTTTAACTGTCTCTTTCTCTCTCTCGGTCTATCACTATGTGTCTCTCAGTTCACTGGAATCTTTCAACGTTATTTTCACGGAAGACATGTCGTCAAGTCAGATTATCTATCGAACACGCGTCAAAGACCGATGACGGTACAATTATTTTATTATTTTTAGTACATACTAATATCCTGAACAAGATCACCAATATAAAAAATATTAGTATTTTAGAACGGCTTGCTATAAAGCGTGTTGTTTTTATTTTCAAACGATGGTTGTTTTATTCTGTTTACTACTTATAGATCAGATGAACTCAGTTGTGGCTATTATTAGTTTCGTAACCCACAGATAGAAATCTCAACAATGGTTGAAGTGTGTCGACTGTAGTTTTTAGTGGTGTCTCCTTATTATATGCCATTGTATCAATACAGACCGTGTCGGGTCAAAATCCAAAACTAATGATTAATAAACACTAACCACTAGATAATACGCGAATGTTATTAAGCATTTAATATGACCGGTAGTTGAATAAATATTTTGGGTTAAAAATCTTATTTCATTTTCATTTTTAATGTCTACGTTTAATGCACCAACATAGCACCCACTTTATTATGCCAGGGGCACAGCCAAGTCGCTGCCTTTGTGTTTAATTAGAATAAATCCATCTGTGGGGTTGTCGTGCCCCCTTACTGGGGATCGGGACAGACCCTCTTTCCCCTGGCTTGACCTCCGGGACGGGGGTGAATAAACGTGTGGTCCCACGGAAAGTTCTCAACACTTCGTCTCTTATTTAAGACGAAGGTTTTCCAAATCAAACCTACACACAAGTTCCTTTTCAACTCACCTATCGTGCTGAATCAAGGCTATGGAGCTAGCGACTAAATCTTCAAACTGTTTCTCGCTGGCTGAACTGCCCTGCCTCTTGTGATGATGAGGAGTATTCGAAGCTGAAGATACAGGCGTCAACGATTTCGGGTTTTCGGTGGTCAATGTTTTAGAACTGACATTGCCACTGGACTTGCTTCCGAATAGCTTCCAGGATACACCAGAGGACGAGGAGTCGTGGCTTTTAGATGAACTGTTGCTCTTCCACGGAAACACTCCTCTGTAACAATAAAAGAAAATCTTTAGGCATTTGATATATTTCTTGATTTTGATTTAGACGTTAATACCTTAGGAAAATCAAGACGTCACCAGTATGCGGTCCAATCTCTGCCTGCCACTGAACTGTTACTCAAACGAGATTTTCAAATGGATATCCCATAGCGTTAGAGAATAACCTTAACCTACATTAATTAATAGTATCCTTACCAACAGCCCTTCGAAACGAGACATATGAATTTACTGAACAATGAACAGGTGCTGTAGGAGCTCCACAAACATTACTTATTCAAATCACAAAGCACGACGAAAGAAAACAAACAATAAACCAGTCATCAAGATAAATTACATTCCGGTAAACATGTGTGCTGTGCGTTCGCGTACGTGTGCTGGATACGTGAAGAGATTTGAGTCTATAATGACAAGGGAAAGTTTCCGACGAAGTAGGATACAGCTTCGCTTAATTATAACTAATTTTACGACTACTACGGGCGATCCGTGACCACGAAAACTGTAAAGTGTTCCAATCGACCCAAATTATATAAAGAAAATTAAAAAAAAACGCGAAATTATGGACTCATGAAAACCAGAGAAAATACTGGTTCACTTATATTTGGTACGCCAAATTCAGATTTTATTTACGATTTTAAATCAATCGTTTCTCAAGAAAAACCTATTACCTTTGGGACGGTGTATGTAGTCACACCGGTAGATACTATCCTTCTGCGTATTTCTGCTACAAATGATCTATTATAATATGTATATAATCCGACCGATTTGATAGAACAGATTTTATACAATAAATACGCTGTGATATTTAAGGGGGTCGATTTTGACTTATTATTAGGCAGGCCGTGAGTTCGTTCACCCGACAGAGCAAACAAAAATTCAATAACAACAGGAAAAGCCCTGAGCTGGAAATCGATCAGCCCGCACGGGTATGATGTGTCACTTTCTCTATACTTATATGTACATACAGCGAAAGAAACATGCGTGACACTACGGAGGGTTAAACTAGTTTTATTCCAATGCAATAGAATCGTCATCCGTTACGCTTGGAACCCCGGATAACCACTTGACATCTGTACATTTATGACATTAAAATAGCTATTATCAATCTCAATAAAAACAATTTCAACTACACGACTAAATAGATAATGTGCGACGTTCACACACACATACGCCAAACGGAATGTGATTGTGATAAAACAGACACAGACTTTACTGTACCGCGCAGACGTGTGTGGGTTGAGGATGTGAGATAATTAGTGAATAATTGTCGTAATTTATAACTGTTATTTTATTAATTTACAAAGACAGACGAGTTTGCGGCCCGTTTGAGAGTCGACTGCGCCTCTTGAAGCTGGCAATAGATTGATCGCAGCCAAATCTTAAGCGCCGTTTTAAATGCAAAGTTGGTAAGCTTTTTTTTATTATAGCCTTTGTAGGCAGACGTGCATACGGCCCACCTGATGGTGAGTGGTTACCGTCGCCCATGGACTTTAGCAATGCCAGGGGCAGAGCGAATCCGCTGCCTACCGTTAAGTACTTTCCACAAGCCTCGTGAAGAGAAGAAGGACAAGTCATAGTGCTCGGGAAACACCGTGGAGGGGAGCTCATTCCAAAGCTGGTTGATACGTGGCAAAAAAGATCTCTGGAAACGCACTGTGGATGAACGCAGTGGCTCCAGGTAGTATGGATGAACTCAACTCCGGTGGCGGACGGTGCGATGTTACGAGAATATGGAATAATCTCAAAGAACTTCTCAGAGCACTCCCTATGGATGGTACAAAATACAGAGAGAGACGAAGTCCCTTTGCACACCCAGAGGTTCCAAACGATCCATGAGAACGGGATTACGGACAATCCGCTCCCAAATACCAGCTGAAGTAGCTGGTATTTGGGAGGCCCGGCCCAGAGATGGGAGCAGTACTCCACGCGAGGCCGGAATTGTGATTTATAAAACAAAAGTCTTTGTCCCGGTGTGAATTACCGCTTCGCTCTGTTGAGTACTCCCAGCATTTTGGACGCCAAATGACTCCGAAACTGGACATCGCTCGAAATGTCGACCCCAAGTATCGCGATACTCGTGCATGGATACTCCATGGAATTGCGGCATCATGATAAAGGGGTCCTTCTTCGCAGTGAACGCCCAAACTTGTGTCTTCAACGAGTTAAATTGAACTAAGTTCGATTCACCCCACTCGGAGACTCGCCCCAGAGAGTTCTCCACTTCAGACACAAGTTTAAAGTGATACATATACACGTAAGCGGCGTCTTACCTGTACCTCTAGCATTCTTATTGTCTATTTAGTTACGATAATAAATTACCATCAGGTGGGTCGCACGTCTGTCTAGCATGGCAATAAAAAAATTAAGCAAAGTATTTGTTTATTTTAAAGGCTCATAATCATTATATACTACGATGTTAATCGGCAGATGAGCTTCGTCCCACCATGTTTATGGAGTTAGTGATGTCGAGGCTTCACTCGGAAAAATATTGGTATCTATCCATGCTGACTCATAACACCATTAGCGATACAAATATGAATATTAAAAAAACTATGCCAATTTCATAAGTACAAGTAATGAATGACACAACAAAATTAATCCGATTAAGAAATCGCAAGCGGAATTAATCTTTCCTCGTTTGCATCATATACACAGGCATTGACACAGACTTGTAGTATAAATCTGAATAAAATCCATTAGCGATTTAATCGCGGATCGATTATGTTGAAATTTATGTTTCGGAAACGGTAAATAATCGAAGCGTAAAAGTGATTTTATTCGGCTGGTAAAAAATTAAAAAAGAATTCTTAAATACCAGTAGGTATAATACAAATGAAACGTGACAAAGAAACTTTGAAAACAATTTTTTATAAAGACCACACACCATTCGTATTACCACCTTTTTTTTCCCTACCTATGCTGATAGCGTTGGGAAGCTATATCAGTGTTACCGAACGAGTAGGTGAGCTCACGGGGCTCAAACCTGGCGTAGTTACTAACACTGGCCCTAGCAAGGGCAGTGCTTCGCAGAATCTATCACCGGATCGGAAACGCGACCCTCTGAGAAGATCCGGCGAGAAACTCAGCTGTGTCTGTGTGTTAATTTACTTGCCGAGCCCTTCGTCGCAAACGACGGGTTCGACGAGTACCATGACCGGTGCTTGAGGTACCTAAAAGCACCGTTAGTGGATCGGAAGAATCTGTAATGACGTTTTCTGGGCGACGTCGACTGTTAACCATTCGGTCCGCAGGATCGGGAATGAACGCGGCCGATATCTACCGCATATCTTTAACGGGAAAAATGTCTTTGTAACTCCCAATGAACAAAAATGTAGACTAGATAAGTGAAACAAAAACATTCGCATGTAGTTTTTGTCCTTTTCTTTTGTTCTCTCTACCTCTAGATTATAAATTTTATATTCTCAGTTATATAAAGCACATTTTTCACAAAAATAAGTACATTATAACCAATAAAAATTTAAAATTGGCTCGAATGTCGAGAAAGAAGTAAATACAAGATCAAATGATGTAAATATTGTCGATCGCAGGCAGTCAATTGGAAGTGTACTTCTAAAACAATATTTATTTTTCAAACATTGTCTCTGTTCCATACACTCTAATTAATATATCAGTCCAATAACAGACATGAAGAATTTGCTTCAACGAATATGTCCTTGGCGCAATCTGCGCTATATTCCTATATTGAATTATTTATAGAGGTTAATAAAACACTTCTAAAGGTTAAGATCGTTTTCTAGTCAAACTTACGTACAGACAATAAAGCATCGTTTTGAACTCCGAAATCAATTTTATTTTAAATAATATTGTTTTGTAATTACGAAAAATAAAAGTAACGGAACTCAGACATTTAAAATGGAAAATTAGTTACATTTACAATACTTGATAATGAGGGCTATTAGCCACCATAATTTCATTCATTATCGTTATTGCTGAAATAATAAAAACAAATAAAAATCTACTTTAAAACGAAGGAAGAAAGTTTATATTGTTTATATTTCGAACATAGACGACAAAATTAAAATCTCGTGTTTTCTCTGTTGGTAGATAAAATATGTATTGAATTTCCACTTCACTTAGTATTTTAATTTCGACCACATACGATACTAGCACTAATAGTAATACAGTTTAAAGTAGAAATTTGATCGTACGATCAATATCACGTATAGGGATAAAAGATAAAATCAAAAATAACATTGAAACAGTTGTTATTGAACTTAATTATATGCAGAAAACTGGTAATGGAGCAGTCTTTACATAAAATGATGCGAAGCCCACGTGCGATTTCGTCGACAATGAACTTCACGGCAAAAATGTGAATGTAAAACTTCTTTTTAAACTTACTCAATCAAATTATGAACCAACTAGCGACCCGCCCTCGCTTCGCTTCGGAAACATCAAAACACACATGAAACCAAAAAAAATAAATAAAAAAATAAATAAAAAAAGTAGCCTATGTTCATCAGGGACAATGTCGCCTTCTAATGAAAAAAGAATTTTTCAAATCGGTCTAGTAGTTTCGGAGCCTATTCGAAACAAACAAACAAACAAATCTTTCCTCTTTATAATATTAAGTATAAGTATAGATATGAACACAACGAGTTTGATTCAAAACTATTTAAGTCACAGTAAAATCACAGTGGAAGAGGCTGAATGAACCACCATGCACAGGGTTTAGGTTCGGTCTGATGTGTGTGCAGATGCGAACCTCTGGGAATTAATTCGAGGCCAGGGCAACAAAACTATAGCACGACATTCGTATAAGGCACAAGAGATGGCACGCGAAAGCCAAGACCTTAAAATTTTCGAAGAATACTTTGGTACTCATACTAACTAGTCCGGTTATATTGATTCTCGGGCAAACTAGATAAAAATGTTGGAGCTGAATAAACAAACAACTATGAAGATGAAGAATTTGCTTTTAAATTCGACAATAATTATAAATTTATATCGATGGAACAACTTTTATCGCATCGGTACAAACGCCGAATCTTTGCCGCCATACATTCCGATTTAGAGAGTAGGAACGCCTTTACTCCTATTTCATTCATATTTATAACCTATACCTCAAGTTAAGCGGTAACATCATATAATATATGTACATGTATTTTTTGTTTAAAACTTTAGCACCGGTCCACAAACAATACAATTACAAAACATCAAAAGAAAAATGCATTACATACACACCATGGGTGTTACGGAACAAAAGCCTCTAAAACAGGTTTTCCAAACGATTGTTGTCGAGTTTAATCTGTGAATGCAGAATAAAAAGGCGGGAATCGTGCACGGCAATGGCGGCGGCGTGCGCTTGGCACCGAGTGGTACGGAGCGAGTACGCAGCGCATTCAATTACCACGACCTGTTGAGTTAGCTATTAGAAGACGGAGCTGTAGGCCGAGACAAAAACACATTTCATATTCAATAGTTTTGTTACTTGTAGTTTAAGATGCAGATAGCAAGCAACAAACAGAAAACAGGATAAAAAAGGAAATTTTTACCCACAGATAATATATTAGAAAAATAAGAAATTTTACAATAAAAAAGAATACGTTAGTCTCATAATTTTGTAGGCAGCGGCTTGGCTCTGCCCCTGGCATTACTGAAGTCCATGGGCGACGGTAACCACTCACCATCAGGTGGGCCGTATGCTCGTCTGCCTACAAAGGCAATAAAAAAATAAATAAAAATAATATGATCATTTTTAAGATGTAGATGCATGTATTAATTACTTCTTGTTAATGGAGGACAATTTGACCATTTACTTTAAATAAATAATTGTAAATAAAATGTTGTCTTATTCCAATTGGTTTTCCCTAATTTTTGCTTTATTTCTGAGTAAAGAATGAAATGCCACTAACCGTCTGTCCTCGGAGGTATATATTTTTAGTTTTTTTCAATAAAATGGTTGGTACTCGAATGCTATTGTGCGTAAAGAACCCTTTCTTTACTGATTCATCATTAGAGGATGTTTCCCCTGATGCCAGGTAATCGTTACCTTCTCGGATATCGTACTTGTTTTATGAAAAGTTTATTGGAAAATATGCGCATTAATCATCGCATGGAACGGTATTTAATTTGACAATAAAAAGAGTGGTTCTCGATTGTACGCCAAACCAAATTAAAAACGGGTTCCCACGAAGCGAAGAGTTTGCTATAAGATTCTACAACGTTTTACATGATATTAAAGCGCGTGAACATAATCATAATGTGAAATGAAAGTTGCTTAACAGCTTTTTATTAGCTGAAAGCATAGTAAGCACAGCCCGCCATCCCTGAAAAACTGAAGACAATTGGAAATTTGCATCAACCACTCCTGGAAAGTCTTGACGAAAGAAAATTGTTTTTTTTTCCTACCTAAGCTGATATTCTGATATGATGATTTCAGCGTAACCTTAACTAGTAGGTGAGCTCACGGGGCTCAAACCTGACGACGTAGCTAACCTAGCAAGAGCCGTACTTCGCAGAATCTACGACCGGATCGGAAACGTGACCCATTGAGAAGATCCGGCGAGAAACTCAGTGGGCTAGAAAATAGACTCAAACGGTCAAACCAAACAGGACCAAACATTTTCAACTCCCTCCAATTTCGTAATGAAAATTTTTTGTGACCTCGGAAACTATATGTATTAAAATATCGAAAAATAGTAATAAGTAATATGTAGTATAATGTAAATAAACACGATTAATGTATTTTTAATCACTCCCAAGGACTATTAAAGATATGTAGGAATAACAAAAATATCGAAATACAAAACAAACTGAATTATCTCAAAATAAACATTTCCGAGAGTAGACATGTTAAGAAATGAGAAGTATAATAATTATAATAACATGGAAAATGACGAATTGTCTCTGTAAATACAATAAGTAAACATTTAATTCGTCATATACAGAAAACGAAGTGTAGTGAGAGGAATATTATTGTCCAATATATAATACATATATGAGTGTATGTTATAGATATATGTACATGTTACTAAAAATTACAAAACCTTTCTTTGCTCTACGAATTAAATGCAGTGAATGGATCACACAAGAAATCTTTTAAGATGTGTATTAATTAGTTTATTGATATGACTATCCTTATTACCAGTATGTTAACGTTGAATATCAAGACTGGTGCTTGCTGGCTTAAAAGTTCAATTATTTCGATACATTTACGCCAACGAACTGTTAAACGGGAAATCAAGACCTGGAGTATGAAATACAGAAAAAGGCTAGAAATGCAACCTAATAAGCTTGCCACGCAACTAACCACACCGGACCTAATAAATAGGCTTAAAAGGCGACAAATCCTAAGTCTTGATAGACACGGTTGACAGAGCGGAGCAGTCTCGATGGAGATTTTGCTCTGACCGTCTAACAGCTCTCAACACATCTGCTCATAGTCTAGCTGACTGATTGCAAGATAAAGAAAAAAAAAATATTTCTTCCAGTAGAAACGGTAAATAAGTACAGACTAAATATAAAATATAATGCGTTTCGGTTTGAAGGGTAGCCGTTGTAACTATATCTGAGACCTTCGAACTTATATCTCAAGGTGGGTGGCGCATTTACGTTGTAGATGTCTATGGGCTCCAGTAACCACTTAACACCAGGTGGGCTGTGAGCTCGTCCACCCATCTAAGCAATAAATAAAAAATAAAAAGACTGCAGATTGTCATGTCGTCATGTACTCATATAGCAAATCTTTGTATTTACTAAGAATCCATTTAATGCAAACGTTAATTAGACAATCGATTATAGGTACATAATTAAACAACTACTCGTAATTCGTGTTCTCTAACCCCATATGATTCACAAAATAAATAAATATTCTAAAGAATTTCAATTGGCAACGAAATTCGAGAGACCGAGCGACCGAGATTGCAAGATCAGCCGGTGTCGTATTCCACGAAGTCTCTCGTGAGTTTCACGACACATGAATAACGTTTATTTGAAACATTCCTTTTGCACGGGTATGCACACGGGTTTATAGTAGTACAGTTTTTTACTGGTTTATAGTAGTGAAGCAGTAATGCGTTTCGGTTCGAAGGGTGGGGTAGCCAGCCGTTGTAACTATACTGAGATCTTAGAACTTATATCTCGAGGTGGGTGGCGCATTTACGTTGTAGATGTCTATGGGCCCAGTAATCACTTAACACCAGGTGGGTTGTGAGCTTGTCCATCCATCTAAGCAATAAAAAAAAATAAAAAAAAAACATGTTACGTTGTGATTTGTCTTGAGCAGAACTTAACAACTGAAGCAGTTGCAATACCTAATAAATAAAACTTTACACATTACATTTGACTTTTCCTTATGATTGACTTATGTATGTATATACACATATATACACACACGTAGTCCGAGTTCAAAGTCTCAATTTTTTCTTTAAGTTGCGTACATATTTCGAAGCCGTCTTTGTCTAAGGATAATAAGTTTTCGGGTGCACACGTACCAAGCGATGCGAATGTACCGGTGATAAAATCTCACATGCAATTACCAATTTTCCTATTATAAATACGTACTCAACCCATATTCAGATATAGGTACCCTGATATTTAGATGCAAATAAAATTCAAACTAACAAAAAAAATTGATTAGCATAATTACTATACAATCGAGACAGCGAACTTGTGTCACAAGATGGCCGCATTCATGCCCCATAGACTCCGGTAACCACATTACCATAATTCTGTTATTTTTTTGCTTAGTTTGATGAACGAGCTCACAGCCACACAGTTAAGTGGTTACCGAAGCCCGAGACAGAAGTTCTAAGTCTCAGTTTTAACAGTACAGCGGCTGCCCAACCCTTCAAACCGAAACGGATTACTGCTTCACGGTAGAAATAGGCAGGGTGGTGGTATCTACCCGTGCGGACTCAAGACGCCCTACCACCAGTATAGTATTTGGTACACTATACTATGAATAAATAAAAATAGTACCACAAAATCCACATCAACAAAATATCCTCATAGAAAACTATCCAAAGACACGATAATGTTTTTGAAATGAAATGACAGAGATTGTTGATCAATATGGAGTGCTCTGAGGAGTTGTTCGAGATGATACCGGCATCTCGTTTTTACCATCGCACCGCCCGCCACCGGAGTAGAGTTCATCCATACTACCTGGAGCCACTGCGGTCATCCACAGTGTGTTTCCAGAGGTCTTTTTTGCCACGTACCATCCGGCTATGGAATGAGCTCCCCTCCACGGTGTTTCCCGAGCGCTATGACATGTCCTTCTTCAAACGAGGCTTGTGGAGAGTATTAAGCGGTAGGCAGCGGTTTGGCTCTGCCCCTGGCATTGCTGAAGTCTATGGGCGACGGTAACCACTCACCATCAGGTGGGCCGTATGCTCGTCTGCCTACGAGGGCAATAAAAAAAATACATGAGTAGACAGTGCATTATTTTTTTCATCCAAATTATCGTGTAAATATTAAAATACTTGACGCGGTACGACTGAAGAGGTCACTTTACTCGAGAACTCAAGCATGATGAAGTATGCAAAGATTAAACCAGTCTGATAACAATACAGAGGAACTCATTATCCATGTCATTTGTTTACTAGGTATTACGTCATCCCTGTGTTATTTTGTAAACAAAAACGTTATTGTTACAAACATTTCTTAACAAAGTAATCTACAACAGCATTTAGGGTCTGAGCATCTGTCGCTATTTCAGTACAGGACTTCCACGCTTGACAGAAGTTATTTCAACTCGATATACAATAATTGCTTTGGCCTTATCTATTACTAGATGTGCCCCGCGGTTTAAGCTTACATTAAATTTGTAATTAGATAATAGGTATTAGGTACTCATAATGTTTGACACTTTGATAAACTTTGATATAAACACGTATGCATGCGTGTGTGTGTCAAATACATGGTAGTGTGTGTAATGTTTTCTTTATTGATTTAATGTATCTTTTATGTATTATTTTAAAAAAATATTAGCATTGGGCACTTCTTCTCTATATTCTGTATAAGTGTGGAAAATTTCATACTCCTCCGTTTGCGCAATTTTCGTAAAAAGAGATACAAAGTTTTTGTTTCACGTATTAATATATTAGATAATATAACGTTTCCCGGGATAAAGAGTTGCCCCAGACATTTTCTGGTACATAGACTACCGGACGATTTCCAAATTCGTTGATACGTAAAGACACGTACCACCGAACACAGAGATATTTTTTAAAGCGGATCCATCCGACATTGCCCGGGTCATATCATGTACCGTGATAAATAAATATCATATATGTATTAAACCAGGTTGTATTTTGTGTTCGTCGTTCAAACTTTGTAACTTTAAAACTGTTATAACAATGTTTTTAATGGTCTGTGTTTTTTATTGATACGCCGGAAAACGGAATTTAAAGTGGATCTATACGCATGCCTTTAACATAGTTGAGGCCTATAAAATCAAAGGCAGCTATTTCTGCCGTGAAGCAGTAATGCGTTTCGGTTTGAAGGGCGGGGCAGCCGTTGTGACTATACTGAGACCTTAGAACTATATCTCAAGGTGTGTGGCGCATTTACGTTGTAGATGTCTATGGGCTCCAGTAACCACTTAACACCAGGTGGGCTGTGAGCTCGTCCACACGTCTAAGCAATAAATTAAAAAAAAGCTATATCCAAGTCTGTCAAATATTCAGGTAAACTACAAAAATCGGCCGGCCCTAAACACGTCATTACGGATCCTCCCGATCCATCGAAATACTGCTCTTGCTAGGGCCAGTGTTAGCAACACTCCCGGTTTGAGAATCTGTAATAACTTTGTTCGTATAGCTACGATATTCTTTATTTTAAAACAGATTTATAAAGAATGAGAATATTACTAATAATCTGAATTTTAAATGATAAAACTTCGTTTATTAGTACTTAATACAGAGTAAACTTAACTTTTTTGAACTGAATTTGTTAGAGATTTAGCTGCATTTGTTATAACATGAAAACACTAAAGCATGTTCAACTAACTAAACAAGATAGAGCCATTGTTAATACATTTTACTACATTATGGCGTTTAGCTACTTTTGATTTTATAGGCCTCAGTTACAATACATTGACTGTGTACCTTCTATTTATGCCTAGCTTGTAATGAAGCTACCTGAGCACATTCCAGTCCAAACATTGAATTAGTTAGAAATACATAATTCAAATATTAAGCTTCATTGAACGGCTATAGGTCATCGTTCACTAATCATTAATAATCATTTATCATTAAGATTAACGTAATAACTATCTACTTGACGATCCACATGTTACCGCCCAATCAATGATTACACTACGTATCGTATAATATTAATCGACATAATTACATCGCTTTTCTGACGTCACACAATTCAGAAGCCATTATCGCACACAAATTAATAATTATCAGATATTAAAATATTAATAGAATGAGTCCATAGCATTCGCTCATTTAGTTGCACGAGGTTGGACGCTAATCATATAAAAAATTAATTAAAATAAATAATAGTTTAAAAAAACTAAAAACTTAAATAATTAAGGCTCTGTCCCTAGCATTGCTGAAGTCCATGGGCGACGGTAACTACTCACCATCAGGTATGCCGTATGCTCGTCTGCCTAGAAGGGCAATTAAAAAAAAATTACAATGAAATATATATTTTTTTACGCTATTTTCAATTTAAATTTATTAAAATTTATTTTCTATTTTTAGTTGAATTTTACACAAAGCATGTTTTTTTATTTTTTTAAACTATTATTTATTTTTCATTTTTTAGTTGAATTTAAATTTTTTCAATATTTTTTCTCAATTTTTTTAAATATTGAATTGACATCGGTCCTCGATAAATCTACAAAGTTTGAATGAAATCTGGCCGTTTAAAGTGGGTCAAAATCGCGTCTAAAGGAGTCAGTTACAAACATACAAACATACATACAAATGAAGCTAATATAAAGCATGTAAAAACAATAATTTAACGCATTCAGGGATTGCAATCGATATACAGTTTCAATCATAAACCATACATAAAGTCACGTACAATAACAACATAATATTACAATGACGCTAGTCGATAACGTATCAAAAAAATTTGTATTCAACAGACGCCCATTCGAGTCCATTGTGAGCACGATACATTCCATTGTTCGTTCGTGACCTTCTCTGCATCATTATCCAGTGTCGTGCGATGATTTGTGCGCAAAAATACGTGTGCGGGTGCATTATCCTGTCTAATTCAGCCGGGTAGCAGTTAGGCGTACTGATTTGAAGGGTGAAGCAGTCGTGGTACATTGAGATACAAGGTAGGTCCTTTAAGGAATATCTAAATAATCGGCGCTTTAGAGCAGCGCGTCGCGAACTGCCTTATCACGATACAGCTGACCCCCGTGGTACATTACAATTGAGATTTCGACTTCGTATTCCTGTAACCACTTAACACGAGACCATCTATAGTAAGCTATTTTTTTTCTCCAATAAATATACCAGGTTCGAATAAAAACAAAACGACCTACATACACTCAAGAGTCACGGATCTCTCATGTTATATTGAGAAATACACAAACGAAACTAGGATACTTGAATACCAAATATCTGTGACCCGGACCACAAAGCCCACAAACGCAGCGGCAAAAGGGAGGTTATATCACTTAATTAAATCCATAAAAGTTATTTTTCGTAGTTATTTATTAGTGGTAGAACATATTCTGGTTTTGCACAGATAGTGAGAATCGTTCCAAGCACTGGTTCCATCAAAAACGGGAAGGGAAATTTTACAACTGAGACTGCGCAGTCTCCACTACCGGATGTCTACGGGCCCTGACGCCTAATGAAAATCCTTTCCATTACGAGTTCGACTAAGGAACTAGCCCATAGACACAGCCCATTGAGTTTCTCGCCAGATCTTCTCAGTGGGTCGCGATTCCGATCCGGTGGTAGATTCTGCGAAGCACGGCTCTTATTAGAGTTCGTGTTAGACGTCGTTAGGTTTGAGCCCCGTGAGCTCACCTACTAGTTTAGTGAATTTAGAATAACCCCTCGTGGTTACTAAATACTAGAATAAGTAGGGAAAAAAACCGACCCGAGTGCCTCGCAATAAGACAAACAAAGCGATTAATACGTTGTCGTCGACGAAAATTTTTCTAAACTAGTGGTCCCGCAGTAGTCGAAATTCGACTATAATTAATTGGAATTGTAAATTTGTACACTATTATGATTGTATTTTATTCTTCTATAATCACAAATTTGGCCTAGGCTACTCTATAAAAAAATATTAATAAAGACAAACAATATTTAAGCTATTCTCAATTTGACCACAGACGTCCGCGCAATTTTCGTAAAAGGGATACAAAATTTTTGCTTCACGTATTAATATATAGAAGATGTTTCAATAATGCGTTACCTTTCTGGTGCTTCGGAATGCATTCCGTAATCTGACATCGTGACCGGCTTATAAATTTTAGTTATATATTATACCCTAGATAGCAAGTTCGACAGAAGGTTGGGGTCCCACAATATTTCGCTTTCAGTTTCATCAATAAAGTTTTTCAATAGTGTGTTGATGAGGGCTCATTGTTGACAGCCAGCAGTAGGTAGGTGCTTTGTTACATGCACAATATAAAAGTTAAATGTAAGAAAGATATTCTTATATGTAGCTCACTTGAAAATATCCTAAATGTTGCTTGCTATGCTCGACTTCTGCGAGTGCACCATCTCGCAGAAGGAGGCGGCGGGGCGAGTGAGGGAAAGCTCTCCTCACTACGCAGAAACCCGCCGCCGCCGAGCAGGGGGTCGGGACCGGGGTCGTATCCGTGACCTGGCCCCCTAAGAGCTAGGGGTCCCACCCGTTTTGTGCGGGGAGGGACCCAGACGAGGGGTGGCGTGCTCTGCACGCTCAGGAAGCCGGGTGATGGTAGACCGCGTTCCCCCGACCGCTCTGGGGGAAGGTGTAACGCGGCGCCATCAAAGCGGGCTCTCGGCCCGCTGAACGAGGGAACCGGTGGTCGTTTCGCTGGCGGCCACCGGTCCGGCGTCCGTGGGACGGTGGGATGGATGTAATGTGCTCTGCGTCAACCCTGTCCCGCCGTTTCAATAGCCCCGACTGGGCTCTGGCCCGGTCCGAGGTAGGGCGCCGGTTGTGAGCGGCAGGAGTTTTTAGTGAGGTTCAACTCCCACATACCCCACCTGCCGCGCGGGTGGGGATCCGGCGATTTTCTCCTGTGGAAAAAAAAAAAAAAAAAAAAAAAATGTTGCTTGCTGAGTCGTAAGCTTTATAAGGAATGTGTGCCACTAAAACCGAAATCGCTTTTCGTATCTACAAATATCTGCGGAGGTCGTCATCATTTTAACTAGCTACTTACTGACTAGATTCGGTAATCGATCAGTTTTTGCAACCTTCGAAAACACTCTTCGGCCAACCCATACCCTGGGTCGGGAAGGTCAAGTACCTGGGTGTCACCCTGGATGCATCGATGACATTCCGTCCACATATAAAATCAGTCCGCGACCGTGTCGCGTTTATTCTTGGCAAACTCTATCCCATAATTGGTAAGCAGAGTAAAATGTCCATTCGGAACAAGGTGACACTTAAAAAAGAACAGTTTCAGCGAAGCAGTTGCTCTTGAGTCGTTAGGTCTCCTTCGGAGGCGCTCGGGCAGTTGTTAGCAAATCCAACCCCTCTCGGCTGAGCCTTTGCTCACCCACCTATCCTGGTGAAACTAAAAATGCCTCTGGACCACCAGAAATCCATCATTCACAAAAAAAATAAAAAATATATATTTGCAAACAAATTTGAGTTAACGCTTCACTTGCGTTCTGTTTAAATATAATATGTTTCACCTTCATTATAATACTCTTTTTTTTTCATGGCATCAGATATCAATTATATTATATTTCCATAATTAGACAGAATTACATCCTCAATACGATATTGTTACTAATGTCCACATTGTACAGTATAATTTAGATAAAAACAAATTTAAAAATACAATAATAATTCTCTTTGATCCTGATTATTCTCGTCAGGATATTAAACAAAAATTATTGTATTATTTGTTACTTTTATATGTGTGCAAAATTTACAAGATAAATAGATACGTGGATACAAGTCAAGACAATAAAAACGAATTAAAATGAGACGAATAATAAATGACATATTTTTGAAGAATTGGAAAATTGTAAATAAAATTTGAATGTTTGGATCTAAAATTTAACAAAAGATTAAAAATCATAGAAGTATTCATTAAAATACAAAAAGATAAAAATACGAAAGTACCAGACCTATTCAAATAAACGGATATTTCACATTCATATTGTAAATAAATAAACATAATATAATAAACATACCTTACCGGTATATTGTTTGCTGAAACAAGATACGCAGAAAAGTACACAAAAAAAATACATTAAGGAAACGAGCAGATAAAACCCAATGAGCTATACTGTATTTGTATGTACGTCAAAATATTTTTCCTTATCGCGAATCATTACGCGAACAAAAATGTAAACATGAATCTTTCTTCCTTCTCCCTGGTTTGTTTGACGTTGAATTTTGTACTGAGCAACAGAATAAAAATGCGACGTATTCTTCAAACAAAAAGTTCCCTTTTGCTTGAATTATTTTAGTCATCATCATTCATCATCATCATTATCCTGCCCTGCTCCCAGTTACCTGAGGTCGGCGCAACATGTTTTCTCCTTCCATACTCTTCTATCATATACCATTTCTTCTCTCACTCCCCTCTTACCCATATCGTCTTTCACGCAATCCATCCATTTCTTCTTAGGTCTACCCTCTTCCTCTATATCCTCTATATCCTTTTGAATTATTTTAGTATATCTACTAAAATAATACTAGGCATAAGCGTTAAAGCTCCGTAGTAATATGTAAAATTTGTAGCTATTTCATATTTTGAGTATTCAAATAGATACCTAGAAACGATGATGCAGGGTAGAAAACTGTTTGAACTCCACATAATTCCATCGTAACTTGGAAAAGGTTAGAATCGTGTTCGGGCGATTAACAACGTGAGGCCAAACGGAGCATGAAGGCAGACAATCCGAAATAATCTTAGCTAATTTCGTCGCTTCTCCGCTCATTTAATTTAAATTAAAATAGATTCACCACGGGAAAGTCATGCTTATTTTCGATCAGTTCGGGTTTAAATATGCGGATGTTAATTACATAATTGACGTACTAAAAATGACTCCATCTACCGGAGGAACCCTGCAACAATCCCTATATTACATGCACTTGTAATCTTAATCCTCTAATTCTTATTCTGTTAGCTAAAAAACTATCACACACAACCAGCATTGAAACCTGTTAAATCCATCGATCGACAGTTTGGGAACCCATTTTGAAGTATTACAGCCGTAATTCCAATGAAAACTTACCTCATGGCTCAAGATGAATCGTATATATGGCAGCTGCTTAGTAATGAAAATTAAATAAAAACCCACAGAAAAAAGTTTCGAGTTTTAAAAGTTTCTGGATCTGCGGAGAAACTTCGGTTCCTCTGAATTTTGTGCCGCACGCGCCGCACGCTTATGGAGATTATTAAATGGTAGGCAGCGGCTTAGCTGTGCCGCTGGCATTGCTGAAGTCCATGGGCGACGGTAACCACTCACCATCGGGTGGGCCGAATGCTCGTCTGCCTACACGGGCAATAAAAAAACACAACTCTTAGCTAGTTTTCACTCGATCCACAAAATTGTACATACATGACAAAACATATTTAAATTAACCACATGCGACACTAAGTGTCTGTCGCAACTGTTTCTCAACCTCCGGTTTCCATCTCGAGACGACGTCGGCCCGCTTAAGCCGTGAGAAGTAAGCAATCTCTGTCGTTAAAATACGTGAGTGACCTCAGTAATCATCGCAACGCAAGCGGACCCTAATTTTGGCACGACAACCAAATAGAACACGAAGATGAAATATTTGTGTACTTACCAATATATTTTTTACATGGAACACTTATTAGAAGAAGCCCAAAAAGGAATATAAAAAAAAGCAGCATTCAATGATCAATAGTCAAGGATAAGTAATGAAATTATAAAAACCAATGAAACAAAAAGTTCCGTTGAATCGTCTGTGATGATAAATCAATTGATCGAAAAACTGATAAAAGAGACAGCAATAATATTGATTACACTATTTCATTAAAACAAGAGTTGTGATGTGACGTTAATATTAGATTTCATGAAACTATCCAAGGTATACAAAGAGAAGTGAACGACAATAATGTAATAAATGACAATTGTTTTTGAAAGTATTTATTCATCGCGATCTGTTAAATCAGACGTTTTTAAAACGCAACAGCGGCGTTACGGTAATCGCAGTTCGTCTGATTCACGATAGCAATCGACGTAGTTCAATCGATGGAATTATCTCTCTTAGATATTACTCTAGAAGACGATCGATATAAAAACTCATCTCAAAGCAGTCAAAAAACAAAGGAACGTTCGTGACAGCTGTCGTGTCTTCCGTGATTAATACATTTCATAACTTATCTTCATTTAAACAGTCGACACGTTACGGAGCTATAATAATATTTAATAGAATCGTATGAAACGGATAAAAATTTTCATCCACGTTCCTTGGTCGAAGTTTTATGAATACAAAATCGGATAAGAGTCTCGGATTGCTTATTAAATGCTGAAAATTTGTTTAGAATAAATGTTTTTTCCCTACATATTGACTGGTAGCCTCAGAGGCTAATCCAGCTACGCCCGGGTAGGTGAGCTCACGGGCTCAACCTGAGTGCTTCGCAGAATCTACCACCGGATCGGAATAATTGTTGATATTTATGTTCTGTATGGATAAAGTATGTTTGCATAAGGGACTCAGCAGCTTTTTTCCTGTTGAAGATGAGCAGACGGACTTACAGATCAACTGATGTTAACTTAATAGAGACCATAAGCGACCCTATCACAAATTAAATGGTGATGACCTTAAGATATTTAGAAAAAAATTCGACTTTAGTAGAATTACGAGTCTCATTGAAACCGGAATGCATGCGTACTACGCGGCATGATTGCGGCTAGTGATGGTACTTTCCCGGGTACGTGTTCCTTATAATACCTACTAGTATGTCCAAGCGACATAGATGGTACTGATCCGAACTAAAACATCTTTGGATCACTCAAAATAAATACACCGCCTTCTTACAGTAAGACTTTTACCATTACTATAAGACCACGATCACAAAACGTAATCAGAGATCGACAGCCTCGGTTAAAAAATGGGAAGCAAACCTCAATTTCGCAGTGGAATCGTTGCTAATTCGTATTTATTCACGATCAAACCAAACACAAAAGCGAGAACTCACGAAGATTTAACTGCGGCTACGTCAAATGCCAAGGTCATCACAGTTATATAAATAAAATGGGTATATAATGAACAAAAATAATGACGGATCGTGGGAAACGTTAAATTTGTCCGGAATTATTTTATATTACGCCCAAATTATACCGAATGTTAACGCAAAAAAAATGGTTTATTACGTAAACCATTTTTTTTTTCAAAACGTGATCAGCAAGTAATTTTATTTTATATAGTACAGCATCTAGATGCAAACATACGGCTTTGTAGTACCCAAGAGTTTGTCTATGTCCGTGGCATTACCGATGTCAATGACCGAAGATAACCAGTAATGATTACGTGATTCGTAGGCTTCATCTACGTTCAATCGCAATAAGAAAACGAGATACGATTTTTGTGGTGGCTTTCAATCAATCATCACGTTTGGTATAATATCATGTATCGAAATAGTCATTAATTTTATTATAATTTGTAGTTGCACAATGTCAAGTCTATAATTATTGAACAGATAATTATTTTTATGACGTCAGCAGCCGTTCGTAGAATTTGCGGTTATATAAATACAAATAAAACCTGTCAATTTTGTGCATACCGTGACCTTGGCAAAATTGATGCGAAATTGCCAAATGGAGTCAAATTTCTTTATAAAAAAATACAAATAAAATCAACCAATGTGCTTACTAACGTATTTTTCTATGCCACACTTGGTCGACTGATAGAATGGCTGTACGAAGTATAATAAATTATTAAATAATAAAGAGACCGATAATACACTAAGTAATAATCATACTCATTAGTGCTCGTTACTTTTAAAGACGAAACTGAACTCAATATCAAGCTATACACTGTCAAATTTAGATAACCTTGAACACATTCAGAAAGCTGAAAATAGGTACGCTAGCTCACAAAACCATTGAATGGTTTGTAATGAGCGAGCCACTATCCGTCCAAGACCTACATACGAGTCGGGTCGATCCCCCGGACGGTCTACGCGAAAATGGAACACAAATATTTACTCATCCCAATTCAAAGCCACGGACGGAGACGGCGCATAAAAGTTTTTGTATGAAGATAGATGTGTGTGCGGACTAGAACTTAAACAAGGGGAGAGTTTGTGAATTTCGAAAGTGCGTTTAGTTCTGATACATTTACGGTCCATACTTGTTTGTGACACAGGGTAGACCCGAACGAACGAAGGATCCAGCCGGATATCAAGACGGATCGATTCTCCTAGTCATGGAGCTTCAAAATATGAAAGCCGCACTATTTTGAAAAAAGGATTAGTTATTTATTTTTTGCTGTCAAAATGAGTTTCAATCGAACACAGACAACGAGGTCAATTTAAGGAAAAAACTCATGTAAATTATCAATTCGTAGTTGAATAATTTAAGTTACCGGTGGAACTAAATACAAGATAATAACATTCACACAGGTTGAAAACAACAATTTGAACAAAAACAGTTCTGTGAATTTAATTATATTTTCTTGCGTATCATATTTTATTTAAAACGCCGTTTAAATATAACAAACAAATTGTAATAGTTACACTTGAACAAACAGATCCATTTACCTATTTATGTTGTTACATTGAAATTTCGCTTGCTTCGCCACAATGCGATACGTGGAAGCAACCGCACAGGTAGGTAACTAATAAGTTTACAATAACCACTATAATAATTTTTATACAGAAAACTTACATACTATTCGAACGGGTACACATGTTATCTTCAACACGGAATCACTTCTGAACGTGTTAAAAAATAAAAGAACACAAATGCGAAATGGAATAAACATAAAGAGTACACTTTATCTACACAGCTCTACAATGTTACTGAAAAAAAACACATGTGTGTATGAGTATCGAGAATACATAATGTGTAATAATTATCAGAATATTTAATTAATGCGTAATTAAAAATACGAAACGATTCTAGCTTTGTTCTCGATTGTAATCGCTGATATGGTTAGTGTCAGGCATAATATGTCGGATGCATTTTTTATTAGGTTAAGCTGACCAGTTAGTTCTAAACGTATCGCAGCTGCCATTAACAAAGACA
Organism: Bombyx mori; assembly: GCF_030269925.1. Taxonomy (NCBI): domain Eukaryota; kingdom Metazoa; phylum Arthropoda; class Insecta; order Lepidoptera; family Bombycidae; genus Bombyx; species Bombyx mori. Next base: position 18,561,588 of record NC_085117.1, read on the forward strand.
ATACATAACTGACAGCCTTTCAACTGTCAACGTGCGAGAATACATTAAGTACATTCGATTTTAGAAAAGACTGAAAACATATTGTTGGTATTACGATTCTTAACTTACAAAATTTTCTCTAATGCGATTGGTAGGGTGTAACCAGAATGAGTGAACCACATTATTTCTAAATTCCGTAGCAGAGAGTCGCACGTTCCTACTTTGAGAGCATAGAAGCTCAAGATGCTGTAATAGATGGTAACATTAATGTTGTGTCGTCAATATGGTCCGGTTACCATTTAAAACACAAGTCGTGGTTGAGCTGTTTGTGAGCTTATAATTTTACCATCCATGAGGATGGTGAGGTCCCATCGCCTTGCCTATATCTGTCATCAAGCAGTAATGCGTTTCGGTTTGAAGTCTAGGGGAAATATAGTACTGTAAAAAACCGAGACTTAGAAATCATGCCTCAAGGTGGATGGCGGAATTTACGTTGATGGTCTATGGGATCCGGTAACCACTGGAAGGGAAGGGTAAGAGACCGAAAATAATGGGGAGGATTCGAAGAGACCTACACTCAGCATTGGGAGGACATGGGTTGAAGAAGAAGAAGAACAAATTGAAATCGTGATCGGATGATGCGTGCTCTCCGACATATTAACGGTCCAATCATATATCAATTTTATGTTCCGAAATGTAAGTTCTTCTCACGTTTTGATTTTAATTTTAAAACCAAACAAAACAAAAAATAACATTTGTTCTTATAACACTTATTACGTTACATTTCATTATGTACGTAATTAAAAATGAAATGAAATAATAATACGTATTACGAAACTGATATTAAACAATTATACTTACTGTGAAATGATTTCTTTTTGGTACTTTGCATATTTACACGCCGGCATTATGCCAGTCGCGCGAAATGCGAGTGTCACTTTATACACTTGCATAACATACATACATACATACATAATCATTGGTATTATATCACATTACAAAATAAATAACTTTCTATTTTGTATAATAGACGATTTATAGAGGAATATCTAGATGCTGTACTATCTATATACTAATATATAAATCTACAGTGATTTTTACGGATGTTCCGTTATAACTACTCGACCGTGCTGCGTGATTGCCTTTAAACTTGGTATCCATGTAGAAAATACATATACATAATGAATAGGCTAATATTTATATGAGTGTAGGACTCCCTAATAATAATGACAATAAATAATAATTTTAATATTAAATGCCCAGTGAAGCGAACGGGGACCAGCTAAGATACTTAGTCTGGCCATAAATACTGTTACAAAGGAAAAAAAAATTAAAAAAAAGTAGTATAGTATATACAAAATGAGTTGCTTCGTCTTGATTAAAAATAATCGTTTACGTAATAAAACATTTTTTTTTTTCGTTAATATTCGGTATAACTTGTAAATACCGGAGAAATTATACATTGTACAAATTATACATTGTTCACGTACATAAAACGTATACATTGTATGTATGTATGTGAACTTCAGATACAATTGATGTGAACTCAAATCAGAGGCCAATCAAAGGGGGAGGCCTATGCCCAGCAGTGGACATCCGTGGGCTGATGATGATGGTGTAAGTACAATTGACAGAAACAGCAATAAAATTCTGATCTATACAGAGTAGGTTATACTTTATTGACCATCAAGATAAGAATACATCATGTACTTTCCTATCAGAAATATCGTCCTATTCGGATAATTCATTAGAAATCTCTTCTCGGAAATCTTAACCGTGAACGTTGGGAGATCCATGACTATACCATACATATATACACCAATAAAAAAGTCAACGTAATCATGTATCTTCGTATCAAACAATTATGAGAATCAAGTTGCTTCATTTAAAAAAATATCTAAGGCCTATCATTGTTTTTATTTTATTCTGTACTTTACATTATTGTGCTTTTATCTCTTTTATTTACTTTCTTGTGTGACAAACAAGATGACTTTATCATTAGTTCCGACTTTTGTGTCCACATAATTAATTGGTTAGCAGCACCAAAACCCTAAGCTATAGTTTAAAAATGACCAAGTCAATGTTAAGCGTACACAAATGCGAAACAATTTTGGACAGAGTCCGATTGAAATTCGAACAAAACGTTTCGGAGACACGCACAATGCCGATGCTAACTAAATAACGTGTCGCAACAATGAAAGTGAAGAAAATACTTCGAACTTTACGTAACTCACGTACCTACCGTACAACAATGGCTTTGCGATCGTTCTGCCGCGGACGTAGCGAGGAAATTAAAAATTTCACAGGCTTTTTTTTAATGATATAAAAATTTACTAACAATAGTGAGCTTTTTGGGATCGAAAGATTGAAACGACAGTTGCTGGCAGCAGATTACAATGTGGGAACTTGTATTACGACACTGGAAATAATACCCTTTTCTGAAGGTATTCTTCGACCGCGCTTATTATTCCGACAAGCCACGAAACATTGGTCAGTGTTTCTTAGCCTATTTTTTTTTTTATTGCTTAGATGAGTAAACGAGCTCACGGCCCCCCTGGTCTTAAATGGTTACCGGAGCTCATAGACGTGTACAAGCTAAATGTTGCCACCCACCCTGAGACAAGAGATCGAAGGTCTCACTTTTAACAGTACAACGGCTGCCCCGCCCTTCAAACCGAAACGCATTACTGCTTCACGGCAGAAATAGCAGGGTGGTAGTACCTACCCGTGCGTATGACAAGACGTCCTAGTAATAAATTAGATTCAGAGTAGATTACAGTTATTTAATATTAATTAATAAGTCAAATACTATGTAGAAATACGAAGCGACATCGTCACAATTGACTAAACCCTTAAAATAATTGTTAAAAAGAATAATCAAACTCAAGATCATCAACGAAAACACGTGCTTTATAACAGTTGAACCAACTAAACCAGGCCTCCGTCGCTTTACTACCAATTACACCGGCCGTGGTAACAAATAAGCGTTGTGCTATACCCATCGCAGAACAATAAAAAAGTAGTACTCGTAGTATTGCGCAGCAGATCCAATAAAGAAAGAAAAAAGTCTGTACTGCATTAAATCTAATTACACAATCAAAAGTCCGGTATCGCTTGAATAAGAGATAACATCATCCAGTTCTCAAATGCAAGTATACGTAGAAGAAACAAATTCTCAGAAAACTGCATATGGTCTTCAAGCGTCCGAATCTATTACGTAAATAGAAATCAAACTCGATATTCTAATCGACACAATATCTTATAATCAAACCAGTTTTAAGAGCAAGGCTGAAAACCTTTGCATTTGATGTGTGAGACTAAAAATACACATGAACAAAATCATTCAAGGAAATATTAATTTGTCTATCTTTAACAATAATTCGCAGTGATAATATAGAGAGGGTAGAGGTCCCAGATTCCTTTGCAAACTCACAGCACATCTCGGCACTCAGATGATAGAACACCAACGGAGGAAGGGTTTGTGAGATGACACAATACACCTAAGCAAATACCTCTAGTCATCACACCACCACAATTCTAATATACATCTTCCATGCATTATATAACCTGCCCGCGGAATTTCCCGCCGGATTTTCTCAGCGGGTCGCGATTCCGAACCAGTGGTAGATACATTCGGAGCCTTCGTTCACGAATTCGGAGGCGCTCGAGCAGTTGTTAGCTAATCCCACCCCTCCTGGCTGAGCCTTTGTTCGCCCACCTATCCTGGTGAAACTGGAAAGGTCTCCGGGCCACCATTAATCCTAATAAAAAAGTAATAGGTATATGACCTTGCGACCAAACACTCGCGTCCTTGTCCGTTTCACGAAACACAACTGTTTATTGATGGCAAAGAAAAGTAACCGAGATGACGTAACGACTCCATCGCTATTTATAAACATGCGACCAGTTGGACGTCTGGTGACGTACAACTCAGTCAGGAGACACACGCTTCTATTATTATACAACGTCGATCTATTTCTAATTTAACATGTATTATGCCGTACATGTTTGATAAGCCCACTATATTCAGTTTGAAACATTGATTCTAACAAATATGTTAATTTAAATTGTATTTCACGATGTGTTTCGTCATTTTAATGACTTTTGGATGCTTTAAACAAACACTGGCCGGCAAGAGGTGGATAAGGAGAGCCGAAGACTGGGCTCAGTGGTCATGATTGAGAGAGGCCTAGCAGTGGACGACTGTGGGCTGATGATGATGATTAAACGAATTTTAATATTGATCTTCAAAATCTTTATAACTATCTGTCCTATATATGTACAATTACAATATTCCCTCACGAGTTCGTTCACATTATAATTTCCTTCATTGTTATCGTTAGTCGATACATTAACCTCGCACGGTTTTATTTTTTAGTTCGACAGTGTAGCATGTAGGCGTATTCCAGCCGATTAACCGCTTTATCGAACGGAAGACCGGTTTAAAAAATCAAATGGTAAAATTATTGGTTCGCAACTTTTTAACAAAGCACCACAACACGGAAGGATATTGTACAGTTCTTGTTATCGTTCTCGATCGTGTAAAAGCTAACTCAAATTTGTATAGAGTTGGAACAGCGCTCCTAGCGGAAAACGTTTTTTTTTCCTACCTATGCTGATAGCCTTGATAGGCTATTTCAGCTTCACCCTAACGTGCCAGGTGAGCTCTTGGGGTTCAAACTGGAAATGTTACTAACACTGGATTTAGCAAGAGCAGTGCTTCGGAGAATATACCACCGGATCGGAAACGCGACCCACTATGAAGATCCGGCGAGAAACTCAGTGGGCTGCGCCAAACCTAGACAGCTGTTCCAACTCCATACAAATTTGAGTTAACTTTTACGATATCGATATTACGTTAAAAAGCTCGTACTAAGTACACAGAAGGTAAAAGCAAAAAAAAACCAATTTCAATAATTAAATCACTAGATGTATGAATGTAACCTTTAATGTCCGTTCTTCCGATACTGGTTATAAACCGAGAAAAAACAGTAGATAAGTTTTATCAAAACTTCCGTTAAATTATGGACAAAAAATGAGTTTTGTGTTTTTTTAAACATTTTTAATTACAATAATATATAGACAACTTTTTAGTAGGAATATTTTCCACCTACACCACAGAACCACCTAATGTGAATGTATATAAGGCTATGCTACAATTGACATTACTTGCTTAGAAAAGAAAAAAAAGGATGATACTGTGAAATGAATTGGTGATAATGAAAATGCCTGTAAGACTACATTTTACACGATTTTGTTTTAATACAATACAACCACAACCGGTTACAGGCCTAAAGATCGTTTAGAAGTTACAAAAACAGTTCCAGTTGAATCTTTGTAGTATAAAAGAGGAAATACTCCGGATTTCATAAAAATCTCTAATAACGAAATATTTAGACAGGACGAATAAAAACGTCACTCAATAAATTGAACAGCACAAAAATTGAATTCCACATTGTTCCATAAAACGTTACTACAAAAGAAATTGGTAATGGCCATGACGAAAACGTTCATCACGCTGTAGCCCTGTTTCCTGCATCAATAAAGTATATGTCTTCGACCACTGCGTTTCGTTAACGACCGGCTATCAATCGTCGACGATTCCCCGTATTTTATAGAAGACTATATCCACTGTAATCCAAAGAGTTTAGATGTATTGAGACACGAGAATGAAGACTTGTATATCTATTCATGAATAACACCTATAAATCAAAATTGTCTTCGCCATATGAACACGAGTAATTCCACTAAAGTATATTGAATTTTAAATATACTTTTGTAGTTTTTATACCATACTACTGAATCACTGTCCTAAAAATTACTACTCAAACCTTTACAAAACTTAACAATAATTTTATCAATACCGATCTAACAGTTACCGACAATTTGACTTATGGTTTACATGTACCTACCAAACGTATTTTGATAACATCTATGAATACAAAACAGTATTTCGTCTCAAACCCTTTTGAACCACAAGAGGTCGTCGTCCTTAGTATAATCTACGGTGCGTGTCGATTCAGAGCCCCTGACAGCAGATAGCCAGTTATTTCTTAATAACACCGTTGATAGAATTATACTTTACCCATGGAACGGAATAATTCAAGTGGCCTAAAAGATTATATTTTACATATTATGCTTTTTTTTGTTATTCGGACATATGAGGGCACGATTTAACGTGACCTGTAGAGATATACGACAAAGGGAAGATCTTCCACCGAGCGGGTGATATTGCTCGGTAGACCGACGGTCCGAATGTTGTTGTTCGGAACTTGTATATATGCGCTTTATCTTGAAAATGTAGTAAGCGAGATTCAGGCATCTGTCAATTATCTTGCGTTGTATGATGGCTACCCGCCACATGACCCATTGATGCTTAAGAATTAACCAAAAACATGACGTGTAAAGCTCACACAGAAATCCGTTGTCATCTTCGCAAAGTTGGCATAAGAACACAGTACTTATTGCAAAATTACTAACGCATGAAAGTATCGATTGCCTTAATTGCGCCAATATCTCGTTCCTGCGTATTATGTTATCGCTTATTAGTAGTTATGTGATTAAGATTATAAACTACATAACGGCAACAGGACGTCGAATGCTGATCGTGGATTTCATTAATTTCTACACTGACCTATGGGAAGCATGTTGCAACAAGCGAGTTATCTTATAATACCTTTTTGTTTACGTTGAACGCACTAAGAGAAAATTGTGGGTATTAATAGGTAAAACAATACACAATAATTTACTTTCTTTCTAATAAATTACTATTGTTCTTCCTTTTACACAGGATCTGACATGAGTATAGGCCACAGTAGCATCCTCCATCAATCTAACAAAAAACGGATAGGATCGAACGAATCGTTGTCCTGATTTACAAATGCCAAGAAAAATAACTATTTACACTAATATATATTTCGATGAATGTGCCTTTCTTGAAAGGCGCGAAACTGATTTAACTAACCAGAAACCGGCTACTTTCACACTTCGCGTCATCACCATAATATTTGGGGCATTCTTTATAAGTTATATTGATAGACAAGCTATGGTCAATCAAGAACTGAATATTGAGTGTGGAAAATGGCCTTAACACAATGCGACTTTTCCCATTTAAGACGAAGCACGAGAATGAAGTCTGAAGCCATATCAGCACCATCAACATAAGGATGTCTACTGCTGGGCATACAGCAAATAGCAACACTGACATATGAGTCCATTCAAACCGAATAGATAGTTGGCAATCAGATGCATATCAAGGATGTCACCGAGAACAACTTTCGTCTTTTAAGTACTACCTGTTAGCACGCTAGTAGTATTGAGTGCGTTCACAAATCGGTTTACCTCATCGAATATAATAGAGATTGCTTTCGTGCATCGATTAAATAAGAGACTGTATAACGTACCGAAACTTGTACTTTCACCGTACTAAATAATTACATTTTCACCGGCATCGCTATGGGTGACCATCGAAGCATTATTACACTAACAAAAGAAAGCTAATCGTTTTGTGTCTGAATTAGCGGGCTGCTTTCACAATGGAGTATCGGCTGCTTCATTATTATTTTTTTGTTAATAAAACAAAACATGGTAATGATTACCCGGACCAGGATGTCCCTTTTTGATTTTTACAGTTACAGTACAGTTTACAGTTTTTAGAGTTAGAGGGCTGAACGAGCTTACGGTTCATCTGATTTTAATCAGTTACCAAAGGCTATAGACAATCACAGCGTGAATGACCCCACCCACCTCGAAATTTACGGTCTATAATTAGGCAAATTATAATTTACTAGAGGTCCCGCAGTAATCGAAATTCGACTATAATTAATTGAAATTGTAAGTTTGTATACTATTATGATTGTATTTTATACTTCTATAATCACAAATTTCGCCAAGGCTACACTATAAAAAAATATTAATAAAGACAAACAATATTTAATCTATTCTCAATTTGACCACAGACGTCAAGAACAAAAGTTTGGCAATAAATAGTATGCATGCGTGTGTGCGTCAAATACATGGTATGTAGTGTGTGTAGTGTTTTCTTTATTGATTTAATGTACCTTTTACGCATTATTTTAAAAAAATATTAGCATTGTTCACTTCTTCTATATATTCTCTATAAGTGTGGAAATTTTCATACTCCTCCGTCTGCGCAATTTTTGTAAAAAGGGATACAAAGTTTTTGCTTCACGTATTAATATATAGATAATTAAACTAATCACAACAAACACTCCTCCCGATATCATTAAAACCGATTTCGTAACAATCACATCAAATAATGATTACGTAATTATATTTAGATTTAAATAAAATTTGATAAAACGCCGGACGTCGCTTGCGTTTATCGAATTGTAATGTTTTGTCGTTAAAATTCTCAATAAATAACTTACATCTTCGAAAACAGATAAATTATTCGTAGTTCATTTATTTTTCTTCACTTCACTTAAGAAGACGCATTGTTTTACTTTTGTGAGACTAATTCTATGGTTTTAGTGGACTTTAGTGGGCCAGCTCGAAGGCTTAACCGAAAGGGGGCTAACAACAGCCCGAACGACTACGAAGATGGCTCTTTTGTGGATAACATCGGTTCGTAGGAGAAACTCAATGAGCTAATGCTACAGGCTATATTATAATGTCAAGTCGAAATCTTCTTGGTGTCTGTCTTGGTTACAACGTTAGTTTAAAACTAATATCCTCCAATAGCACTAAGCGTGGATTAGATGGATCCACCAAGCCTTATAAGTACGAAACAAAGTATCTTATTAACTTCTTGTTCAACAACATTGTTATTGTCTTTTCCATTAACAGGCGATTTTGTGTCCTACGTCATTGAATGAAAAGAGGCAGAACAAACTGCAGAACCACAAATATTTAGCTTTGTAATTTCTTATGAATGATTCGCCGTATTTGTACCTTGTAGGTCGAACATCAACCTGACCACTTCTGTTGTGTAACAAACAATCATTCGTTCCGATTTTAAAGATCTATTAACTATCATCAAATTATAATTTGCGTAATTACTGGTGATAGGACCTCTTCGGAGTCCGCGCGGTTAGGTACCACCACCCCGCCTATTTCCGCCGTGAAGCCGTAATGCGTTTTGGTTCGAAGGGTGGGGTAGCCGTTGTAACTATACTGAGACCTTAGAACTCATATCTCAAGATGGGTGGCGCATTTACGTTGTAGATGTATATGGGCTCCAGTAACCACTTAACACCAGGCGCAATAAAAAAAAAAGAAACAAAGTATCTTATTGACTTATTTTTTAACAACACTATATTTTTTTGTTCAATTAACAGCCGATTTTGTGTCCTACGTCATTGAATGAAAAGAGGCAGAACAAACTGCAGAACCACAAATATTTAGCTTTGTAATTTCTTACGGATGATTCGCCGTATTTGTACCTTGTAGGTCGAACATCAACCTGACCACTTCTGTTGTGTAACAAACAATCATTCGTTCCGATTTTAAAGATCTATTAACTATCATCAAATTATAATTTGCGTAATTACTGGTGGTAGGACCTCTTGGGAGTCCGCGCGGGTAGGTACCACCACCCCGCCTATTTCCGCCGTGAAGCCGTAATGCGTTTTGGTTCGAAGGGTGGGGTAGCCGTTGTAACTATACTGAGACCTTAGAACTTATATCTCAAGATGGGTGGCGTATTTACGTTGTAGATGTCTATGGGCTCCAGTAACCACTTAACATCAGGTGGGCTGTGAGCTCGTCCATCCATCTAATCAATAAAAAAAAAAAACTTTGACGCTGCTTCTTGTGATTACATTTGTCACGTAAATGCCTTTTTATGTGTGAGGGATGCGAGCCAAGTCTATGTTTATGAGCTACGGTTTAACCCATAGACACAGCCCACTAAGTTTCTCGCCGGATCTTCTCAGTGGGTCGCGATTCCGATCCGGTGGTAGATTCTGCGAAGCACTGCTCTTGCTGGGGCCAGTGTTAAAAACACTCCGGTTTGAACCCCGTGAGCTCACCTACACGTTAGGGCGAACGAAATAGCCTCTCAAGGCTATCAGCATAGGTATGAAAAAAAGAGCTACGGTACTAACTATGTACGATGTTATGAAAACAAAACCGAAACATTTACCCTACGGTTCGGACCGTATCGAAATATTTTAGTTCTGTTTAAGAATTCAAATATGACTCAATATTGCTCTTGGTTAGTCACTGAACACACTAAAACGGTTCGTGATTCATGGTGTTATAACCATAATGAGTTAAGCACGATCACTAATCACAATGTTTAAATGAGATGAAAATATGACAACGCAGAATATGAGATTAATAGGCCACCGGACACCAGAAACAAAACAACAGAAGGAATCAATCAATCACCACTCAATCACTATTTCTGTAAAATGTGTATTATACATTTGTATTTTATATAAAACCACTAAATAAAAATTAGTAATTTTAACGGTTTAAAAGCGTTCTTCAAGTAATCCAAAAAATTCAATATAGGCGCGCAATGTCATATTAATCTATAATCTATAGTAAGCTCGTAGTATACTTTGGCCACTAAACGACATCACACAAACTGAATAATCCAGTTGACTACTAAATATTGAAAACGAATTTTCTAACACATGAGAACAAAAGCAAAATGAAACATATTATATGTATGTACTTAGAATCGTGCTGAATAATCTTAAAGAGAACAATATTAAACATAATATGTCAAGAACTATATTACGCACATTTGACGTTCAGAACCGAGATACTTCTGTTTAGTTCTAGTAAATATAAATTATTGTGTTTAATTAATGTTTTTTCTTATTATCATTAATATTTATGTTGTTTGTCGTAATGGTAGCTTGACGTCATCGGCTTGAGACGCACCGAGTACGATCAACCAACAAAGCGATGTTCAATAACAATAAAATAATTTTTATTTTTGTTAGCTAATATCACACTATTCGCAAATGCTTAGCGACGATCTCGATACAGAGAGATAAAAAGAGAATACCCTTTATTGCACACCAAAACACAATTAACATTAAAAAACAGTCAACAAGCAGATATTGCATATTTCATTTGTACAATAGGCGGTCTTATTGTTAAAGTACCGACCCGGCCTCGCTTCGCTTCGGAAACTGTAATTTATTATTGACTTCTCCACTATTTAATGATGTTATTATACATAATATAAACCTTCCTCTTCACTCTATCTATTAAAAATACCGCAACAAAACCCGTTGCGTAGTTTTTAGGGACAGGGAAAGCGACTTTGTTTTATATTATGTAGTGAAGCGATCTCTTCCAGTCAACCGTCAGCCTTCCTACAACAATATCTTAATTGATTTCACTTGAACAGTCTATTTATTTAAAATTGCCTAAATTTAGACCTAACCAATGGATAGCGATCCACAGTCCAAGAGTCTAGAGCCTAAACCGAAAACTTACACCTATTGAACACAAACAAGATTAATAGAAGACATAGCTTCTTAATCTATTTTGACTGACTCGGTGTTGGAGTTAGCACTCCTGACTGCGAGTCGCGCGTCTGCAGTCATTCGTGTGATGAATAGGTTCATTTGCTCGTTGATTGGATGCGTAATATCTTTATACAATATGTTTATACTTTATACTTCATGTAATATGTATAGACATAAAGGAGAGCGCGTCTCGCAAGGTGCTGCTTTGAAAAATGATGACATCAGCGTTGATGACGTCGTTCTCTCCATTATTATCATTGGCTTACATATACTTCTAAGCAATTCCTTTTATTAAAGTGTACAATAATAACAACAGAGAGGTCTACTACGTTCGGCCATCAAGCCGTAATGTATTGAGACTTTTTTCCCTACCTATGCTGATAGCCTTGAGAGGCTATTTCAGCTTCACCCCCTAACGTGTAGGTGAGCTCACGGGACTCAAACTGGGAGTATTGCTAACATTGACTCTAGTAGGAGCAGTGCTTTCCAGAAACTACCATCGGATCGGAAACGCGACCCACTGAGAAGATCCGACGAGAAACTCAGTGGGCTGTGTCTGAGGGTTAATTTACTCGTCGAGCCCTTCGTCGCAAGCGACGAGTTCGGCGAGGACGATGACCGGGTATTGAGCTACAATAACCCCTCGTATTTATAGTAGAAAATTAGGTAGTTTTTTTATAAATTTTCCTGAACGCCGTCTTAAATAATTGTTTATAAGCATTGGACTTATATAATAGTTACTTAAACTAATCTTAGTTAAATAAATAGCAGTATTGCGCCGATATATGTAGGTATACATAAAATATGTACGATTTATGTATATCAATCTCTGATTCCTATAATATAGGGCGTCTTAATTTGAGGCCAGGTGACAGACGAATAATAAATAAGCAAACTATCAAAGTTCATTTATAAGTTGCTCCTTAATTTGTATAATCTTTGTGAATAGAAGTATGCATATTTCTGCTTGTAGCATTGTTATCTTATCGGCTTATGCTGGCCGATTATTTGAGAAACCGTCTCTTTTGTCACTATCAATGTCAATGAAACAAGCGATCCAGCCCAATATAGTAAATTGTCTATTTGGAAAAGTCATGAATTTTTTCTGTTTGTTTGTTTGTTTGTTGTGAACCATTAATTCAACTCTCACACATACGAAAATCATTTATTCGATACACAAAATAAAACACGCATATCGGTTTTAATAATAAACATTACCAAAAAAAAACATGATCATATTTTATGAATTCACAATACATACAAACTTTCGCATTTAATAATATTAGTACATTAGTGTTTACTGTTCGTAAAATAAATTCAATTGTTTCGTGTCGGCGTTGCAGACGGTACGTGCCATGAATCGCGAACAAATATATTTATATTTCGAGATATTTAATACAAATCACTATGAAGATTGTGTAAATCGATTGGGACTATTCTCAAGTATAACGAAAACACTGGACCGTGTGCGCGAGTGATAAATGCGCTTTGAACAAATAGTACTAAGGAGTGACCACCGGGCGAAAACACGCTAGCTTCGTTAACACTATATCGCGAATTCGAGACACATCACAGCGGGTTCGAAAACATTTTAGACGAGTATTCAGGTGCGCGCGCGGCGAGTTTAGTTATTGTCACCGACATTGCCATAGGCAAACCTACAGCTGGGAGCATTAAAGGGTATTCACGATCAATATTGGTTTATTTAATCAGGTATTTTTTTTTATTGCCTTTGTAAACGAGCAGCACATGGCCCACCGATTGTAAGTGATTACCATCGCTCATGGACGTCGACAATGCCAAGTCGCTGCCTACGTATGAGTACTTTCGCAGGCCTCGTTTGAAGAAGGACATGACATAGCGTTCGGGAAACCCCGTGGAGGGGAGCTCATTGGAATCAAAAAAAAGGAAGACAAACGCAGCGGCAAAAGGGAGGTTATATCACTTAATTAAACCCATATAAGTTATAAATTTTCATAGTTATTTATTAGTGGTAGAACATATTCTGGTTTCGCACAGGTAGTGAGAATCGTTCCAAGCACTGGTTCCATCAAAAACGATGGAAGGGAAATTTTACAACTGAGACTGCGCATGTTTCCACTACGGGATGTCTACGGGCCCTGACGCCTAATGAAAATCCTTTCGATTAAGAGTTCGACTAAGGAACTAGCCCATAGACACAGCCCATTGAGTTTCACGCCGGATCTTCTCAGTGGGTCGCGACTCCGATTCGGTGGTAGATTCTACGAAAAACTGCTCTTGCTAGGGCTAGTGTTAGCCAATTCTCTCAGGTTGAGCCCGTGAGCTCATCCACCCTCCGGACGTAGCTGGAATAGTCTCTTAGGCTACCAGCGAATAGGTAGGAAAAAAAGCATCGCCCTCGATAATAAATAAATAAAAATAGAGTAATAAATAGTAAATGATCAATCACTCAGTAAAAAGATCACATGAAAAACACTATACATACATATTATAGATTATTGTATAAAAGGGTTAGTGCTTGGGATTCCTGCTGCCTTATTATATTTAACAAAAAAAAAGTACAAAGATAAGACGAGAGAGATGATTCTCAATTACTACGAATACGCATTTAACACGAAAATTCTAGAAATAATGATCTTTATCTACTTTTGTTTTCTTTTTGATCCGAAACGTTCAAGGCAAAGGGTAAAACTACCCACAATTTTTTTCTGTTAACAAACAGCCTACTGTACCGTAAACATGTCCTGGAAAAACATTTCTCATCGGTCAAGGATTCTCATCAATTAACAAACACATTCAAAAGATAGCAATTGTGCGATGATATAACATCGCATTCCGCACTGAACAGTCGAAGAGCTAAAGCGGTTCACGAAACATGATGACTCAAACTATGGCATTCGGAAATAACGACCGAGTTATAAATAAATAAATAAATAAATAAATATTTACTAACAATCACGCCACGTTAACTGGTCCCGTGATAAGTTCGTAAAGAACTTGTGTTACAGGTACCAGATAACGGATATAAATGTAAGATTTTTATTATACACATACATATATTTAATAGACATCCATAACCCTGGAAAAGACATTTATATTTATCATACAAATATCTTCCCTTGGCGGGATTCGAACCCGCGACCCCCTTGTGTAGTGACCATGTCACTTACCACTACACCAGACGGCCGTTGAAAGTTAATGAAGTTATGTATGGAACACGAAAGTATTTATTTGCCTGGTCGGAGTCTAGTGTTAATTTTCGATACCACGCGAACTGTGTGATGACACGTTCTTGTCGCGTGTACAATTATATTTCCTTAAAACCTACAATGTATAGAACCGATTTTAGCAGAACCAAAATGATAAACTACAGACGGAAATTAAACAAATAAAAAATGTGTGGTGTCGTGGGACACCGGATAGTAACGGAGTTCCGTATTATAAAAATATTAATTTTAAGTTCTATTCGAGGTATAAAGAAAATAATTATTCGGGTATACATTTATTTGCTCACTCTAACCGGCGCCATCTAGGCGGGCTCCGGATAGCCTGCCGACCGAGAGGGCTGGTGGTCGTGGCGCTGACGACCGCCAGTCCGGCGTCCCGAGGGGGAGGGTGATGGGAGAGATGTGCTCCGCACTAAACACTTCACTTTCCCCCCTTTGCCTTTTCATGAGTTCTGTCTCATGTGAGGTTTGGACGTTGGTTGTTGAGCGACAGGAGGTTTTAGTCGGTTCGACTCCGACAAAAAAAACTACTTTAAAAAGTTATGAACCTTATTTTATTCACAATGATTTATAAAAAATATGTAATAAAAATGTCATTTTTGTACGTAATTACAAAGTTAAGTCGTACACTGTGTGCATTACTAATAAAAATCTTACGTTACGGACGTTTTTTCCCGGTTAGGGTACCCCTCCGCGTCGTCCCATAAGGAACTTCGTTCCAAAAATTAATGGTACGTACCTATACGCATAAAACTGATTTATAATTCACTTGTTTAATTAAGACATAGAAAGAATATACATATTTACTCATTATCAAAAGTAATACATAGTATGTGACGTGTTAATGACGTCAGCGGCTTCAACAACTTCATCTGACCTATGAATGGAAGGCCTTTGAGCAACCAGCTGCTGACGAAGTTTCCACGTAATGACATTGCAATTTCGACATCAAGGCGAGTGAGCCGTGATAAAATGATAATGGAAGCGTTATTTTAATAAAAGGTTTTATTGAAAACAATTACATTTCAAAGTTTAAAGTTTTGTAAGATTTTAATAGTTACGGAATTTCGAAAGAAATGTTTCGACTGCCGTAACGTAGTTTAGACTTTTTGATAGCTTAAAAAATATTTTGATATTAATACAATAGAAAACAAGCGTACATATATGTACATAATATGTATATCCAAGTTGTCGTATCGAGCGATGCGGATGTGCTAGTATTAAAATCTCTCCAGGGCAAGTATCAATGTTTTGAATATAGGTATTTAAACTACGCTTACGAATGACTTTTGTGTCAAAAAACAAATTCATATCTATATATTAATACGTGAAGCAAAAACTTTGTATCCCTTTTTACGAAAATTGCGCGGATGAAGGAGTATGAAATTTTCCACACTTATAGAGAATATTATTAATTATTATTAATTATAGTCGAATTTCGACTACTGCGGGACCTCTAGTTTTGATAAATACAGGTGCAAATAGCGTCGTCAGCTTTATAGGTAAGACTAACAGGCCTCATACGAATCTATCGTGGTTTCGATTCTGGGACATATACTTTTTTCTCAGAGATTGTCTACTTATTATGTATTAACAATTTCGCGATAAAACCAGTCAAATCAAATTTACAATTTTATAATCACTTTTATTGTGAAATTCTAATTCAAATTCAGATACACTATAGAAATAGATAATTTTCCATTAATAAAATAACACATTGACCTTATTTCTAGAGTGATAATCTGTATTAAGTATTTTAATACAGAGCACAACAGTTTTTTATTAATTTGTGACATTTATACATAAGTGTACATTTAAATTAGTCTGGTGTTTTCCTCCATTCCTTATGTTGTTTCATGCTTGCTGATTGTTTTTAATTTTTTTTTTTGTTTCTATGCTTTTGTTTCTCTAGTGTTTTTAATTTGTTTATATTTGTTGAGGACCTTTAATTGGCTTTTTGTTTCTATTATTTGTTATATTATTATACTTTGTTAGTTGGCTGTTGGTTGTCCTTGTATTAAATAAATAAATAAAAATAAATAAATAATAACATGTTTAATTTCATTCTCTTTGCTGTCAACGTGACATACTCGTATTCACTTACATATTAATAAAAATTAATCCGATACATAGTTCCGTTACCGATATATTTTTATTAAATATATCCCGTATATTTATCTAAATTAAATTTAGGTTCTCATAACGCAATTAGTTCTCTATAATATTTATGTAATGTATATAACATTCTGAGCTGCACATTTATATATTCATGTATGTTAGCAGTAAAACAAGTAGGCTGCGTTGTGTATTCGATTTTCCCTAAAATAAATAGTGCCACAAATTCAAACACACAAACTCACATTAATAGTAATTATTGATGTGAACGCGCGCGGGTCGGTTGTTCTTTGCTCAGGAGCTAGGTCTGCCTTTAGGGAATATTCTAGCTTGAAGACCAATTCCAACATAGAAATTCAAGGGTCAATTACAAGGTGAGCGAAGACTTATTATACATTGTGATCAAGGTCCTTCGGCTTGACAATTTCACGTGATATTTAATTGTAAGTTAACTATAAATTATTAATTATCCAAGTGATTTCAATGCGTTTGCCAAACGAAAAACAAGCTCATTTGGACATTTAAGTCACTAAGGGCTTTAATACGCAAAATAGTTGAGTATGTGTAATAATTCTCACTTGTTCGGTTCCGCTGATATAGCCTCTCAAGGCTATCAGTTTAGGTAGGAAAAAAATTATTCAGTTAAATTTTGACTTGATACTTTTATGCTCGTATAACAAACGCTACCACAGCGCGTCCCGATTTTTTGTGTAAACATTCCTGAACCTTCATCGGCAATTTCTAAGAAACCTGTTCCTTTTTTTTTGTATGCTTTAGATGCCCACCAGTCTCAGGTGTCGAACAGTCTGCGTACACTACTAACCACCTGTCCTAGGAATCTGTCAATATTGTTCGTTAGCAGTTTTAAAACGTTCAGGAAAAATATATTATTAAAACTTCGTTTAAAATATCATTTTCCCTCCTTATGAAGCTTATAACAAAATGTACAATATTTTGTACAACAAAATTTTCTCGTAATTCAATACGCAAACACAAATCTTCATCAAAATTCCGAAATACTTTAACCGCATTCTTCTGCGAACGCCACATCAAAACCACAAGCTTCTGAATTAATATTCGGAGATTACGCATGTGTTTTGCGTACATCGTCGCGACAGTTCGTGTAATGTTCGTATCGTCCGTGAATTAAACCGGTAATGGTTACAAATGCTATCGTTATTGTATAGTCTAAAGGGGTAGGTGCGTTAGGGCGACTGGGATTTATAAACAGGTTTTCTCGGTGCATGTTCAAGTCGTTTAATTCGTAATACTAAACTTAATACTAAACTGAGAACTGAAAATTTCTCTTGATTTATTGTATTAAAAAAAAACACAGAGTACACTGAAAACCAAGAAGTCTTTTTCGCAAATACGACATAAATAATTTTCAACCGTTCCATTTTAAATTATAACTATCAATGTTTTTTAATTCATATTTCAATTACCTATGTAAAGTACGTTGAGTGATAAGATAACCAGATTTTTTATGGTTGTACGGAATTATTTCGATTGAATGTTAATAACGTTTATGATCTGTGACGTAAATAGCTTGTATCGCTGCAAAGTTTTGACGCAATCATTTTAATAATGATAGGTATTTTAAAAAAAAAAACAATTATCCGATTTCAGTGCACGAGGATTCGATACACGCATACGTCGATTGCAGCCTTGCGTCACGCTACGCACCATCGAGTGCAGTAGTTCAAAGACCCCTTATTAAAATCTCGACGAGAACTAGTCTTTACCGCTACAATAAAACGACTCAAAGACGACCAGATGCGCCCGAACACAGATCGCCGAACCCTCTCCGCGTCACACAAGGGGGGAACCCGAAAATAGCAAGCGTCACAATAATTATTCTGTAATAAGGCACTTAAACTAGTTTTTTGTTGTTGTTAATGCGGCAATTAGAAATCAAAGCGGGTTAACGATAAACATGTATAGTATATAGTGCGCATGCGTCGTTTCAATTCGCAAAACAAGCGCGTCTGACGGCTGTGTGAGTATTGTACGTTCGTGTCCCTCCGACCTCGTTCGATGTTGATTTTAAAAGTAAACAAAATATAATATCCTAGTTATGGCGTCATAAGAAAAAAAAACCGTCTTCAGTTTGTTTTAGCTATTAAAGTCGTTAAATCAACTTGGACAGAAACGAAGTTTCGTCTCGCTTACTAACATTTTATATTATCTATTCTTTTCAGTCACATTTGAGGTCAAGCAGCGATAACCCGTCACTTAATCAGTCCGGATAAGAAATTTGTACTTTTAGTACATCAAACTGGTATTGGCCTGGACACCTTAGGACTAACGGTAAATCAAAACAATAAACAAGACCCATAGAGAAAGCGCGGAGGATCGAATCGAGTGAAAGCAGCCAGTGACGGAGACCGCGCCGCGTCGTGCGGACGACAATAATAAAACATGTCTGTTATTATAGCATCTGCTGTTTTGAGCGCTGCCGCTTTTTATTGGTATGTAAACCGTGATAAACCAATCAAGCATATACTGAAAGAGATTCGGTACGCGTTGGACATGCAGGGCGCTGGGGCGGGTGGCCTTATTGACGACTGGATTAACGTGTCGAGGAACAGAATTGCGTTACCAGATGCGGCCGGAAAAGTTGCGGTCGTTACCGGCGGAGCGAGGGGCATCGGCACAGAAGTCATCAAGGGCTTACTCAAAGCAAACATGCGGGTGATAATCGGAATACGAAACCCGGAATTGGTGCATAAATTATCTGAATCAATGGAGAATGGTCAAAACTTGGAAGCTTACAAACTGGATTTGAAATCGTTAAAATCCGTCAAGGAATTTGCTGATAATGTACTGCATAAGTACCCAAAGATAAATTTACTAGTTAACAATGCTGGGATAATGTATGGGAAGTATGAATTGACTACAGACGGTTTTGAATCACAACTCGCTGTGAATCACCTGGGGCATTTTTATTTGACACACCTACTTTTGCCGGCTTTGAAGAAAGCTGGAAACTTATGTGAACCATCAAGGTTCATTAATGTGACGTCATGTGGCCACTATCCGGGACAAATATATTTTGATGATATTAACATGAAAGAGCATTATGATGAAACTGCAGCTTATGCACAATCCAAATTAGCTCAGGTAAATACAAGTCATGATCGATACTTAGGATTAAAACACATTTACAGTAGAGGGAGTAGGGCAAGTTTTATTGTATACCAAAAATGTATCAACACCATTACTTATTTTATAAATGCATAATAATGCAATCACTTTATTTGTTTCAAATTATCAGATAATCTAATTTCCATTAACAGATCAGCAAATTTAACATTTTAGAGACTTATTGATTAAAAGTACATTCTGATTTAAGATAATTAATTTGTTTACAGTTAATGATGGCAAGATACATTAATAAGATTATGGAAGAGAATAATATTCCTGTCAAAGGATACTCAGTGCATCCCGGGATTGTCAACACTGATTTATTCGATGGTACAGTCTTCAAAAGAGTTTTTCCATGGGCTATGAAATTATTCTTCAAGACTCCAGAAAAGGGAGCCGTTTCTATACTCTTTGCGTGTTTCAATGAAGAATTGCAGAAGCGGGGAGGATTATACATTAGTAATTGTATTGAAGGGATCAGTAATAGATTTTCAAAGAATTTGGAATATCAAAAAATACTTTTTGAGCTATCCTGTCAATTAGTTGGAATTGATGCCGAGAACTTTGGAAATACTGAATAAAATTTACATTGGAATTTTCATAATTTATTCTATTATTTAATTTTTATTGTATTTATTCATTTATTGCATTTTGTATAAACATTGGTCTGATTGAATAAACAATTTTTGATAAATTTTTGTCTGTCATTGTGTACTCAGAATAGTTTTCCCATAAATTTAGAATGTTAATTCACTGAATTCTTAGTAGCCTCTTTAACCAAGTGCATTTCAAACATTTTGTGAGAAATTAAATCATTTTTATTTTTGAAATTACCAATTTGGCAGATTATCTCATGGCCTGCCGCACATTGGTTGCTGAATACCTATATACTAGAATGGCAATGGCAACGGGAATGGTAATGCCCATGTTGAGACCTTATATTGAAGTTTTAACTTCATCGATTTAACTGTTTGATCCTTCAAATCTCTCCACACCAAAAAATACATGTACTTCTTTATCAGATAGTTAATTAGAATAAAAAATCTGATTTTTAGGTAAGTAACGTAAAAATGAAAGATGTTGTAAATAAAATTTCCTACCTGCTGAAAAATCCAGAAAGCCCCTTCTTCTTTAGCTTGGCTTGCTCATGGTCGACATTGACGTCAACTGAATCATCTTCTTTCGACGCTGAGGATCCAAGGGAGCACTCCGACAAACTGGACACTGTACTAGAGAATGAACCACCATCCTTTCCTCGATGATGTCCATTTACACTCCCACCCCATTGCAATGTACTTTTTGGGGAATCACTTGTATCGCTTTTCTCACAGGTAGATATCGAGAAATTACCTTCATCACTGAAACTGCTCTTTTTTGATAATTTATCAATGTCGTCAACAGTGTCGAGGTTTTCAATTGGTTTTTTTTTTGAAACGAAATGCAGTTGTTTCGTTATTGGATTGTAAGCGAGCTGCATGTTGTCGAGTGCTTCACTAAGACGCATCCCGACCTTCGGGCCCGGAGTCGACATCGCGACTTCCAGTTACCAAATCTCAGTTCAGAAAATAAATCCATATTTCATGTTTGGAATCGCACACATCTTTGTTGGTTTTAGTTAATATAATGATGGGTTACGAAGATTTACTTGGAGTTAAAATTTATGATAGTAACATAACACTGAATTAATAATTTCATTAAAATTTGTTTATGTTTGTTACGAAATTACCAAAGACAAATACGAACAATGATTTCAATTGACGCAGTGAATTAACGAAGTTTAAAGGGAGGAGAAGTAAAATTATTAAAACATGGTACAAAAGGGTGTCTTATTGATAAACATTTTAAATTTTAAATTCTTGACTAAATTAAAAAAAACTAAAAGAAAGCAACACAAAACACACCCATCACCTTTTACTTTTCACTGTACATTAACTTTGACAAGTTTGATATTTTGACAGTACACATGAGTTCAGGGTTGCCGGCTCTAGTTTTAATAAATCGGAATTTATTTTACCACATTAAATGCTAACTGAAAATATATGTAGGTTTATTAAGTTTATGTATTTTATATGTAGATAAGTATTAGAGTGACCATAATGGTAGTAGTTGATTTAATAATAAGTATACTATTATATAATAGTTGTTATTTTAGTGGTGTGGTAGATATTAAATATTTATATAAATTAACTTTATGTTTAAATGTCCTATTCTATACTTTAATCAATTGAATCCAAATATACTGAATGTACGTGCGAAACATATTTACTTTGTTGCGACTCTGTCGTCACTGGAAAAACTGGAAAATGAAACTAAAACAAATTGGCAACAATAAATCTTGCGTTCGAAAATGTATGTATGTATTGTGGTATCCTTAAAGGGGATTGCCCACTCTCCATAGTGTGCTAGGCCCAAGATGGACATCAAATATTACTATAAAAATGTACTGATTCGAATTCTTAAATGTATTGGATATCTAAAAAATATATTGAAATTGACGCCACTATTATAAAAAATATAATAAAAATAAAAACTCCTTTTGAGGTTAATTTTCTATATAAATAAGTGTCGGATTGTGAGATACTTCAACAACTTTTCTTTTCTTAATGTTTAAGATGTTCCTAATGTATTTTTATCCAATAGGGTATAAAAACACACTTAATTCTTTAAATATCTATATTTTCTTCATCTTCATACACAATTAGTATCATCTAAAAATAGCAAAGGAGAGCATATACACGGTTTTAAATCTCGGTCAGGGTAAAACCACAATTCACACAATGTTTTTTAGTCGTAGTATGAAACGTTATTGATAAAAGTAAAATAAATCGAAGAAAAATCAAAACACATCCATTTTGTACGCAAGCACAACACCACAAGCAGCAAGCGAAGTGTCCATAGATTATACACTTGAAGTGTCAGTCAGTCAGATTAAATTCGGTGTTGTCAGTATAAAGAAAAATAATTACATGAAATTCATATATCGATTATTTTTTTAAATAACCGATAATTGATTTATATCTTAGTCTTTTTTTTACGAGTACACATTATTTTTTATGTTTTTGTTTTAGTTGTACATATTTAAATAACAATACTAGTAAAGTTTTTTTTATTGCTTAGAT
The DNA here is from genome assembly GCF_030269925.1 of Bombyx mori. NCBI lineage: Eukaryota > Metazoa > Arthropoda > Insecta > Lepidoptera > Bombycidae > Bombyx > Bombyx mori. Next base: position 18,584,610 of record NC_085117.1, read on the forward strand.
GGGTGGACGAGCTCACAGCCACCCTGGTGTTGCTAAGTGGTTACTCGAGCCCACATACATCTACAACGTAAATGCGCCACCCACCTTGAGATATAAGTTCTAAGGTCTCAAGAATAGACAAGATAAAGTCCAATGGGTATGTCTTCGATGTTATTTTATGTGCATAAAATCCATTAAAATCGATTGATTAATGATAATACTTAAAATGATTTATTTATATGTTTTATTTATATACTCAAAATATTTACTTCATACGTAAAAGGTTTTGAAGCTGGCAATATTTTTCCCGCAAAAATAAAATTCCTTGTTTTCTCAATAGAGTTACTTTTTTTAAACTACTTATTGTAAACTGTCGTGGCGCTTATTTGCAAGAAAGTAAATGCATATTTATTTATGACAAAATTAATGCACTAAATATTTTTTCTATAATCTATTGTCCGCTTTGGGCCTAAAATGGGCCATCCCCTTTGCCTACTGTAGCTAACTAGTTTATGTATTATCTACGGTTGTAGCATTCGCAGCACCGATAAAATTATAGATAGTCTTAGATAGACGACATTATGATATGTTGGGTTCTTGTAGTATTTATATTAATACTTATAATAGAATCTGTCAGAAAACAATAACTGATACAATTTTATAATTAATTTGCTTTCATCAAACCTTCCGCTCTTCTAGTTTATCGCTCTAATTTTAATTATTTTCATACAATTTCATCTTAGAGTTTTCATTAAACTTTAAAGAAAAAGAAAATAATATTGCTAGACGAGCAAGACAGCCTACTTGGTGTTAAGTGGTCCGGAGCCTGTAGACACCAACCACGTTAAGGCCGCCACCCATGTTGAGACATGAGTCCTAAGTCTAACAGTACAATGGTTGCCCGTCCCTTCAAACGTATTACTGCTTTATGGCAGAAGTAGGCAATAGTGGTACCTACCCGTGCGAGCCACAAGACGCCCTACCACCAGTAATTACACAAACTAAAATTTTTGCGAGTTTGTTTTTTATTACATTGTTATTTCTTCACCGTGGAAGTCAATTGTGAAAATTTGTTAAGTACGTAAATCATAAGAAAAATTGGTACATGCCTGCGGGATTCGAACTGATCCAGACGTATCGCTCGACACGAATACACCGGGAGTCTTATGCATTAGACCATGACGATTTAAAATAACAACAGGTATTATTTAAAAAATAATTTTTTTTTTTTTTTTTTTTTTTTTTTTTATTGCCCTTGTAGGCAGACGAGCATACGGCCCACCTGATGGTGAGTGGTTACCGTCGCCCATGGACTTCAGCAATGCCAGGGGCAGAGCCAAGCCGCTGCCTACTGCTAAATATTTGTAAATATTTTCCAATTATTTTTGAGGACGGTCACAGCGCCGGCACAATATTTGCTATTAGCAGTCCTTGTAACCAGAAATGTACATTCCAACAAAGTCTGTGTATGTAAAAGTACGAATAAATTAAATGTAATATGATGAATCTTAAACATTTAATAGTATTTTTTTAAACAATAGTTAATCAAGGAATGGACTATCTAAGTACATTAGAAAGGATAACCATTTTATACGAAAAAAACTGTAGTAACATTGTTTGATAAAAATCTCAGAAAATAATATGGATTACTCTCCTCTATTAAAAGACAGGAAATAAGCTCAAATTGCCGAATCATTATAAGATCTAAACATTGAATTAACAAAAATAAATAACATAACTGCATTCTTTACATTCCGGCCAAAAAATCCGTTCTATATAATATTAATATAATAACAATGGACGCGACAACCTCAGAAAGAAAACATGCGAGGAATTCGCAACGTTATGAGTGTTATGACAGATGTTTTTTTTTTTAGTTCAGATTAAAGCAAAGACGTGAATCACAGTTCAACTGAACAATGTCATATTAATTAAATTCATTTCAAAATTAAATTTATAACTGAAAACTCAATTTGCAAAATCCAAAAACATCTGTCGGAATTTTTGAAACGATTTTCAACTTCAGTTAATCCGAAATCAGCATGTTAAGATGAATCTTGTCGATGTGTAAACTCTATTTGTAAAATTTTAACAAACCATGAAATTATAGAAGTAGAAAAATGCCCGCGTTTAAACATTAAAAATAATGAATAGAATATTCCGCAAATTGCATGATAAATCTGCGGGTTCTATCGGCTTACTGATTTCTTACCTTGCTTTGCAAAAGCGTAAATTGTTCAAAGAGCAGCCTTTGAACAACTTACAATCCCGTGACTAAAAAGTAGATGAATTTTTTTACATTCAAGTGTAAAAATATTCAATTCAATAACATTAATTGAACGATTATATATAATAATATGATAAAACAGTTTTTACATACAAAATAATTAATTGTTCATTGCAGTTTCAAATAAATGTGTTGTTTGATTTTCAATTTTATTTAATACTCTTAAGTTTTCTAGTAGCAAGCAACAATAGTAGGTATAAAAAGCTGCTCGAATCAGGTAACATTGAAGTAAATATTTTCAGAATTAAAAATAGAGCCTCTTTATGTGTTATGATTATATTTTTGTATAAAAATAATAAGTTATCAAACTTCACTGTATATTCGAATAACATATTAAATTACAATCCACGTGTGAAATAAATATAATCTCAGCTCTTTGGTCCGCTGTCGGAACATTCATGTTCGTTTTTCAATTCCGGAAACAGCTCCACTAAACACAGGTCCAATAAATTATACACCAACTGTAAGTAAATAAAAATTTAGTTAACAAAAAATATCATTTTAATTCGCACCAGATGCGAAACGACAGCGAAACGTCATTCATGTCTGCACCTTTTTATTTTCAGTGTGGCAATCGGCTTGCTGAGGTATCATTGTTGCCAGAGTCAATTATAATTATTATTTTATATATACTACATATCACTTTCTATACATTAGTATATTAAAAGTGGAATAAAGCTAAATGTTGTGTTATCTGAAATAGTTCGCATAAGATGGATTAAAATAGGATTTGAAAAATCCTACTAATATGGTAGGAATTTACAAAGTACTGTGTTGGTTTTTTTATGTTATAAGTTCGTCATTCAAGGCTGAGTGATAGTGACGACCACCTAATATTCCATGGCTGCCCTGCTTTTTAATCCAGAGCGACTTCGCCTCCTGAGTGGAAACTGAACTAAGCTGTTCGTTTACCTGTTTATTCAGCCTCGGGTCCTGTATAATCTCGAAGGCGTTGTTGAGCGCGTCCTTTAGTCCTGGGACCAGCATCGCGGCGCCCCGCGTAACGCCCAGCAACTGTCGCCGAGCCAGATCACGATGCTCGTTCGAGTCTACACGTGGAGTTGAAGATCTCTTACCGAATAATAATTCTGAAAATCGAATAACATCTTGAAGTCTACTTTTTCTATTTTTTATTGCCCTTTTAGGCAGACGAGCGTACGGCTCACATGATGGTGAGTGGTTACCGTCGCACACAACACTAGAAGCGAGAAATCCGATATGCCTATAAGTGCGAGCGAGAGATCCGATATGCCTATAAGTGTGAGCGAGAGGTTTGATAAAAACGATTTATGACTCGGTTCGTACGTTTTTAATGGCCCAAGTATAGTTATTGTCAGCCGCGTTCATTCCCGGTCCTGCGGATCGAATTGTAAACGGTCGACGTCGCCCAAAAAACGTCATTACAGATCCTCCCGATCCACTAATGGTGCTTTTAGGTATCTCAAGCACCGGTTATCGCTCTTGTAGAACCCATCGCTTGCGACGAAGGGCTCGGCGAGTAAATTAACCCACAGACAGTTTCTCGCCGAATTTTTTCAGTGGGTTGCGTTTCCGATCCGATGGTAGATTCTGCGAAGCACTGCTCTTGCTAGAGTTCGTGTTAGCAACAACGTCAGGTTTGAGCCCCGTGAGCTCACCTACTCGCCCGGTGACGCTGATATGGTCTCTCAAGACCGTCAGCTTAGGTAGGAAAGTCGGTCGTGAGCACCGCTATACGTTAGCGAGCGACTCGCGCGCCCCCTGCCGCTCACCTTGTCCCAGCGCGATGAGATGCGCCAGGCGCGGCTGGGTGAGCGTGCGGCGCAGCGCGGCGGCGAGGTGCGCGTCGGCGGCGGCGTCCAGCGGCGCGCGCACGCAGCCCAGCGCCGCCCCCAGCGCGCCCGCCGCCACCCCGCGCGCGCCCCCCGCCCCGCACACTGCACATTCTTACTAGTTAATACGCCTCTAACATAAATAAAAACTCTACAATGAAAGACCCAAAAAAGTAATGAGATTTTATCAGAGAACGGACTATCCCAAAAGACTATTATGTACACCCTGTATAAGGAATAAAAATTGTTTTTTTTTATCGTGCCCTTTTTGTACCTTTGTAGGCAGACGACGAGCACACGATTTATCTGATGGTAAGTAAAGTGGCTCATGGACATATTAGCCTATTGCTAAAAGATAGAAATATCTATGTGGATAAATACAGCTGGTCCTTCCATTAACACAAACAGCGAATGCTCACACAGATACATGAGGCACTGAGTGAGGCCGGCGACGGGGGTCCGGTGGGCGGGCGCTGACGTAACGGGGCCGGACTCCACGTCGAAGTTGTTCCCAAACACGGAGGCCGTGAGGTCGCGCGGGCGCCGCGGCCCGGCGCTCCGCTGCTCCGCCTCCACCTCTTCGCTGACCTCCACCGCCTCCTCCACCTCTCGACCTTGTTTGCTGTAAAGTAAAACAAATTCATAAATCCGCGGCTGTCGCATAGCGTAACACATTCCGGTTTGAAAGATGGGGCGGACATTATACTAAATAACCTTAAGACTTAGAGCTGATATCTCGAGGCGCTGAACAATGTGCACATTCTAACGTCCATGAGTTCCTATAACCACTAACACAAATTCAGCCGTGAAATCGTTCAACCGTCTAAAGAACAAGAAAAAATTTACTTACAGACTCAGCAATGAAGTGTGAATTACGCATCGTAATTTTTTTTGTTTTGTTAAATAGATGTGTGGTGGAGCTCGCGGCCCACCTTGTGTTAAGTGGTTACTGGAGCCCATAGACATCTACAACGTAAATGTTCCACTTTCTAAGGTCTCAAGTATAGTTAAAACGGCTGCCCCACCCTTCAAACGGAAACGCATTGCTACTTCACGGCAGAAATAGGTAGGGCGGTGGTAACTACCCGCGCGGACTCACAAGACGTCCTACCACCAGTAATTACGCAAATTATAATTTTGCGAATTTGATTGTTATTACACGATGTTATTCCTTCAATGTGGAAGTCAATCGTGAGCATTTGGTAAGTACGTATTTCATCAGAAAAATTGCTACCCGCCAGCGAGATTCGAACACCGGTGCATCGCTACATACGAATGCACCGGACGTCTGTTCCTTTAGGCCACGACGACTTCCATTTGATGATTTCCATTTGACTAAATCTCGTAGAACAACCAGCTCACGACTGCTCACGTGGCCGATGGCTACAACATACATTATAGTTGGCAACAGGACTCACAGTGCCCGGTACCGGTCCCTGTCTGAAGACACGAGCAGATTCCTCAGGAAGCTCTCCAGGTGCTGCCCCTTCTCCTTCCTCAGCTTGTGGGTGACGGACTGATAGATGTTCAGCAGGTCTGTGCTGCTTGCGTTGAGGGTCGACGCCTGGACCGCCAGGGAAAAGTCTCCCTCCTCCGTGAGGAACAGCCTGAGCAGCTCGCTCGTCTGCAACAGACTCTTCTGCAGCAGACGCTGAAGGAAATCTTCGTACTTGTACCGTATAGTCTCCAATGGACTGTTGTCTCTGGAATATTAAAAATGTGTCTTCGGTTTTTATATATTTCCTTTTTTTTTCGTACCTAAGCTGAGAGCTTTGAGAGACTATTTCAGCGTAACCTTAACTAGTAGATAAGCTCACGGGACTCAAACTTAACTAAGTTGCTAACACGAACCCTGACAAGAGCAGTGCTTCGCAGAGTCTACCACCGGATCGGAAACGCGATCCACTGAGAAGATCCGCCGAGAAACTCAGTGGGTTGTGTCTGTGGGCTAATTTACTAGCAGTCCTTCGTCGCAAACGACGGGTTCGACGAGAACGGTGACCGGTGCTTGAGGTACCTAAAAGCATTGTTAGTGGATCGGGAGGATCCGAAATAACGTGTTTGGATATTTACTAGCTGACCCGACAGACTTCGTAGAGCCTCAATGTGAGTCCGCGCGGGTAGGTACCACCGCCCTGCCTATTTCTGCGGTGAAGCATTAATGCGTTTCGGTTTGAAGATTGGAGCACCTGTTATAACTATACTTGAGACCTTTAGAACTTATATCTGAAGGTGGGTGACGTATTTACGTCGTAATGTCTATGGGCTCCAGTAACCGCTTAATACCAGGTGGGCTGTGAGCTCGTCCACCCACTTAAGCAATAAAAAAATGTGACATGTGTCCTTTTCGAAATTGCATATTCAATTAGAATGTTAGTGTAGAGTGTAGAGGTCAGGTACCTCCTGGAGGGCAGCGGCAGGTCGTGCAGCAGCGCGTCCCCGTGGAACTCGTGCAGCTTGCTCCGCAGCAGGTGGAAGTCGTGCTCCGTGCGGCGCAGCACGCGGTAGCACAGCGCGCCCTCCAGCCGCTGCACGCCCAGCGTGAACGCGCGCACGCCGCCGCGCCGCGGGGGCGCCTGCTGCCAGACCACACCATTATATTTACTATCCAAACGGATTTGAGTGACGCTTACTCCTCCTCTTTTTTCCTCTCTGTCTCTCTATCTCTATCTATCTATCTCCATCTCTCTATCTCGCTTTCTCTCTCTAACTCTCTAACTCATTGCTTGAGAATACACAAAGTATGTATTTACCTCAGGAACTCTCTACCACAGAATTTTACCGCTGACGACTGTCCCGCTAACCAAGATCCTCGATAACTCGACATGTGTAAAATCCTAATAAGTAAACACTCTACATTTGACAGCCCCAAGTTGTCCTGCTCCTCCGTGAGAAAATGAGACAACGAACGCACGGCAACGTTGACCATCCAGACTCACCTGCACGATCTCGACATTGGTGAGCACGACCTTGTACTTGGTCAGGTCGTTCCCCCGCAGAGACTCCTCGGCCGTGATGCTCTCCAGATACTTGAGGATGTCGATGTTGTCGTCGCCGTTGGCCTCCAGCTCATCCGAGTCGGGGTAGCCGTCCGGCAGCTGCCCGTCGGCGGCGGGTGCCCTGAGGGCGCCGCGCAGTCTGCCGCCCAGCCTTATGGCGGTGTTCAGAAGCTTCTCCTGGGGCCTGAAAAACAATTTCACATTCCTTCGGCGTGAAATGGGACCTCGTGCAATGAACCCGAGCAAACACCACGGTTTGATTTCCGGTCAAAGTTATCGACGAAACAGCAATGCCACAAACGAAAATACATGTAAAGGAAATAGAAGCTATAAGACAAAAAAATATAAGCTTAATTTTTTTTTTCTTTTTTGTTTATTGCTTAGATGGGTGGACGAGCTCACAGCCCACCTGATGTTAAGTGGCTACTGGAGCCCAGGGATATCAACAACGCAAATGCGCCACCCACCTTGGGATATAAGTTCTAAGATCTCAGTATAGTTACAACGGCTGCCCTACCCTTCAAATCGAAACGTATTACTGCTTCACGGCAGAAATAGGTGGGGCGGTGGTACCTACCCGTGCGGACTCACAGAGGTCCTACCACCAGTAATTTATTTATTTCGATAAAATATTTCATTTTAATTATTGAAGTAAATGAAAAGTTTTTTAAAAGAGTTTAGAGTATTTTAATTCGACCAGAATGTGTTCTTGATTTCGACAATTCTTCAAAAACTTGTTACAATTTTATACACAGACATAACTATAATAAGTTTTGTAGATATAATCTAAATGAATCATTCTGGTAGCCCGGTAACCACTTAAGTCCGGCAGATTCACAGGTATGAGCCAAACTAAAATATTGGTGATAATCTGCTTTAAAACTTCACAAGTAAGTCCCACCGTCCGACTTAAAACTGCCGCCAAGCCTTTATGGGTTCCGTTTTGAAGAGTAGGAACGGCGCTGTACAACACATTTGAAACTTCGACCTCATAGCTTGAGGTTGTTGGCCATAATATCTTTGTAATGTACGCAAAATAAATAATACTCATCAGTATGCTTAGTGAAAATGTTTGTTTGTATTCGCTCGTGTAATGATTACATTAGGGACAGTGAATAGAAACGTTCTTACTTCTTGAATATGTGCTTCTGATATCCGGTGGGTATTCGGCTTCCTAATAACAATTTATAAAACTGAAATCAATAAATAAACAATTTTTTAAATGAACTGTTTCAATCGGAAATGACTTTAAGAGCCGATTCGTTCCAAATAATAGTTCACCTGTTCGCTGTGCAGGAATCTCGGCAACATTATCTTTTCGAGTACGGCGTGCGATTGTCTGGCCGCTTGGTACAGGGCGCGGCTTGTTTGCAGTCTGTTGGAGAAAACAATAAACGTTTCTTTAATAACTCCTTCGCTAGTTCACGACCGCCCTTCGATCTTAGTAGATCCAAAACTACCGACCAGTCTAAAAAACTGTACTCTGTCGCAATAAAGGAATCAAAGGAAATAAATAATGCACACGATCTCACGTTAATTAAACAATATTTGATGCGCTACAATGCGCTAAAATCAACTCGAGCCGCTTTAGTTCACTTAGATATCAGAAATGTGGGAGAAACATTCGTAGAAGAACATAAAAACCAATTTACTATGATTCCACTTTAAATGTATATTGTAGTATGTATGTGGTGTGACATGTATGATCTCAATCATTGTTTATACATATACTAGCTGACCCGGCGAACTTTGTTCCGCCTTAATGTCAATAAATAAGCAGATTTTTTTTTTATTGGAAAAAATACAAAAAAAAAAAAATTTCTACATCAATCATTCATAATTATTTCTGTATTTTAGTACATAGGTTGCTCTTCATTTAAGTACCTTGTTTTATACCATTTTTTGTTTTATTATCAGGCGCAAAAACAAACAACGCAGATGGTCTTCCGACCCGTGAACATGCCACGTATAATTGACCATGGGAAAAACATGAATGTTCTAGATTTAAACCACAAACTTTTAAGGATTGGCCTTGTGATTTGTTGATGGTCATGGCAAATGCAAGACGTATCGGAAATTGAAGTCTTTTAAATTCAAACGGCATATCGGTTGAGATCATCGGTATCCTCGGAATGAGAACTTCCTCACCTTTGAATTTTCCTATCATTATCGTAGCGTAAATTACATTGTTCATCAATTTTCTAACCACCAAACGCGTACCATTTGATTGTATTTAATTTTTTAATATGTAATATTGTAATTTGTGCTGATTTGAAACGCTGCTCGATTCAAATCAGCACTTGATAAATATCTTGTTCTGCGTCGCAAATTATCTATTTGTTGACCTCTGTTGTTCGCTCGACGATTCTGCATTGCCAACCGAGCTGTTTCACGGGCTGCTTCACTTTGCTCTCGTGATTGAGAAGCACGAAGTCGAGCCATACTATCGCGGCGCTGTTCACGTGCAATTTCTTGTTCTTCTTCAGTCCTTTCATTTGCAGTATTTCGTATTCTTCTTGCATCACGGCTTTGTCGGGAAAGATTCGATCGTCTTGGTCGCGGCATTATTAATTAAACTTCACTTCACCTAAAAACTTAAATTTTCAACCATACCGAGTTTTATAGTTCACTTCACTGTTTATACGAATGGGCAATTGGGCAATAAAGTGAATTATTTATTTAATAGAAATAGTTTTATTATTGATTTCTTACAAATATCAAATTGTCATCCATACGTCATTACATAGCTGTCATTATACGTCAATTTTGTTATTCCAAGTCTGATTCTTTTTTGTTATACCACGTTTTATAGTGACTTTTTTTTATATATAACGGGATAAAAAGTATCCTATGTCCTTCTCCTGGCTCTAAACTACCTCCCTGCCAATTTTCAGCTAAATCGGTTCAGCCGTTCTTGAGTTATAAGTGAAGTAACTAACACGACTTTCTTTTATATATATAGATATTGTGTTTTTTTGTCCTACCTATGCTGATAGCTTCGAGAGGCTATTTCAGCTTCGTCTTGACGTGTAGGTGAGCTCACGGGATTCTAACCGGGAGTGTTGCTAACACTGACCCTAGCAAGAGCCGTGCTTGGCAGAATCTACCACCGGATCGGAAACGCGACCCACTGAGAAGATCCGGTGAAAAACTCAGTGGGTTGTGTCTATGGGTTAATTCGCTCGTCGAGCCCTTCGTCGCAGCGACAGGTTTGACGAGGGCGGTGACCGGTGCTTGTGGTATCTAAGAGCATCGTTGATGGATCGAGAGGATCTGTAATGACGTGCTTAGGGCGACGTCGATCGTTTACCATTCGGTCTACAGGATCGGATATAATTGGGCTTGTGACAACTTTTTTATTTTATTGCTTAGATGGGTGACCGAGCTCACAGTCCACCTGGTGTTAAGTGGTTACTGCCTATAGACATCTACAACGTAAATGCCGCCACCCACCTTGAAATATGAGTTCTAAGGTCTTAGCATAGTCACAACGGCTACCCCACCCTTCAAACCGAAACGCATTACTGCCTCACAGCATTTATAGGTCTATACCCTACCCTAATTTTGAGGATTAGATTTTTATTACACGATGTTTTTCCTTCACCGTGGAAGGCAATCTTGAGCATTTGTTAAGTACGTATTTCATTAGAAAAATTGGTACCTGCCTGCGGGATTCGATCACGTCTCATCCTTTAGGCCACGACGACTTCAGGTAAGCCGGCAAATGAGCTGAACCTTCCTAGTATCAAATGAGTGATATGAGGTCAAATTCTCATTTGTAATGCGCAGACAGCTGGACGTATCGCTGCAGCAGTAGGAGCCGCTCACCTCCTGATGCTGTCCCGGCTCTGCAGCAGCTCGAACAGCTCCGTGGCCAGCGCGGGGTGCAGCGGCACTCTGTGGGCGGAGCGTTGCGACAGGTACACGGAGTAGATGTCGCAGGCCTCGCCGTGCAATGAAGCCTTCTCGCTTTCAGACAAATCCGGATTTAAGATCTTCATTTGAAATGATTCTGTGAAAAATGTTTATAATTCCTCTAATAACATAACAACAACAAAACTATGTATACTACATTGATTTGTCCTATAAAAGATGCCACTCCGTCAACTCGATACCATAAGCCGCTTAGGTTAGCTATCGGTTTCACAGGGGTGGATATTACGCACGGAATCCCCGCCTTATACGAATCACCTCCCCATCTCTTAATCCTAAAGGCGTTTCGGTAAATGCAGCAATAATTCTGTGCTTAATCAAAAACATATACGACACGAGGACTTTTTGGCGGGAACGCGAGGAGTGAAGTTGTGTGATTTGTTTTATTTTGTCTATTTAGTGTTTCTTCAGGTTTAAATTTTAGGGGAGTAAGGGGAGAACGGAGCATAACATCTTTTCCGGCCCAACTGTCATCCTCACCTGCTCGCGCTAGTGGTTCTTTCAGAATAGCTAGCGGCGGCGGCCCAAAGGTCGCCGCGGTGCTCCCTGCCAGACAACGGACGAGGCAATGGCGACCGAGCAATGGCGGTATAACCATACGTACCTAACCGGGAAACCGATTAGATGAGGCTTCAGCAACCTAGGAGCCCAAATAGCCCCTAAAAAGCCTGGTGCAGAAGGCAAGGGGAAACCACTGCACTATTTTCCCAAGAAAACCACATGAATAGATTACTTAATGAGAGTGTTATGTCATGCAATCCGACTGACCCCCGGCGCCATAGTGATCCCGGGTCACATGGTGGGAAGTATGCTACCGGCCACTGTACTGTAGACCACCAGGTAGGCAGTGGAAACTATGCAACTGGTGATGGTACTGGTAAAAGTAAAACCCAACTGAGAAAATATTTGCGTATAGGAACTTGGAATGTGAGAGGAATGTTGAAACCGGGTAAGCAGGAAGTCATCGAGAGGGAGATGTTAAGGTGCAAAATCGACATATTGGGGCTAAGTGAAGTTCATAGAAGAGGCAGCGGTCATATAAAAACTGCTAACGGGAACATCTTGTACTTTTCGGGATCGGAAAATCATAGTGGTAATGGAGTTGCTATACTTTTACCACAGAAACTTGAAAGCAGCGTGTTAGGATACAAAACACCAAGTGATCGTATTATTGCTGTTAAACTTGATGCGCGCCCCGTACCTATCAACATTGTCCAGGTGTATGCACCAACCTCCCAATCTGAAGAAATTATATCTGACCAATTCTATTTTGAATTGGATGACTTGTTGCGTACTATTCCATCTAAGGAGGTGACTGTTGTGTACGGCGATTGGAACGCGAAGGTTGGTACCACTAGAGGTGATGTATTACTCGGAGCAACAGTCGGAAACTTTGGACTTGGTGTGAGGAATGACAGAGGTGAAAAATTTCTTCAATTCTGCGTGGAAAATCAGCTGGTCATCATGAACACCTGGTTTGAACACCACCCGAGAAGGTTATATACTTGGATATCGCCATGTGGACATCGGAACCAGATTGATTATATTACCATCAAGTCTAGGTGGCGATCTTCCGTATTGAATACTAAAACACTTCCTGGTGCCGACTGCGGAAGTGACCACCAGTTGGTGGTGGCAGACTTCAGACTTCGTTTAAAAGTCATCAAGCCAAAATTTCCTATCAATATAGAACTGAATAAGCCAGCGCTGGACCATTTTCATAAAACTGTAGACATGAATATACGATCAATGCTTTGGGATCCATGTGGTTCAAGTGAAGCTAACTGGAACAATCTGAAAAAGGTTGTACTGGATACGGCTAAACGAAGCAGAGATCTACACAAAGCAGTTCCTAAACATGAAGAATGGATTAGCAAGGAGTCATGGATGTTGATAGAGAAAAGGAAAAGACTAAAAGAACAAGGCATTGTAAACAATAGTCAAAGGGAGCGCTACAATCAATTGCATGCAGAGATTCAAAGGTCTACTCGGAGAGACAGAGATGAGCACATCAATAATATGTGTGAAGAAATTGAGGGACATGCTGATAAAGTGCAGACTAAGGACCTTTTCCTGAAAGTGAAGCAGCTAACGGGTGTCTTCAAGCCGAAGAAATGGATTATCGAAGATAGTAGAGGTAACACCTTGACAGAAATGGAACATGTTTTGGAGAGGTGGAGAAACTACTGTTATGACCTATATCGCGATGAAGATAATTTATGCACCGCCAAAATATGGGATGACCACCTGGAAGAGCCTCCTATACTACTTTCTGAGGTTGAATATGCAATACAAAAACTTAAGCATAAGGTGGTTGGTCCGGATGGCGTGTCGGCAGCGATGCTTCAAAGTCTCGGTTCAGAAGGGATAAACATTATCCATCAGATATGTACCAAGATCTGGAAAACAGGCCAATGGCCCAGTGATTGGACAAAATCTGCAATAGTACCACTTCATAAGAAGGGCTCCACAGCGAAGTGTGAGAACTACCGAACTCTGTCGCTCATGTCCCACGCGAGTAAAATACTCCTTCGCATAATAAACAGCAGACTATCAGCTTTCATAGACCACCAGATACCGAGAGAACAGACTGGTTTTGTAGCTGGAAAAGGAACTCGCGAGCAAATTTTGAACGTCCGAGTGCTCATTGAGAAATTTCGCGAGTTTAACAAGCCTCTGGTGCTATGCTTTATAGATTATGCGAAGGCGTTTGACTGTGTTCGGTGGAGTAGCATGTTTGATGTGTTAATTGATATGGGCGTTCCTTCTCATCTCACACTATTGATACGGAATCTGTACCTTGATGGTTCTTGCTTCGTGAAACTGGATAATCGAGGATCTAAACCCTTCCATACAGAACGTGGAGTACGTCAGGGCTGCATTCTGTCACCCAAATTATTTAATATCTACGGCGAATACATAATGAGAAGAGCACTTGAGGGCTGGAATGGCGGTATTTCCGTGGGCGGTGAAACACTCACGAACCTGAGATACGCTGACGACACTACCATGCTTGCATCAGATGAGGAGGAAATGGCAATTCTGCTGAACCGTGTGGAAGAAGAAAGTGCTAAACTCGGTCTTAAAATCAACCACTCCAAGACCAAAATAATGATAATAGATAGAGCGCAACTTCTTCCACGTTCTGATGCACTCAGTGGCTACGAGAAAGTAGCAGAATTCATATATCTTGGGTCGCAAATAACATCCGAGGGTGGCTGCATGGGGGAGATACGCCGAAGATCCGGAATGGCTAAAAGTGCGATGGCCAATCTCAGGAAGATATGGAAAAATCGTAGCATCCGATGTATAACCAAAGTGCGCTTGGTGCGGGCACTGATCTTTCCCATATTCCTCTACGGGGCGGAGACATGGTGCATAAAAAGCCGGGATATCAAAAAGATCGATGCCTTTGAAATGTGGGTGTGGCGGAGGATGCTGCGAATACCGTGGACTGCCATGCGAACAAACGAGTCCATTCTAAGGCAGCTAGACATCCGAAAAAGGCTCTCTTCCATCTGCCGGGAACGTGTTATGAGCTTCTTCGGACACATCATGCGGTCTCCCAGACATGAATTAGAGAAGCTCATAATTACGGGTCGAATAGAAGGCAAGCGCGCCGTGGGCAGAACACCAGCCAGATGGTCAGATCTGGCAAGAGAAGCACTCGGTGGTAGTCTGTACCATGCAGTCCATGCCGCCCATGATCGGGTGCATTGGAAGTACATCGCATGTGGTCGCGATCCTCAGTAGTGAGGGAACGATATAGAAGACAGGTTTAAATGTGTAATAACGGTGATTTATTAACTATTTAGTATCTGTGAAAGTGAGCAAAGAAAGAAACAAAGCCGCTGGACGTAACTTCTCGGAATCCTCCAAAAAGTCCACTGAAAAAATCTCAGTAAATGACCACCATTTTACTGAGATTGTATTTCACCCCATATCATCTCATTTCATTTCACTCCATATTATCGTTTTTCATTAAAGTAAGAATATAAATTAAAATAAGACATGACTTAACGGTCTTAGTTACCAGGTCATAAAATCGGTTAAAAAAATATACGACTCACTGATGTCCTTGTAGAACTGCAGCAGATGTATGTGACTCGTGTTCTTCATGTACTGCATGAAAGCATAGAAATATTCCTGATCGTTTATGACGAAGTCCAAGTCTATCTTTAACAGTTTACAGCGCTGCGCGTACAACGACTCGGTCTGCCTCACGAAGGTCTCTAGGAATTCTACCTGGAATACACGAACTGCAATCACTCCGCGGATCCTCGGTCTGCTGCTTTTAAAGTCTGTCATAGAAAAACATCGACTTGTTTCGGCGAATTACCATTTTTTTGCTGCCTATGCTGATAGCCTTGAGAGGCTATTTTAGTTTCTACTTGACGTGTAGGTGAGCTCACGGGGATCAAACCGGGAGTGTTGCTAACACTGGCCCTAGCAAGATTCGTGCTTCGCAGAATCTACTACCGGATCGGAAACGCGACCCACTGGGAAGATCCGGCGAGAAACTCAGTGTGCTGTGTCTGTGGGTTAGTTTACTCGTCGAATTCGTCGCTTGAACGATGGCCAGTGTTTGAGGTACCTAAAAGTACCGTTAGTGGATCGGGAGGATCCGTAATAACGTGTTTAGGGCGACGTCGACTGTTTACGATTCGGTCTACAGGATCTGGTATGACGAAATCCTAAGCTTCACACAACTATAACACAGAAATGTTCACCATGTTATTGCCGAAGGCGAGCAGGCAAATTTCCCAATCGATTTTAACTGATTCCCGGAGTCTATACATATAAACTATGAAACTAATGAATTGTGTACATCTAGACGGACCCAAATCTCATCTACCCTTGAATGGCGTCTTACCCTCCCAGATCTGATTACATAAATGAATAATCGGGTATATATAGGAGACGATCACTTGACCAAAACTATGATTCCTTGTGCTGTGGGAACCAGAGACTGATATATTAAACATCCAGGAATCAAACCTGTCGTCACACGAACGTTTGCCCGATTTGGCCATCGAAGACCCTCGGCCTACCAATCAGAGACGTTAACCACTGCGCAACACATTTTGCTCATGCAGGCTCATAGAGACTACACTAAATTGGCTTTAATTAAAACCAAACAGACTCAGCATAGCCGACTTACCTTATAATTAGGCGAGGCTGGTAACTGTGCCATCCTTTCATTGCCAGTGGCCAATATTATCAAAGTGTTTAGTATATACGGATCAGCGAGCACGTCGGTCAATGACAATAACACCCAACCGGCGAATATTTCTCTGACGAGTACACGAAACACGCTGAAACGTCATAACATTCGTTTTGTAGAAAATTACAGGGAATTGAATAACAAGAGTGTTCTTCGAATAAAAAGTGAATGTTAATAAAACAACTATTAATTATTTATTTTTATTGCATAGATGGGTGGACAAGCTCACAGCCCACCTAGTGATAAGTGGTTACCGGAGCCCATGGATATCACAAAACTAAAACTAATTAAAAACTGAAATCTTAGAACTCACAGCTCAAGGTAGGTGGCGGTATTTACATTGTAAATGTCTATAGACTCCGGTAACCACTCAACATCGGGTGGGCTCGTCTACCTACTTGAGCACAAAAAAAAATTAAAATTAAAAAAAACTCACGAATTTTGTATATCATCGTTCTTAAGTAGGTACGGCATGATCGCGTTCGTGATGCACCTCAGATACTTGAGCTCCGCGTTTCTGTTCGCAGCCGCGGGGTGGAGGGCCAGCTTCGAGGGCAACGGCGCCGCGGCCGGCCGGTCCGAGCACAGCGTGTAATGACGCAACGCGCACGGCAGGAGACGCTCCGTTATAAACCGAGAATAGTTTACCTGAAAGAATCACGTCACACTGAACCCCGTGAGTGCGCCTACACTGCTTTAGTGGTGGTAGGACCTCTTGTGAGTCTTTTTTTTCCCCTACCTATGCTGATAGTCTTAAGAGTCTATATCGGCTTTGCCCTAACGTGTATATGAGCTCACGGGGCTCAAACCGGAGTGTTGCTAACACTGGCCCTAGCAAGAGCAGTGGTTCGCATCTTTACTGGTACTTTACTGGTTTTAGGACCTCTTTTGAGTCCGCACGGGTAGGCACCACCGCCCTGCCTATTTCTGCCGTGAAGCAGTAATGCGTTTCGGATTGAAGGGTGGGGCAGCCGTTGAAGGTGGGTGGCGCATTTACGTTGTATATGTCTATGGGCTCCAGTTACCACTTAACACCAGGTGGGCTGTGAACTCGTCCACACATCTAAGCAATAAAAAAAACCCTCGGTAGACTAGAGCTCCAGGAGGTTACTAGCATAGGTAGGTAAAAAATACTCTTCTTCCTATTCCTCTTTGGAGGCGCCGGAGTCCCAAATAACAAGGTCCGTTGTCCCCCTCAACCGGGTATTCGTAAATGGATTCCACAGCGTTAAAAAAAAAGGTTGGCAAAAAAATAAAAGAAACAACGATATCAAATGGGTCAAGGTGCTACCGCGTCTCCGTCGTTATCGTGGCCTAAAGGATTAAGCGTTCCGTGTAAGTATTCGTAGTAGGCGATGCCAAAAATTCCAGTGTTCAAAACCAGCACACCGATATTAGTTTTTCTTAGGAATTACAAACCTAAACTAAGAAGTACATGAACCTTTTCCACTGTGCCAGCACAGTATATCTTTATAAAAATTAAATTTGAGTTATTCCTGGTAAACCACCAAAAATAAGAAAAAACACATAACCCATCTGTGCAACTACTACGAACAGAAAACGTAACCTTCAAATAGTATGTTACTATTTTTTGCTTAGGTGTGTGGAAGAGCTCACGGCCCACTTGGTGTTAAGTGGTTACCGGACATCCACAATGTAAATGCCGCCTCGTAAATATTTCGAAATGTAAACATTCCAAGCACAATCTTTTATATAAAACTTTTAAAATGACACAAAAAATACATTTTAAACGCACGCTTTGATCTTGTACTATTTCTCACAAATCATCTCATATAAAGGGGAACAATAGATTCACAATGATCGTGACCATGGGTTAACAGCTCGACAATCTTAATGTGAGTATAGTAATCGGCAAACTTCTTGAGCAAATGACCTTGACTGCGCAGAACCGAATTTTAGGTCACTTTGGTGGTGAGGGTGAGGCGCGACGGCAGGGGAAATCGTATCGAGCGCGTTATTGGTAGATCAGTCGAACCTTGCGTCCCGCACCGCGCCCTCATTCCGCTTGCTCCCAAAAGTACGCTTGCGTACAGTGGAAAGTCTATCGTTATTAATCGTTAAGTTATTTGTTATAATTGCTTGTGGACTTTGTTGCCATTGCTATTTGTTGAGTGTTTGTTGATTTTTTATAAAACATACACTATGCCGTGACAAACTGGTGTAGTACTTAAAAGAAAGGGTAGAAAATTTGTGTACGACCTATATTGCTTCATTATAAAACAGGGGAAGAATGATATGGAAAAATTAAAACAGACTTCGGAAGCAACAAAAACATCCGTGAGTACTGTTAGGTGCATTATTAACGAAGCTAAAGGCTCTGGCTTGCTCGCCGTGTTTCGGACTCCGGGTAAGAAAAGATCAGGGAAGAAGAAAGTTACCGGAATGGATAGTTTCGTTCAATCTGTAATAAAAAGATGTAATCATAATAGCTACATAACAAGCAGCGAAACTCCGTACCGTAGAAAGGCTTCGAAGAATTTAAAGAAGATATAAATTTTAATGGCTCGGAATGAAGCTTACGACGAATTATGAAAGAGCTAGGCTTCAGATGGAAAAAAAGAACAGAAAATAATCGGAAGCTGGTAAATGAAAAAAGTAACATTCGATTACTACGAATCGAATATCTTCAAAAAATAATTAATTATAGACAAAAAAGAAGACCGAATCGACCGAGTTGTAAACTACGCCGATGAGCCCTATGTCGACTCATCGCGATGATAGCGACTCGGGTGATGAAAACAGTGATGATGATGATGGTCAAGATTATGATAACGAAAAAAAAATTACAAATACCAGCTTCGCTTTAACTGAACCAAGACCTGGCAACAGCTCTAGTTTTGACTTAATAGAAGGAATATCTATTTTACCCCAAGATTAAATTATTACAATTATTAACCTATATGTTTTGTTGATGTTCTAATAAACATATAAATAAATACATATGTTGATTTTAATAATTTAATAGCATTATGACGCAGAGTAAGTAAGGTTTTTGCACGTGAGTGTACCATGCGCAAACTTACCCCCACTACGTCAACAAATACTCAAGAAGTTTGCCGGTTATTATACGAATTATTTACGGCTGTTAAAATAAAAGTGAATGTAATTAGACAATCACGCCGCGACGGGCCACTACAAAATGGAATATTATTAACATTTCAATAAAATAATATTAAAAATCAGTATTATATAAGATTGTTTATTATATTATAATATATAAAATTATTATTATTCCTTTTTAATTGCAATTGACATGCACTTATCTCTATTTAAAAAAAAAAACGTAGGAAATTTCAAGTCAAACTAAATGCATTTTATTTACATTTGGAAATATTAGTGATATATATTTATACAATTATTATTTATAACGATACGATAACGTTTTAGCCAATTCTACGAATCAAAACGTGTGCACACAATGGAAGTCATACACACGATTCTGAGCAATGATTGGATGTTTGTTGAAGTTTTTTAAAATTCAATATTATTTACACACAAAATAAATCGACCAAGCCCACTGATAAGTCCTATTTCTGTGGTTTTCATATCGTTCAATAATTTAAAAAAATATAATGTGAGTTACAATTTTTCAATTACCTTAATAGCTCGTTGTAAGAGGCAGGCGGAAGCATATCTTAATTGATACTTTAGTTCATCCACGAAGAATGGCTGCAGTGTGATCTTGCTATACCATGAATTGACGAATTGGTCCAATATTGTGTTGTAAAACTAAAAATAAGCCAAAGAACATTCAACAGACATCCTCAGCCATATCATGGATATAGGTTTGGTTATAATTATTATAAACGATAAACTTCAATCTGATGAAACAGAAAATAAGCATCAATCTGTTAAATTTATCAATGAACCAACATTCTCTTCACCTATACTAAATGTGCTAAATTGAGTACCTCTACTCAATATACCTACATACTCATACTCTTTTTTTAAAAATAGGATACGTTTATCAATTTTAAGTGCTAAGAGTAAGCAATTCCAGTCAGATCAATTTTGGAAACAACCTAATAGACTAGTCAATCTCACTATAAGAGCCATGATTGTAACTTTATATGTATTATAAATGTATATCGACTATACCATAGCTTATTGACTACAATATATTTTAAAATATTGTTTAAATAGGAGAACTAAATAAGCCAACAAAGAGCATGAAAGAGATTTTTGCAATAACAATAAACATTCAAAAGCCCTTAACTAGATATTTTGTAATGTATGCTGAAAATACAAATTACCATAAGACTTGATATTTCTATTTCTTTGCAATGCAATGCTTTCTTGAAGCTGCTCATGTTCTACCTACCAAGCATTGATTGTACTGTGACAGAAACCTTTCCTTGAACACCAACAGTACCATGTTGCTTCACAATCAAATGAATAATTTAGAAATATATAGAAGACATACATTTATTTATAAAGATTGAAGACATTGAACCATAGCAAGAACAAGCCCTTGTCTTATCTAATGTATATGCTTTATTTATGCTGTCAGCTTCATTAGTTGTTTTTAAAGCAATTTTACTACACACTTAGAAATACAAATAGTTAATTGGGTCATTATATAGATAGAGGTTGCTGAGTTCAATGTTCAGACTCTTTTGTTCCTCAGATTTTTTATATATTTTGCTACTCTACATGAGTTTTCCTTTTTTTTTAAACTTAATTAAGATAATATATCTGACAAATTATTTTACAGAACAAACTCATATTCATTTAATCATATCTCAAATACCTGACTCATCCATACTATTTACTCATTGTATGGTTATTGATATTCAAAATTCTAAAATCAATTTCTCTCAAATAGAGACTACATTCCTAAATTATGTTAACAAGTGTGTGTGTGTTATGGTAAACACTTTGCAAATTACTATTTCTAACTATGACACGCTTTGAATTATTTTCCCTTGCAATTAGAGTAAGTAAGGTATAACAGAAAAAGAAATATCACTCAATATTCTTACACAAAAAGTGTTTGCAGACATGCTGCTGTTATGCAGCATAAGTTCTAAGCAATATTTTGTTATACACAGAGAGACCACCCAATGTCCAATAAACATTCAAAGTCAAGTGTTTGTAAGGAAGATATAGGTTACACTCTACTTTTTGATACCATTCTGCAGGAAGTATGAACAAAATGCTGGCACATAACAGATAATGCTTAGTGCGGTAATGGGCTACAATTGTACCTTTAAATTTGTTAAACAAGTGTTACCAATGCAAATTATACAGAAACTACAAACTTACATCTTCAATGGCTTGATCAAGCTGTTTATGTATCTGCAGCCCGACCCAGGGCTCAGTAGTAATGCTGTCATCATGTCTGTTACATTTCTTTGATCCACATGTAACACAACCCTTTTGAAATTTCAAGCAAATTTTAAAATTTCAGTCAAATACAATACAAATTTTCTCTTTTAAAATCTTAAAACAAAGATCTGAATATTTGTTCTAATTTAAAAAGTTAAAAAGATGCATTAAATTTAATTAATGCTATTGAGTACCAACATGTCTTTGCAACTACTATGTCGTAATGATTATCTTATTTGTGCTTACTTTTACACAATACTGTTCAATTTACCATTTCAGAACTGTTGGCATTAATCTCTAACATTTCAAAAATGTGGAATTTAAATAATGTTATTAAAAATTTAACAAATTAACCTCGATCATTGGATTTGAGGCATTAATTACATCCATTATGTAAAAATATTAAAATAAAGTAGTTCATGGAAGATAAAATTCAAAACTGGATTTCTAACATACAGATCTGAATATTGTGTACTTCGTTTTTTGTTAAACTTGTAATTAATTCAACTTTTTTCTTCCGCCTTGTGTAAAACATATTAAATACTTTGACAAAAGCACACAGTAACAGTCAACTACAGCATATAAATGTATTCATATAAATAAACAAACAAAGTAAACATTGCAAGTACCTTGACTTCTTCGATCTCTACTACTTCCGGTGTTTCTCTAAAGAAATGGCACTGTAATTTACACAAATAATTGTGCAGAACATTCGAATTAAGTCCATAATAACAAGCCACACATCCCAACACATAACTAAACGCAAAAGTTACGAAGTGAAATCTGTAAACAAAAAACTGGGTTAAAAACTATTCGAATGTGATAGTTCACTTACAAAATGGGTATTACGTTATATAGACCTGTAATAATAAATAACAGCAAAAGAGGCACTAGTAATTCCGAAGCAAATAATATAATTTTGATTAACAAAATTTTCTACAAACTTATTTTGACATCTTTCAGTCATGGTTCGCGAAATACAAGTCGTCTCGTCACTGACGTTTATTTAGATTGACGGCCTTGACGTTTGTCACGTTAAAGATTTAAATGGGGATGCCTGACTAATTCCGAAAAATAAAAAAATAGTTCCAAATCCGATTACATTTCAAAATATAATATAATTTATCTTGATGGTTTTATTAAATGTCCTACATGGTGGTGAATAAAAATAAGGACTTAATTTTTTACCTAAAAAACTTAAAAAAGGTCAGTCTGTAATAAAAAATAAATGACCGAAGTCTGAATACCCAAGGGTTTCAGTAACAAATGAACATGATCTTAATGAAGTCATCACATAACACTAGGTATGTACCAGGTATGTACCAGTGTACCTGCTTACTACTAAACAGAAAAATATTTTATTATTGAAACCGTTAAAATATTTGTTAGCAGTGGACAGCGGCTTGACTGTGCTGCTAATTTTACTAATGTCCACGATAGATAGTGACCACTTGCCAACACTTGGACCCCGCTGTCAGGTGGCTCATTGCTTAAAAAGCCAATAAAAATAATTGTGCGTTTTCCAAAACTAAAATGTTTTACACACAATATTATTAAACAGGTTCTTCGCACAATTTTGGCATTTAATGAAGAAGCACTAAGAAATGCTGTTAGTTGGGAAGGGCGGGTCAGTCGTTATATTACAGAGACTTACAATTGACGTTTCGAGATGAGTGGGGCCATTTATGTTGTTGGTGTCTATGGGCTGCGGTAACTACTTAACACCAGACGTGAGGTATACCTTTAGGCAAAAAATTGACATTTACCCGAACACAAGCAGTGCTTTCTACCACCGAGATGAAACTGTACAACCCTCAGAACTAAGCAGTGACATTTTTCATTTCACTCCACATTATCATTTTTCATAAAATTAAGAATTTAAATTAAAATGAAACATGACTTAAGAGTCTTAGTTACCAGGTCATAAATAAGATCCTTTAAAAAAAATAAGCAGCTGACAAATGTCAAATTTCAAAAGGAATA
Source organism: Bombyx mori (assembly GCF_030269925.1). Lineage (NCBI taxonomy): Eukaryota > Metazoa > Arthropoda > Insecta > Lepidoptera > Bombycidae > Bombyx > Bombyx mori. Next base: position 18,608,175 of record NC_085117.1, read on the forward strand.
ATAAAGATAACCTCATTTTATTTGAATTGCTTTAATTTTTAATTCTATTAAAAAGCACACCCATAGATTATACACTTAATATATTCGAAGCACACCTAAAATTCCAGATTACATTTAGATACCAAAGTATTCGATTTGTGATCTACAAAAAATACTGACAGTGAGTTTAATAATTATTTTTGTTTTAATTTTTTCTCATAAAAAACTATATTTTCATCTTAGTTAAGAGTCAACAAATACAGATCAAAATCGCTCTCGATTTATCAAAACGCAGAATTTCTCAATTGTAGTTTTTAAGAATTTTTTTTTCTTTTTTTTTTGTTGCCCTTGTAGGCAGACGAGCATACGGCCCACCTGATGGTGAGTGGTTACCGTTGCCCATGGACTTCAGCAATGCCAGGGGCAGAGCCAAGCCGCTGCCTACCGCAAATGTAGATAGTACCAGATTAGAAGTTAGTGGAATATATTTTCAGTCTCAATTAAGGCTTTATTACACTTTATCATCTATACATGATTTTATGGTTACTAAGAATTTTAATGGTTAATGAGAGCTCAGCAAGAAAACTGTCATTTTATTTTGAATCGAAATCTCAATTTTCTTGTACTAAATGGATATATCAAACAAAACAAAATCACATCTACCTGCAAATCCAGTGCAGGATTGAAGCAAATTTATGAAATTAATTTAAAATATGAAATTTGCAATGACATGTTTATCCTATAATTTGTTTTATCATAATAATCATGGTTTCCTATGTCATTTGGCCATTATATCAGTACATAATACATACTGATTACATGCTATTAACATACTTTCAGTCATATTAATAATTGTATTGATAAATAAAATCATTTCTCATCCTACATCCTACATTATCTAAAATGGTTACTTTGACAGTTTTTTATTAGCTTCATATATGTTTTGTCTGAAGATTGTTGCATTGTCTTTTTGTATTAATTTTTGTAATAATTGTGTTTTATTATATTTTTATTTATGTCATTTAACTACTAGTACAACACTAAAAGTATTTTATTTTAATTTTTTTTAAGGGATTTTATGACCTGGTAACTAAGAATTTTATTTACATCTTTCAGATAAAATGGCAATACAGAGATGCTTATTACAAATAGTGAAAACTTACAAATTAAGGCATCATTTACAGTCAAACATCAGACAAACATACTGTATGTTATGCCTGAAGTACAGCACAGGTGGATCATCAAGGAAATATACTGATAGACATGAATGGGTTACAATAGACAAAGATATAGGTACAGTTGGGGTTAGCGAATATGCCCAAGAATCTCTTGGTGATGTTGTTTTTGCACAGCTGCCAGACCCCGGAACAGACCTTAAAGCTGGTGATGAGTGCGGTGCCTTAGAAAGTGTGAAAGCTGCTAGTGAAATCTATTCTCCATTATCTGGTACTGTTACGGAGAAAAATAAAGATGTAGAAGACAAACCCGCACTAATAAATACATCTTGTTATGACAAAGGATGGTTGTTTAGGTTGAAAATAATTAAGCAAAGCGAGATAAATGATCTCATGACTGAAGAAGAGTACAAGAAATTTTTGGAAACAGATGCTGAGAAACCAGAATAATTTAAGTTGAATTAGATAGAGGCTATTTATTTCAAATGTTGAATCTTTGTTTTTTAATAATTAAGGGGACAAATAAATGTTAAAAATATATTTCTTTTTAAATTGAATATTCTTCTTATTTTGCTTCACTTGATCCAACAAGTATGTAAAAAATAAGTAATGATAAATTAAAAAAGCCATTATAAATTTTAATACTATATTTCAGAGTAAAAAAACACAGTAGTGCATAATATTTATTAGTGCACTTTAATACAAAATACAATTGGTAAATACAGGTCCACAAAACTTTGGTATTACATTTAAGTGTAGATAACTTTAATGACCAAAAAACCCTAATTGACAAAATTTGAGGAGTTTCAGAATAAAAATTGATACCTTATTAACATTTTGAATTTTTTTTTGTAATTGGTATAATAACATTCCATACATATCAATAGCCACCTTGATTCAAATTTTTCAAAAGATTGGTCAGAACATTAATATTTCCAACACCAATAAACTGATAGATTTTGTTTTTAATTTAATTAGAAATCTTTAGACTTGAATATTGTTTTTAATTGTCTAAAAATATATCACATATATTTTGATTTATCAGATTTTTCCGACACTCGTCTTTTAATATTAAAAAAATTGTCTCAGAGTATAACTGCTCGACTCGTCACTAAAAAAATATTTTAATTTATTCATTATGTACTGTTATTTTGACTAATTTTCGGGCAAATAAATTCCAGGAAAGAGGGTAGAGGTAAGCATCACTCCGTCTAAAGTGTCCGTCGAACACGAGCAGGTGGCGCCACTGTAGCGAGTGGTGTAATTTAAAAAATGACGCAAAACTATATTACAGAAAATTAATCAACTCAGTCCGCTTCACTTGGTACAGCTGATACCTTGATATCGTACTTCTTGCTGCGCCATTTTGGTTGGTTTTTGAGTTTGATTTGCTGCTTACGACTGGACACTTTTTCAACCTTTGTCTCTTTACCTCTACCCTCCATTATGCAAACATAAAATTTTTTAGTATTATTTTGACACATTTTCCCCTGGTAACAATGAATCACAAAAACATCGATTTACGCCAAACACTTTAACTAAAATTCTTAAGACTAGACAACATATAAAACACATGCATTACTTAAAAATAATAATAAATTCTTATTCAGTAAAAAAAAACCTTATTTATATACTTTTTATGTGTTTATTGGCAGATTTCAGCTGTTATTATATGATTGTGTTCTTGTTAGTACGTGATTAATTAGGAAGATAGAAAGGGAAGATTTAAACTTCTGCGTATAAATTGTACTACTGATTTTCCGGATTTATCCTTGGTTGGACTAAATTTTTGTTGAAAATTTGTGCTTTGTCTGCTTGTACTAATTTTTGTCTCATGAATTTCTGATACATATTACACTACATTAAACTCTAACTTGGGGGCATTGTGCGTGAAATGTACAATGTTAATAGAACACATGAAAACAGCACAGAATAAACTATAGTTTATACTTTATAGTATAATAAAAAAAAAAAGATGAAGAGTTTATTATCACTTTGCTATAATTAGAAATATCGCACCTTTAGAATTGAAGTGGCTTAATTTTTTTTTTAAGTAAATTAGTTTTATACTTTGTACGATTTAAAAACATGTACTTTATCAGTTTAATAATTAAACAATACCTTCCATTCTAGAAAAGGACAAAATACTCTTTCCGTCTCTTTTAAATCAAGCGAATATATACCTTAAAATATTAAAATCGAAAAACCTAAAAAAAATATTATTCAATTACATTTGTGGTGTTTAGCAAAACACAAGAATTTTGAATTAAGCCACTTCAACTCAAACCGTGCGATATCCTTATTTTATAGACATGAATGTAGTAATACTTTTTCACAATGCCGGCAGAGATTTTCAGGATCAATATAGGTGTAATAAATGAAAAATGCTTTGTAAAGAACCTACATTTTTCTAAAAGATGATTCAATACGAATTCATATTGAAATATTAAATTTGTTGATTTACAAAATCTAGCATTAACATGCAGTTTTTTTTTCCAAATCATTAACCTCTTTACTTTACCACAATTTACAGTTATGGACATTTTTAATTGCAAAGAGAATACCAACGGCCAGTGCCGTAATATCTTTCTACATTGTAAAATGGGAAGTTTATCAAACCTGCTGTTTTTCTTGTTTTATACGACCACAGGAATGATATTCGCAAAACTTCATCCTGACAGCACTTAGGCTATAACATGTAATTCACACAACGGTAAAGTTGATTGTTTAATGAACATACCTCAATTTTTTCTCGATGCCCCGGTCCTGTTCAAATATTTCTCATCGTATGACCATCTGACGTTGAATGGTTTCTCTAATGACAAATTAATCATAATGGACAACACTTTGTTCTTCTTGTAGTACGTGAACGAGCAGGGGGACACGCACGGCATTCCGTTGATCAGAACTTGCTTGACGGGGGGCTGATTGAGAATTGACAGCTGGTTGAACAGCGGAACTCCATATCCCCACCATTTCACATGTGATTGGATTTCAGTGCCGTTCAGTGAAAATTCTATGTAACTGTATTTCTTCTCTTCGTAGGTGTCTGCAAAATTTTATTTAATCGTGAACAAAACTAAGATTCAATATTAAAAACCTAGACTCATACTTCAATTATATTCAATCTGTATTAAATAACTTTCTGAATACATTAAACTTTTTCTTCATATATGCTATGCTATTGTTGTCTTAAAGCAATTTTTTTTATTACCCTTGTAGGCAGACGAGCATACGGCCCACCTGATGGTAAGTGGTTACCGTCACTCGTGAACCGCAATGCCAGCGGCAGAGCCAAGTAATTAACAATTATTTGAAGCAATTTGTGCAGGATCACTTTTATTCGCTTTAGATTTAAGCGCCGGCAATATCAATGGCACAGAAACTTGAAAACAGCGTGTTAAGATACAAAACACCAAGTGATCTTATTATCAGAAAGATCGATGCCTTTGAAATGTGGGTGTGGCGGAGGATGATACGAATACCGTGGACTGCCATGAGAAATAACGAGTCCATTCTAAGGGAGCTAGACGTTCGAAAAAGGCTCTCTTCCATCTGCCGGGAACGTGTTATGGGCTTCTTCGGACACATCATGCGGTCTTCCAGACATGAATTAGAGAAGCTCATAATTGCGGGTCGCATAGAGTGCAAGCGCGCCGTGGGCAAAACACCAGCCAGATGGTCAGATCTGGCAAGAGAAGCACTTGGTGATAGTCTGTACCATGCGGTCTGGACACAGTGGAACACAGTGGAAGGACGTCATATGTGGTCGCGATCCTCAGTAGTGAGGGAACGATATAGAATAAGAAGAACTAGTGGTCCCGTAGTAGTCGAAATTCGACTATAATTAATTGAAATTGTAAATTTGTATATTATTATGATTGTATTATATACTTCTATAATCACAAATTTCGCTAAGACTACAATATAAAAAATATTAAGAAAGACAAACAATATTTAATCTCAATATGACCACAGGCTAGTTCTGTATGCAATGCAACTGTGTGGTGCGGAGGCGGCTACTCACGCAGGCTGTCGCCGTCGTCCCAGTAGAGGCGTCCGCTTGCGGCGGCGGCTGCGTCGGGCGCCGCGAGCAGCTGCAGCGGCGCGCTGCGGGCCGAGCCGGTGCTGACGGGCCCGCGCGCCGCCGGCTCCTGCAGCACCACCACGCCGCCGCCCTGTCGCGCACACACACACTCAGTAGGGTAAAACCACCAGTATTTGACACTGCACCAATAGCTGATACTTTGACGAACATTTTATTTTAATTTTTTTAGTCTTTATTAGAGCCATACACCTATTACGTTAAGTCAGCTGCGAAGAAAATTAAATATTAAGAAAAAAAAAGGAGAACAACGATCGAGATGATGTCAGAGGTATAGTATACATATCCAGTAACACCAGTACAAACTAACGTGGTGTCATAAACAACATCACTAGTTACCGCGTTTTTTTTATTGCTTAGACGAGTGGACGAGCTCACAGCCCACCTGGTGTTAAGTGGTTACTGGAGCCCGTAGACATCTACAACGTAAATACGCCACCCACCTTGAGATATAAGTTCTAAGGTCTCAAGTATAGTTACAACGGCTGCCCCACCCTTCAAACCGAAACGCATTACTGTTTCACGGCAGAAATAGGCAGGGTGGTGATACCCACCCGCGCGGACTCACAAGAGGTCCTACCACTGGTAAAAATTCAATAAACTTGCTCTCTTCTGCCAACATGTAAGCTGTCAGAGCCGTCAGCTCGTCAGGGCAAACGTACCGATATGGTTTACCCGCGATGAGTTCCACCACTCCTGATGCAGCGTCGGATCGGTAACTATTAACCGTTAAAATCTAACAGCATTTCGTCACGCACAAGAGCACAATCGACTCTGCGAACTGTGGCGGGTAGCCATCATACAACGCAAGATATTTGACAGATGCCTGAATCTCGCTTACGACATTTTCAAGATAAGCTCGCATTTATACAAGTTCCGAACAACAACATTTGGACCGGCGGTCTACCGAGCAAATGTCACCCGCTCGGTGGAAGATCTTCCCTTTGTCGTATACCTATAAAACAAACTCACCTTAATAGAGACAGTGTCGTTGTGCAAGACTTCGGCCCAATCGTTGGTGGCGATGTGTCGGCCCGTCGCCAGGCTGTACCAGCCCTGCGCGCCGGGGAACAGGGCGCGGGCGCGGTCCGTGCCGGGCTCCAGCACCGGCGCGACCATCACGTGCGGCCCGACCATGAACTGGGTGTCGATGTCATGTAGCTCAGACATCTCGGGAAATCTGCGACATTCGTTGCTGTTACTTACAATATACTATTGTTTGTGTTGGCGGGAGTGATGTATTAGTTACGTTTATAAAAATGATCAAGGGCATCCTCCACGTTAGTAATAGATTAGTAGTGTAATTGTTTAATTTTACATTGTGAATAAAATGATTTCCTTACATTATAAGTTACATTAGTTTTCGTTATCGTGTTGTTTAGTCGTATAATTGTAAGGAATGTTGTTGTACAAATTCAGCACTATGTCTTGTTTTGTCGTGCGCACATAACTTATGTTGCAAGCCCGATTTTGTTTCTTTTTACTTGTGTTTTTTATGTATCTTTTTAGCTTGTAATGTGTATTGTGAGCCTAATAAATAAATTACATTCTACAGAACCAAAGTTCATTTCAATTTCATCGTATACCGACATCGTCGGGCATTATTCTATTGCCATTGATTGTGGTACACAGGTTGAGAAATTAAGTTTTTACAATTTTAATATCAACGTGTGCATAAACAAATCATGGACTTTTTTAAAAAGCTAAAAGCTTTTGTAAAAGCTAACTCAAATTTCTATGGAGTTGGAACAACGCAGCAAACGTAGGCAAACGTTTTAACCCCATACGAATTTGAGTTAACTTTTACGCTATCGAGAACGTTAAAAAACTCGCACTAAGCACACTGGTAACGTTAAGTACATTTACTAAAACAAACGTAGCGGTGTATAGTTTTGTACGTTTTACATTGCGGGTTTACAATGTTTCGTCGCTAAAACGACGCTTAAGATTATCAAATGAATATTGTTTCCCGGTTTTGTTAGTATAAAGGTACGATTTCACATAGTGCTGCGTCTACTGTCCGCGCCGCCCGCACCGATCGCCGGCATTTATGAGCAAAAAATACAAAGCAAAATAAAATCCATTGCGTGTGGTGCGAGCGGCGCGGACCAATGACTGATGAATTGATGAAAATTGATGAAATGAATATGAATGATGAATTGAAAATTGATGAAATGAATGATTGATGAAATTGATGAAACGAATGATGATGATGAAGAATGAACTCGTCTAAGGCTTACTCGAAGAGCAGCGGGCGCACGACGGTGTCGCCGAGCACGTGCGCGCGCCAGAACAGCGTGTAGTAGTAGGGCAGCAGCTTGTAGCGCGTGCGCAGCGCGGCGCGGCTCGCCTGCACCACCGCCGGGCCCAGGCTCGCGGGGTCTTGCGGCTGCAATTGTACTCAGCTGTGAGACTACGACCCACAAGCCGCCACCCACCTTGTGACATGAGGCCGAAGTCTCATTGGTGGCATCAAGAGTGATATAAATAGACGGGACGGTGGTACTCACCCGTGCGGGCTTCTACCACTACTAGTTTCAACTTCCATTCTTGATATTCAATACGTAATTTTCTTGTTATAAATGTTGGAACTACTAAAGTCACTTCTGACTAAGAAAGTGTAGTTATATTTAATTTTCATGACTTCGACGATCATTCGCACGCGTAACACGTTGATATGTTAATTTTTTTTATGATAGGCAGCGGCTTTGCTCTGCCCCTGGCATTGCTGAAGCCCATGGGCGATGGTAACCACTCACCATCAGGTGAGCTGTATACTCGTCTGTCTACAAAGGCAGAAGGTCTCCCTAAACCACCTTCGACAATATAGATCATTAATTCATTAACAATAATTAACACAGGAACGAATAAATTAAAGGTATAAACTTGAATGAAGTGAAACTTCTTACACTTCTCACAGAGAAGTGTCTCTTCGGAAGGGAATACTGACAATGGCTGTATCGGTGTTATGATTCCTCGAGAAGGGGTAGAAGGCTCCGAGCTGCATCCAGCGCGTGCAGAGCTCCACGTTGGTGTCGCCGTTGAAGCCGCAGATGTCGGCACCCATCATGGGGACTCCGAACAGACTGAAGCTCAGCAGCTCTGCGGCACGCGACACGCCTCCGTCAATCATCAACGAACATCCAGACGGACATTATCAATATATTTAGATAAAATAATGCTATGTGAATCGGCTGATTTGGGGTCAGCGATCTCATAAGACGGGCTACCGTCAATTTAAGCAGCAAATACGATTAGTATCCACGTATATGCTGGGCTGATCATTTCTTGCTTATGTTAATGTAATCTTATAGTATCTCTAACACCATCTGAATAATTTATAACAAAAAAGATAATGTTTCATACTTTTTCAATTAAATATTGAAAGCGAGTACAACATCTATTTCATAAGGACGTTTTGAACAAAGCAAGGACAATGAGCTTTAAGTTTCACATGTGTACTTAGTAGAGGGAGAGGAAGAGGTAGATCTAAGAAAAAGTGGGTGGATTGCGTGAAGGACGATATGCGTAAGAGGGGAGTGAGCGAAGAAATGGTTTAAGAAAGAGTGTGGAAGGAGAAAACATGTTGCGCCGGCCCGTGGTGACTGGGAGAAGGGCAGGAGAATGATGATGACCATGTTGTATTTACCCGGTATGGACATCTTCATATCGTGCCACTGGCTGCTGATGTCCCCGCTCCAGTGGCCCGCGTACCTCCCCAGTCCAACGAACGACGCACGGCTTATGATGAACGGACGCTTCCCTCTGATCTCTTGCAAGGCACTGTCGGGGTTCAAGTTATTCACTTTAGTGTACATTACTGGTTCGATTCAGAGATCCGGTTGTCATCACGTAACTATTGTCCTGAGGTAGTTTTAAGCTGAGACTTAAAAGAGACTTAGAGAGCTAGACGACAGCAGCTCTTAAGCTGCTGTCATCTAGCTCTCTAGAAGACAGCAGCTTAAAAGCTGTGGTATTACACGAAACCTATAGGTTTTAGTACCGTCCAGTAGTTTCAAAAAAATAATCGTTATAGCGATTGTTACCGCGGGGCCCAGATGGGCTTCAGTAATTATTGAATACATGAGTGGATGAAGGGGATATGATACAATTTGTTAATTTTGAGAAAACGAGCAATAAATTTTTGTACTCGCACTTTTGAAGTGAAACTTCTAATGCGACTTCCAACAAGGTTGCGTTCAACGTTTAACGCTACCGTACTAGAAAGAGACAGAGCGAGAGTGAGCGTAGTTTACCTGTTACATGCCAGCGCGAGCGTTAGCAACGAGTAGCATCCGATATTTAAATGAAGTATTTAAAAATTATATACATTTATTTTTATCTATAATTTAAAATATAAATAATATAAATATTGAAGATGTCGCATCTCTTATACACAGCATTATTTGTTACACGAGCAATCTGATTTAAGGATGAAAAATGAAGAAAACTAATACTACACAAAGATAAAGAAGTTTCGCTTCATTCAAGTGCACCAAGTTGCTCGCGCACTGTTTTTTCTTTGTAAATAACTCCTTCATCACATTCAATTTCTAAAAATAGCCTTTAAACCCGGAACTTTAAGATCTAATATGGTTTATACCATATAACACCTTCATTCAATGTAACAACTTAAAAATCTTAAAAACGGTACTTAACTCTTTTTTTTTTATTGCTTAGATGGGTGGACGATCTCACAGCCCACCTGGTGTTCAGTGATTACCGGAGCCCATAAACATCTACAACGTAAATGCGCCACCCACCTTGAGATATAAGTTCTAAGGTCTCAGTATAGTTCCAACGGCTGCCCCACCCTTCAAACCGAAACGCATTACTGCTTCACGGCTGAAATAGGCAGGATGGTGTAACCTATCCGTGCGGACTCACAAGGCGTCCTACCACCAGTAACTTTAAATGTTAACCCCTTCATGCACTCGTGTCTTCTATTACTCGTAGTACGGTAAATGGGACTCACAAGTTGGTGGCCACGGCATGCATGAGCCCCACCAGGTCGTGGTAGTGCCGGTGCGGGCCGGCGTGGTGCGCGGCGTCCATGCACAGCGTGTGCGTGTGCAGCTGCGGGTCGCCGGTGCGCGGGCGGTACGGGAGCTGCTCGGGGGCGCAGGCGCCGTGCAGGGGACCGTCCTCGAAGTTCGACGGCTCGTTCATGTCCTGAAAGCGTACATCGTGTTTAGGGCACATCAATAAAATCCTCACTGGTGATGAGGCGCTGTAGCGGCTTTTGACGTGACAACGTCTTATAATTCGATGGAGCCGGCTGCGCGCACAAAATAACATGACTCATTGAGGCGTTCCATTTAAGGCTTGAAGTGCAAGCGAGAGCACGACGAGCGACAAAGAGGCACAATCGGCCTCCGCGTTCGGCAGCGTTCGACATCTGTCTCTCTCCTACTTGAGTGAGCGATGCATCCGCGTGGACAGCTGCTATACATTTACATGTTTTCGTCAAATATGAAGTTCAGTGAAAAGTGAATGTGGTGTCAATGGTGACGTTGTCACGTTCAACTATCGTCAGTAAACCGGCTTTACAGACAACCGATTTTTTTTTCTACTTATGCTGATAGCCTTGAGAGGCTATAAGTAAGTAAAATAATATCCGTTGCGTGCGATGCGTCCGGCGCGGACCAATGGACGCGCATCTTTAAGGTACGTCAGTAAAAACACATAGTTGAAACACTCACGATCCACGCTCCGTCGTACGGGACGAGTTTGTGGAAGTCCGTCATCATTTCGACCCAATACGGAGTCGAATTCGGATGAGTGAAGTCTGGATATACCGTGGACCCTTTGTTCCAGACCTGAAACGAGATGATACGAATGATGAAATATTTCTTTATTCAAACTTAGAGTCGGTGGTCTCGTTAATGTCGTGGTCGCAACCGAAGACAACACACAGAAATGCCAAGGGCGAAACTGTTCGTTTTGATTGCGGGGTAGGGACACATACTTTTTATAAACTATTTTTAGTGAAGGCTGCCCTTAAAGTTTTAGGGGATAACGACAAAAAAAATAACGATCTTTTACGGGGCTGGGGCTATCTCAGCAAACAAAAACAACAATCTGCGTCGAGCTAGTGTTACGAAACACCGTCAGATTTGGATCGCTAACAACTACAAGAGCACGAACACACGAGCGCCGTGTGACCGCGCAGCCGATAGCCCATGTCTGTATGCAGCGATGTATTTATTTTGGTTCCACCGATATAATTACGAATTTTTTTTTTTAATTATCTGTACTAGTCTGTTTATCTTCCGTACGCTTTAAGGCTAATAAGACTATTATCGAATCAAAGCTTAAAACTGCAGTTTATTTAATTTAATTGACATTTACATGAAGTTATGTGAAGATTCCAACTGACTTTATCGATATAAAATTGTATACATACTCTTCCTATAAACGGTTGATTTGAAGAATTCTTCACAAATATGTCCATTTCTATGCCTCGGTCGTAGGCTTTATACGTGCCCGGCTTTTCTGAAGCTCCAATACCAATATCTGAGGGGGAAAATGGAACTATAATTTTTTGTTGCTCTTGAAGGCCACCCATGCCAGTAGTAAAGTCAAGCCATTTAACATTCCATAGCCTGGTTTGAAGAAGGATATGTTAAAGGTCTTGGGGAACACCGCGGAGGGCATAGGGCTAAAGATGGTGGGTACATTTTTTGATGGGACCAGTTCAATTCTATGATTATTTTATTTATTTATTTATTAGGCTCACAATACACATCACAAGCTAAAAAGATACATAAAAACACAAGTAAAAAAAACAAAATCTGGCTTGCAACATAAATTATGTGCGTACGACAAAACAACACGATAACGAAAACTAATGTAACATATAATGTAAATTTTTTTTATCACAATATAATACATTAAACAATTACATTAACCTACCTATTACTAACGTGGAGGATGCCCTTGAACATTTTTCTAAACGTAACCTAACCTACAATTAAAAATATCCAACGTGCGGTACACACCAAAGATCATGACGTAGTGCATGCCCTCGGAGTGCAGCCTCTTCACGAAAGCGGGCAGCCCCGCGTACCGGGCGGCGTCCAGCGTGAAGTCGTTGCTGTGCGTCATGTAGTCGATGTCGTTCCACTGGACGTCCTGCGGGACAAGCGCGGCTGTGACGCGACCGCCCCGGCGGCGCTGCGGTTAAACTCTTCAGGGACATTGGCACGCGAGTGTACGGTTTTTTCATCTCAAATTATTCATAAATTTAATTATCTGGTGCCACACATGTGAACTTTTTTTTATGGTTCGTCCCTATGTTTTTACTTTCTTACTAATTGAAGTGTTTTTAACGTGGGTGATGCGTAGAGAGGAGATGCATGTGACTAGGAGATGTATGGAACACTGTAAGGTACAGGGAGAAGAAGTCGACCTAAGAAGACATGGATGGAGTGTGTGAATGACTATATGAAAGAGAGAGAGCAGTGAGTGTTGAAATGACGGCTGAACCCACTTCGTGGGATAAGGTGGAGACAAAAAAAAGAAGTGTTTTCAATATAAAATGAACAAAACGCAATAAAGAATAAATTCAATTCATGTTTTTGTCACTTCAAAGATTTCGTGCCTGAAGAGGTTAACGGCACCTGCCCATCGGACCGATCGAGTCGTGGATTCGATTCCCACTCAGGGTAAACATTCGAGATGACGCTATTAGTCTGTTGCTCATTATCTAGATGATTATTATTTATTTATATTATAATATTAATTATATTTGCCCCTCATTACATATTGTTTTAAAGTACACAGCGGTCCACCTGACATCAGGACGAATGTCGTGGTTGAACCGAGCAAATAAAGCGCATATCGTAAAGCATTTAAACATGGATTAACAAATACTTCGATCCGAGAGCGCGAAGGTTTGATTTAAAAAAAAGTACATAATTAAATATCGGTCCTTGAAACGTGTGCAATTTTTCAAGTTCATTGAACTTTTCATGTGTCTGTTAAATTACGTTCCGTTATACACCCATATGTATATATAGATCAGTGTGCTTAATGCGTTTGCATACGTTTGCCGCTAGGGGCGCTGTTCCAAACTGAATACGTTAACTTTTACGCTATCGAGAACGTTAAAAAACTCGCACTAAGCACACTGTTTATTAAAACACACACTTATCTGTAAGTGATACTTCTGAGGGTTTTGTCAGAGAATTTCGATAATTTAATAAAAACAATCGGATACTGATTTTTAAAAGTTACGTGATATTGCGTGCTTTGGTGCGTTCAACGAAACAAACAAACAAACAATGATTGTTGAGTACTGAACCAAACTCGTCCCAGACGTTCGGCTGATACTCACAAAGGGTATGCCAGCGTCTCTGTTCCTCTGCCACACGTCCGCCATGACGCTCAGGTTCCCGTAGTTGAACCTGCAAGTTCAGTGACGTCATCAGCTGCCGAGCCCGCGGTGCCGTGCACCGGCCACGTCGTACGACCAGCAATTGTGACAATACATCACGTTTTTGTACAAGCAACCTTCCTATAACACGGTAGATGCGTCCCTAAAAAGTCCCGTGTTGTGCGAAACCGTGTTATATGAGACTAGTACAAAAGGATTATTTATTTATTTATTTGCTTAGGGGGATGGATTACCACCTGGTGTTAAGTGGTTACTGTAGCCCATAGACATCTGCAACGTAAATGCCATACGTAATATACATAAAACTCATATAATATCATACATAAAAAGTCGTCGTGGCCTAAAGGATAAGACGTCCGGTGCATTCGTGTCGAGCGATGCACCGGTGTTCGAATCCCGCAGGCGGGTACCGATTTTTCTAATGAAATACGTACTTAACAAATGTTCACGATTGACTTCCACATTGAAGGAATAACATCGTGCAATAAAAATCAAACCCGCAAAATTATAATTTGCGTAATTACTGGTGGTAGGACCTCTTGTAAGTCCGCGCGGTTGAGTACCACCACCCTGCCTATTTCTGCTGTGAAGCAGTAATGCGTTTCGGTTCGAAGGGTGGGGCAGCCGTTGTGACTATACTGAGACCTTAGAACTATATCTCAAGGTGTGTGGCGCATTTACGTTGTAGATGTCTATGGGCTCCAGTAACCACTTAACATCAGTGGACTGTGAGCTCGTCCACTCACCTAAGCAATAAAAAACAAAAAAAATCCCATTTATTGTGTGTTCATAGTGCATAATGTAATTTCCTTAACAATTTTAAACAAAAATCTCGTAATCGTGTTGTAGAAGTACCATGTTATGTACAAGTTTTTGGTTTTGGGGAATATTTCTTTTCGTGTTACAGTGGAACCGTATTGTAAAATACCGTGTTATACGAAGATTACTTGTAATAGAATAAGGGTTACGCGTTATACGGTAATCAGAAATATACGATAGCTTCAAAGCCATAACCAACAATATAATTTAGTACCGAAAAAAAAAAACAAAAAAATTAAAGGCTGAATAAAATTAACATTAGTACTCATGGAATATTTTTGGGTTATTTATCAAGTAGCAGTAATAGGGTAGTAAAGCTGTAGATTTTGTAGCGCTGCTAATGGTAGTAGTAGCAGTAGAAGTGTAGTATGAGGCCTCGATCTCGCATTTTCGGACAACGACCTGACTTTTTATATATTAAAAGATCGCCCCGTCAAGATTTTCCATTGTACTGGTTGATGAATTTATTAGTTATTGCAGTCACATTTGTGTTTCCCGTCACCAAAACATAGCAGACAATTCGGGCTCGAAGTCTTTTAATGGAACGCTAATCAGTAAAATCCTGGAATCGTAGAATCGGGCATTGAGTGGGTTCGCTCACTTGCACAGATGGAAGCCCAGGGACCAGTAGGGCGGCATGAAGGGCCTGCCCACCAGCTCCGTGTACTGGCGGGCGACGAGCGCGGGGCTGGGGCCCGCCAGCACGAACAGCTGCAGCACGCCGCCCGTCGCGCGGTACGTGATGCCGGGGCTCGGCTGCAGCACTATGTCTGCCGACAATCAGCTCACGGTCAATATCGTCACGTAACAGTACTAGTAGTAGTAGTCTTATTTTTCCAAATGGGAAGGCAAAGGTGTCATACCATACAGCCTAATCTTTTATATATTTTTCATGACAATACCTATATGATATTTTGAAATGAAATGAAGTTGATTAATATGCAATATGACATGAAATGAAATGAGATGATATGATATGGGATTTTTTTATGAAAAATGATAGGTGGTGGTAGGACCTCTTGTGAATCCGCACGGGTAGGTACCACCACCCTGCCAATTTCTGCTGTGAAGCAGTAATGCCTTTCGGTTTGAAGGGTGGGGCAGCCATTGTAACTATACTTGAGACCTTAGAACTTATATCTCAAGGTGAGTGGCGCACTTACGTTGTAGATGTCTATGGGCTCCAGTAACCGCTTAACGCCAGGTGGGCTGTGAGCTCGTCCACCCATCTAAGCGATAAAAAAATTAAATATCAATATTATCACTAAGAATGTTCTTATACCAACCCATAGCGTTAGAATTGAGTAGAAGCGTCCCGTGACTTTGTCCGTTTTGTTCCACGGCCAGATAGAAAGGGTGCGTGCCATACAAATTAAGCTAAAAAAAACGGATTAAAAGATTAGTTGTTTATTTCTCTAGACGTGAGGGACGTAGGGTGAAAGCCTGGAATTAAAACTTTGATATGTATTAGAACAACATTTTTCAGTACACATAAAGAATTTTTTTTTTTTCATAAAAATAAACTATTCCAACTCAATTTTACACCTGTATAAACTATGGGTGATGAAGAAGCGACAGCAAAATAAGTCGGTGCCGTTAAATAAAAATGGTTATATCTTCATTCGAGAACATCAAACCTATTTTCGATGCAATACTTTCGCATAGCTTTTCTCATTACATATTATAATCCCACAGACACAGCCCACTGAGTTTCTCGCCGGATCTTCTCAGTGGGTCGCGTTTCCGATCCGGTAGTAGATTCTGCGAAGCACTGCTCTTACTAGGGCCAGTGTTAGCAACACTCCGTGTCACTTGACACTTTGAGCCCCGTGAGCTCACCTACTCGCTCGGTTACGCTGACATAACCTCTCAGGGCTACCAGCTTGTGTAGAATTAAAAAATATATATATCGACGCTTGAAAGGCAAACGTGACTAAGGGACAATGCGTGAACTTTACAGTAGACTAATTTAAAGTTTAAATAATTTTTTTTTAACGAATCTAGCTGTAGGATTAAAATGATTTTAATAGACCTAAAAAAAATTTTTTTTGCGCATTGAATATAGTTATTGCCTATAATTTATGTATAAAGCAGTTATTGTCGCTTAGTCACGTTTGCCTTTCAAGCGTCGATATCATTTTCACCAAAAGTTATCAAGATAATATCATGTGGCTCACCCCTTCCGTGGGCGCCCTGTCTCTGTTGAATATGGCAAAGGTCTGCCAGTCCATGTTGTTCATGAACCTCGCTCGCTTCTCTCCCAGGCCGAACACGTGGTCGGTGGGAAGTATTGCTGATATCTGAAGGAACTTGTCCGATAATATCAGCCCTCCCACGTCCTGGGTGTTGAAACTGTGAAGCAGTAAAGTAAACTATGATCTGAACACATGAGTGGATGAAGGGGTTAAGTGCCATTTTTAAGATTTTTGAGGTTTTACATTGAATAATGGTGTTATGTGCCTATAAACCATATTAGACCTTAAAACTTCGGCTTTAAAAGGTATTTTTATAAATTGCTTATAGATTAGGGAGTTATGTACGAAGAAAAAGTACAAGTAACAAAAGTTTGTTACCCGTTTTCTCAAAATTAACAAATTGTATCATATCCCCTTCATCCACTCATGTCTTCATTTATTTTAAACAACATTTTGTAGAGATGTATAGTTGTGTGTGTGCGATTAGTCCGAATAGATGATCGTACATTGGTACAATCTTGCCTAGGCAATGATTCAGTTACAATTAGTGATAGTTCACACATCCACTGGCTCCCAGCACCGAACATGCCAAGTTACTAGCATGTTTACTGGTGGTAGGACCTCTTGTGAGTCCGCGCGGGTAGATACCACCGCCCTGCCTATTTTTGCCGTGAAGCAGTAATGCGTTTCGCTTTGAAGGGTGGGGCAGCCGTTGTATCTGTAATGAGACCTTAGAACTGATATCTCAAGGTGAGTAGCACATTAACGTCGTAGATGTCTATAGGCTCCAGTAACCTCTTAACACCAGGCGGGATGTGAGCTCATCCACCCATCTAAGCAATAAAAAAAAGTCCTGCAAGTACAAGAAGATGGTTCAACACTCACATGACAACATCATCAGAATTCCTTATCACTTTGAACCCTATCTTCGAGCCTTCCAAGACAACTCTGTATTTCATATCCGTCAGGGTCTTGGAGCCCATCGATATTTCTGGGTAGGGTGGTTCGAATCGGTTGTTTTCCGCATCATATATCTGAAATAAAAATTATAAAATACATACATACGTGTCCCAAAATACAACGATAAGCAGGTATGGTCTGGTCAATAACTACATCTAATCTATATCGTTCCCTCACTAATGAGGATTGCGACCACATGTGACGTTCCTCCACTGTGTTCGATCATGGTGGCACGGACCGCATGGTACAGACTACCACCAAGTGCTTCCCTTACTAGATCTGACCATCTGGCCCACGGCTCGCTTGCCCTCTATACGACCCGCAATTATGAGCTTCTCTAATCCGCATGATGTGTCCGAAAAAGCTCATAACATGTTCCCGGCAGATGGAAGAGAGCCTTTTTCGGATGTTTAACTGCCTTAGGATGGACTCGTTATTTCTCATGGCAGTCCACGGTATTCGTAGCATCCTCCGCCACACTCACGTTCAAAAGGCATCGATCTTTTTGATATCCCGGCTTTTCATGCACATATTACATACCCATGGAAAAACAATAAAAAAAATCCAGAACATTTTATTTCAAAGTTAAATTTTTGAAAAACGTTGTAATTTGATACCCTACACCCTATGATTAGATACTGTGGTTACAAATGTGAACGAATTGCAGACCCAATTGTAACCACTTTTACGGTTTAATCTCGCGTTCTTACTGTCATTACATTATTACCGACGTTTTGAATATTTTAATTTTCGTGGTCATGGGAGACTAAGATATATTTCGTCCACATTTAAATATTGTGCTACTTAATTGTATGATAAGTTTCGTTTATTGTAAAATTTGTGTACAGTTTTATTAGTTTTGTAATATGTATTTGCTAGTCCGCAATGTATAGCGTACAAAATTCCGCGGGGAACCTCCATGCATAGTGGCTGCGTATAATGGGTGTAACCTACTAAATCATATTTTATCGGCTTACAAATTACTACTTAAAATTATTGAATTACTCTCAAAAGAAGTAAAAGCCATTTTTTGACGTTCTTATAGCATTATGGAATCACCGAGCAATCACCGAAGCCGATCCAACCCACTGCCTATTTATAGAGAACTAACTAGTAGTCTCCCGGTAGTCGAAATTCGACTATAATTAATTGAAATTATAAGTTTGAACATTATTACGGTTCTATTGTCAAAGACTATTATACTTCTATAATCACAGATTACGCCCAGACTACACTATAGACAAATATTAATAAAGACAAACAATATTAATCTATTCTCAACTTGACTACAGATTTTAAACAATAACAAAAGTTTGACAATAAATAAATTTGTTTATGCGTGTGTGTTTGTGTGTGTGTAATGTTTTTATTACTGATTTAATGTATTTTCAATGCAAAATATGAAAAAAATATTAACATTCTGCACTCCTTCTCGATATTCTTTAAAAGTGTGGGAAATTTCATACTCGTCCGTCCACACAATTTTCGTAAAAAGCAGTACAAAGTTTTTGCTTCAGGTATTAATACACGAGGTATGATAGGCAGCGGCTTGGCTCTGCCCCTGGCATTGCTGAAGTCCATGGGCGACGGTAACCACTCACCATCAGGTGGGCCGTATGCCCGTCTGCCTACAAAGGCAATAAAAAAAAAGAGTATAGATAAAGAAACACCGACCTTAATCTGTAAAATTTCATCGGACATGTATTTAAAATCCATTCGGACTAGTTCAAAGTCATCCGGATAACCGGAGGGTCGAGCCTTCTCGTAGAACACGGTCATGGAGTGCTTGTCCTCGGTCATGTTCACGAAACGGAACGTGTCGTACTGCGACGGGTAGTAGCAGTACGGAGCGCCCTTCATCTGTGTAACCTTCCAGCAGCAACCTGTGAAGACATTATTTTACTGGTGGTAGGACGTCTTGTGAGTCCGCGCGGGTAGGTACCACCACCCCGTCTATTTCTGCCGTGAAGCAATAATGCGTTTCGGTTTGAAGGGCGGGGTGGCCGTTGTACTGTTTTTTTTCCTACTTATCCTGATGGTCTTGAGAGGCTATTTCAGCTTCACCATAACGTGTAAGTGAGCTCACGGGGCTTAAACCGGGAGTGTTGCTAACACTGGCTTTAGCAAGAGCAGTGCTTCGCTGAATCTACCACCGGATCGGAAACGCGACCCACTGAGAAAATCCGACGAGAAAGTCACTGGGCTGTGTCTATGGGTTAATTTACTCATCAATTTCCTTCGTCGCAAGCGACAGGGTTCGGCGAGGACAATGTACTATTAAAAGTGAAACTTCACAACTCATGTCACTCAAGATCATCTCACTCAAGATGAGTGGCGGATATTTACGTTGTAGATGTCTATGGGCTCCGATAACCACTTAACACCAAGCGGGCCATGAGCTCGTCCACCCATGTAAACAATAAAAAAAAAGGTTCAAACACCGGGAGCCCCAGAACCTGTTGAATATCGGCGTATACAATAATGACTCACCTCGTTTGACGCAGTTCTCCTCATTGATGTCGCCTTGAGGGTAGCAGTCGAACTTCATATTGTCCGCGACGAGCGCGCATAGCTCGCGCAAGACTGCGGCCGGACGTTCCACGTACACGTTTTTCTTACTGAATTCCTTCTTCTTAGCCTCAGTTCCGTTGCTTCTGTTTTTGGTGCTCAAGTTGTTGTGGTCGTGGTACCTGTATTCGGGTATCACCTGCTGCAAACCACAAATGCGTCCAGAGACTTAAAAATGTCAGCGGCGTTGAAGGATTCCAAACCAATTTAAAACGTATAGCTTTCATAACAATGCCCATACGAAGGGGTCGAAATTAGGCTATTCTAGAGTGTAACATTTTGACGATATTTGTGACATTGCAGCACTGCTGAGAAGGCAGACTCTTACATTTTAGAAGTTTTATCAAAACCCGTACATGCAATATGATGGAAGTCACCATATTAGATATCTCTATCTATATTAGGTCTTTACCTACGAAAATTTGGTATTTACTTCTGAATTCATCGAAACTTGCATCCACAGTATCTGTGTCAGCCAAAGCAGTAGCCATTTTTCAATGCCCTTCTTAAAGAAGTGCGGTATATGGGAGCCAACAAACTTGTGAGATATCAAACCAATTCATAAACGCATTCGATACCTGTAATTCTAAAATGTAGCTATCTCGCTCTTAACTCAACTCCCGTCTTGTCTTTTCCTAACAGTGTTCGGTTAAGTGTGCGCTCCTATATTAAATAATACTTATTAGTTAATTAAGTGTTTTAATCCATATATGAAAGTGGCGACGAGGATTCTAACCGAGAAAAGCAAGTACAAATTAATAAATCAAGTTCATACACTAAATAATTATAGCATTTTAATAAATAAAAATTTCAACAAGGCTTCAGTGTGAACTTAGTTGTGAACGATATTGAGCCGCCATGATCTAAAGGCAGTTTTAATATCTATGTACCCTCAAATTTAAAATACAATGTGTTAAACTAACGCGTGATTAACTTCAAGGATATCTACCTTCGATAAGCAATAATCAAATTACATTATTAATTCATGTCGAAAATAGAAGAAAAAAACGACGATCTAGACTATTACGACATAGAAAACTCGGATCTTGAACAACCTGATATAGTGACGCTAGTTAAACAAGGCAAACGCACATTTATATACAAGTGTAACAAACAACAACTACAAAATATTCTTGAGAGTGAAAACGTAACTTATAAATCGGAAGCAACACTTGATCAACTACGAAAATTAACGAGTGATTACTATAAATTAAAAGAAACTAACAAAAATAGTGCTCAGTTATCAGCCAACATGTCACTTATATCAAATTTGAAATCCTTTGATGGAGAAAAGTGGTCAGTGTTCCAGGAACAGTTAGACTGTTTCTTTATCGTTAATGAAGTGTCCGATGAAAAAAAAGTACCACTATTAATCACTAAATTAGCACCCAAAGTTTATGAAGTCCTCTCTTATTTATGTAAACCAAAAAAACCACAGGAACTAAAATTTGACCAACTTTGTTTCAAGTTAGCAGCAAAATATGATCAAAAACTACCATCAGCCATTGAAAGAGCAAATTTCAGACAGCGGAACCAGGCACCGAATGAAAAAGTAGAAGATTACGTCTTGGAACTGAGGAAACTTGCTGCAAAATGTAACTTCAAAGATATGGATGACCAAGTCAAAGAGAAACTAATGGACGGAGTGTTCTCAAAAATGATAAAGTTTGAATTGATGAAGAGTGCTGGTGATGCAACACTAGAAAGGTGTATTGAATTAGCCCGCACTGTTGAAGCAGCAATATTACAAGCAAACGGGGCCACAAATGAAGTTTCGGAAATATTTGTCTACAAATCAACCAATAAAACACCACAACAGCAAAGAAATACCTACCAACAAAAAAATCAATGTTACTGCTGCGGAAAATGGAACCACCTAAAGCGGGACTGCAGACTCAACAGAAAATATTGCTCTGAATGTGGAATTCAAGGACATATCTTCAGAATGTGTCCCAAGAAGCAAAGAAAAGTAAATGTTCTGCAGGAAGATAACCAACAAAAGGATAAAAATACAGATAATGAACCCACTGAGTTTGAACCAAAATATTATGAAACATATGCATGTAACACTGTGAGTAAAATACCACCTTACTACATAACCATAAAAATGGAGGAGTGTAAGCTACCATTTCAACTAGACACAGGCTCAGAAGTGACAGTAATCACGGAAAATGACAAAAATGACATTTTAATAAACCACGTACTGCAAGATTGTGACATAATATTTAAAAATTTCGATCAATCCACAACAAGGCCACTAGGCATAGTTCATAATATATCTGTAGAATATGGTAACAGAAGTGTTTACTTAAAAGCTTTTGTAGTAAAAAATAAGTCACCCCGCATAATAGGCAGAGATTGGCTAAACGCCTTAGGTTTGTGGCCACCGAAAATAGGAAAAGAATTTGAAATTTATAATAATAATATTTTAAATGTTTCAGATGCACAAAATAGTATAGAAAAAAAATTCGCAGCAGTATTCAGCCCAGGCTGGGGAAATTTCAAAGGCGATGTCATAAATTTAGTTTTGAAAAAGGAGGTAGAACCCAAGTGTTTACCAGTGAGACGCGTACCATATGCTCTTAAGGACAAAGTAAATAATGAAATAAAAAGATTATTGGACAATGGTAGGATCACAGTAGTAAAACACAGTAAATGGGGCACCCCTGTAGTACCAATTTTAAAATCAGATGGTTCAGTAAGATTGTGCGGAGATTACAAGTTAACAGTAAATAAGTGTTTGGAAGTAGATCATTTCCCTTTACCGCATGTTGAAGACATTATAAACACCCTACAAGGGGGCGAATATTACTGCGAATTAGACTTAAAAGAAGCATATTTGCAAGCGCCTTTAAGTTTAGAAAGCCAGGATTGCACAACCATTGTAACCGAGATAGGAACATACAAATATAATTATTTACCATATGGGGTCAGTTCAGGACCTGGTGCATTTCAGCGTCTAATGACTAAAAAGTTGGAAGGTATACCAAACATAATTGTTTTCATCGATAATATCTATATAAAGGGAGATAGTTTGCAAGATACTTATGAAACATTATGTAAAGTTTTGGGCAGACTACAAGAAAGTGAATTTAAGTTAAAAAAAGAAAAATGTAAATTATTTACAAAATGTTTAGAAGTATTTGGTTTTAGAGTAGACAAAAATAAAATTAGTATTATTAAAACTAATATAGAACCTATTCTAAATACACCAAGGCCTACTAACCTATCATTATTAACATCTTTTCTAGGAAAAGTTAATTATTATTCAAAATTTCTCAAAAATCTAGCAACTTTGATAACACCATTGTATGAATGTACTAAGAAAAATAAATTCCTTTGGACTGATAAGTGTGAAAAAGCATTCCTAATAGTCAAGCAGAAATTAGCGAATGTTTCTAGCCTTCAGCATTATAATATTAATTGGCCTTTGATATTAACTTGTGATGCCTCAGAAACAGGATTGGGGGCAGTCCTATCAAATAGGAATGAACAAGGTATAGTTCAGCCTATAGCTTTTGCCAGTAAAAAATTAAATGATACAGAAAAAAAATATGCTACTATAGATAAGGAAGCAATGGCTATAATATTTGGTATAACTAAATTCTATAACTATATATATGGCAGACACTTTGAGTTGGAAACAGACAATGCTGCATTAGTACGAATATTTGGCCCAACAAAAAGTATACCTAAAATGGCAGCAAAAAGGTTACAACATTATGCTATCTTTTTGTCCGCTTTTAATTACAGGGTGCGTCATATTAAAACATGTATGAATCCGGCAGATTATTTATCAAGAACTGTAACAAAATTTGAAAATAATTGTATAAATGACCATTCGTTAATTGTAAGTGCTAATTTAAGTAGTATTTATCATGTAAACAATGCTGAAATAGAAACATTAGATTGGAAGAAAATTCAAAGTGAAACAAAAAAAGATGTAATATTGACTAAAGTAGTTCGCTATATGATGGATGGTTGGCCGCATAAAAAACAAATAACTAAAGAAATGAGGCCATTTTATATTAGAAAAAATGAACTAAGTATTGACAGAGAATGTTTGTTTTGGGGGTTTCGTATTATTGTACCAGTATCTTGTAAAGATCAGATACTATCTGAAATACACAAAAGTCATTTTGGTATTGTGCGTATGAAAGAAATTGCTAGGTCATACTTCTGGTGGCCTAAATTAGATAGGGACATAGAATTAGTAACACAGACTTGTATGATTTGCTTACAAAATAGTAAGACCCCACCAAAAACTCAAAAACCATGGCCAATACCGCCTGGTCCATGGCATAGACTTCATGCAGATTTCTTAGGACCGTTTTACAATAAAATGTATTTAGTAGTAGTAGACAGTTATTCTAAATGGCCGGAAGTATTTGAAATGAGTAATATCACTTCAAACAAAACAATAGAAGCTTTTAAGAATATATTCTCAAGATTTGGGTTACCAAACCACTTAGTAACAGACAATGGTAGAAGTTTCACTAGCTCTGAATTTAGGGATTTTTGTAAATGCAATCAAATAAAACACACATTCTCAGCTCCTTACCACCCAGCCACAAATGGGGCAGCTGAGAGGTTTGTAGGAACTTTCAAAACAGCTGTTACAAAAATTAAAGAAAACGGTCACACCTTATCAACAGCAATTAATATATTTTTAAATGACTATAGAAGTACACCACAGAAAAGTACAGGGGTAGCACCATCAAAACTTATGTTGGGGAGGGAAATAAGGAATAGATTTAGTTTGTTACGTCCACCACCTATAGAGGAAAACATGAAGAATGTAGTCAGCAAAAGGAAGATAGGAAATAGAAAAACTAATTTGGTAGTGGGGGAAAAGGTTATGGTTAGAGACTATAGGAAGGAAGCTAAGCCATGGGTCCAAGGTGTAGTACTAGCTGAGTCAGTGCCAGGTCTTACATATATGATAGATGTGGAAGGTCAAACATGGAAACGGCACGTCGACCAAATAGTTTCATGTTCACAGTGTGATGATTAAAAGCAATATGCATTTGTGTAGTTAAGAGGTATTGTAATCTATGGCTGACGGCATTTATGTTTATTATAAGTTGGGGAGAGTGTGAGATATCAAACCAATTCATAAACGCATTCGATACCTGTAATTCTAAAATGTAGCTATCTCGCTCTTAACTCAACTCCCGTCTTGTCTTTTCCTAACAGTGTTCGGTTAAGTGTGCGCTCCTATATTAAATAATACTTATTAGTTAATTAAGTGTTTTAATCCATATATGAAAAAACTTTTCAAAGGCATTTAATACTGCCTCACGAGTATTGAACATGTTCCCTACCAAGAGGTCATCCAAACTTTGAAAAAAATAGAAGTCTATCGCTGCAAGGTCTGATGGCAACGGTGGTAGACACAACCCTAGCCCTCCACCTACCCAACTCCACACCAACCCTAGCTTTTGTAGCTTAGATACCGTCTGTTGTGCCGCATGAGGTTGAGCGTTGTCGTGTAGCAGCAGTAGGGAAGAGAGATTAACCAAGACTGGTCGGAGATTCGCAAGCTTCTCCATCATTGCATACAGTTTCACACAGTGTACATCCGCAATAATCCTGGGCCATTAGGTATTGAATTATATCGGCCGTAGACCACCAAACAGTGACTATCACTCTTTAGGGGTAGGTTTTCGTTTGGAGCATTACCTATGAGCTGAATCAAGGTCTAACAAACGTATCTAAAAAGAATCCAATCCAATTTTTCATTGCAAGTGATAATACGGTTCAAAATCCCTACGCTTCTGTCTGTTAAACAACCTGTGCGGAATCCACCTAACAAGTTTTTTTTACCTTGCCAATTTGACGAATTTTCTCTGAATCGCACTATGTTTATGTTATTTTAAGTTGTTTAAGAAACAAAAACAATCCTTTCCATGTTACAGCTTAACTCCGCGCAGACCAAGTTAAAGGCACAGCTGGTTGGTAATCAATTTAAGTAAGCAGTTTTTGTAAGTTTCATCTACTTTATAGTACATTATCATACCATTACGTGTAATAGTAATAAAACATAAGTCTACTCAAAGTGATTTTTATAGTTCTACCGAATTAAAAGTAGGTAATTAGTTTTTAAGATTCGAGGACTTACCTTGTCATGTGGCATGGGTGATAGAGGTTTCTTCACATTTTCGGGATGCGTTCTCTCCCATAGTTTCCTGTAAACAAAAACTCATTCATCGAATTATGCTTTTTCAAATATTTCTCCAGAATTCAAATTCAATACAAATACAAAAATACCCCAAAGGCATTATGCGATTCCTCCCAAGCTTGAAAAATATTTTTAATAAGATCTACACCTGCATCAATAGTTGAACGACCTCTAATTCGTTTTCGTTCTCTAATCGTTTTCATACGATAACAAGTCGTCGTGGCCTAAAGGATAAGACGTCCGGTGCATTCGTGTGTAGCGATGCACCGGTGTTCGAATCCCGCAGGCGGGTACCAATTTTTCTAATGAAATACGTACTCAACAAATGTTCACGATTGACTTCCACGGTGAAGGAATAACATCGTGTAATAAAAATCAAACCCGCAAAATTATAATTTGCGTAATCACTGGTGGTAGGACCTCTTGGGAGTCCGCACGGGTAGGTAACACCACCCCGCCTATTTCCGCCGTGAAGCAGTAATGCGTTTCGGTTCGAAGGGTGGGGTAGCCGTTGTCACTATACTGAGACCTTAGAAGTTATATCTCAAGGTGGGTGGCGCATTTACGTTGTGGATGTCTATGGGCTCCAGTAACCACTTAACACCAGGTGGGCTGTGAGGTCGTCCACCCACCTAAGCAATAAAAAAAAAAAAAATACAATCAGCATTAAATCTTGTTTATTTGATTCATACAAATTACATTTCTGACGGTATAAACACTTTACTGATACTTTTTGCAGAGTAGTAATATGAATGGATATCATATATATGCCATGTCATTGATATTACTCATCAAAAGACCATGTTCTTGCTTATGGAGAAAATTTTAAACTACATACTGTTATTATAACATATCACTGGTTCTAGAGGGGAAAACGACTAGAAACCACTGTTCTGTCTATTTCTGCCACGAAATCGTCACGTATTCCAATTTGAAGAGTTGGACAGCTTCTGTACAATGCTATTAGACTACGACCTCACATACCAAATTGGATAGCAGCACTCACGTTGTGATGTCTATGAGACCTAATTCCAGGTGGGCATATGCTTATTTACCCATTTAGTAAAACAAAATAAGTCCTTTGCCATTATTGAGTAGTATATTTGATAGGCAGAGATTCAGTTGTACCCCTATATTGCTGAAATCCATAAGCATCAGTAACCGCTTACAACAAGGACGTCTAGATATTATAAACAAACAAAAAAACACAATAAACAATATTCATGATTCATAAAGCATAACAAATGCTAACTTACACCAATGCTGCTGATAAATAATATTATAGGTTTAAAAGTATCGTATTCTAGTTTGTTGTTTCAATTCTATTATTGTCTGCATTGGAATTAGTTCATATTTCTATGTAAGAAATCATGTAAGGTGTAAGAAGTCTTGTTAAAATGAACACAGATACTAATCTTTGTGGCTTAAAGGACAAAACTCTCTGTCTATTCCTATCAAGAAAAGCAACTACGCCAGTATTCAAATCCCTCAGGCAGAACTCAAATTTTATAATTAGGAATCTGTAATTAACATGACATGTACATTAAAGATTTTCACAATGACGGAATAACATTGTCTCATAAATACTAAAGCAGTAGGGTCCAGGTCACTCAACCCTTGCCTTATCAACCCTGTATTGGAACCCGTAACCAACTTAATCAGAAGACAATAGAAGGTATTTTTAATGAAATAGGGATTGGGGAAACAATAACATTAAAAATGAATTAAGCACTTGATTCGAAATTGAGAGAATCTTAACTAACTTGCATTACAAACCATATATGAATATAGGAAGAAGGATCAAATCTACATGAGAGAGTTAATATTTATGGTGCCAATAATAACTATTGAAAAACCGTATGAATGCATGAAAATTGCCACTAGCTGCAACAAGAACTATAGAATAAAAAAAGCAAATAATTAGTTTATTTAAACTTATTTTACTTGTAATGCTCCTCGCCCCAGGACCCACCGATGGTACCGCCGACTGCCCAATAACTTGCAAGGGACAACCCGCACAACAAGATTATGGCTAGTACACTTGAACCAGTTCCAGGCATCATATCGCAGACTCTCTGCATAAACGTGCTATTTTCTGAAAATCGTTGATATCTGAAACAAATGAATTGTTTTTTTTTTTTGTTTAGATGGGTGGATGAGCCCACAGCCCACCTGGTGTTAAGTGATTACTGGAGCACATAGACATCTAAAACGTAAATATAACACCCACCTTGAGATATAAGTTCTAAGGTCTCAGTATAGTTACAACGGCTGCTCCACCCTTCAAACCGAAACGCATTACTGCTTCACGGCAGAAATAGGCAAGGACCACCACCCTACCCGTGCGGACTCACAAGAGGTCCTACCACCATGGATTACGCAAATTATAATTTTGCGGGTTTGATTTAAATAGCAATTTAAATAGCATTAGTTGGTGTAAATAGCAATTTGTCTCTATAGTCTACACATCACAATAATTTTAGTTAATAATGAGACTGACAGACTCGGTGCTACAATAGTTGAAGCTCCCAACACAGCAGAGGTGCAGAAGCTAAGTGGGTTCGATTCACACATAAACACGTTTTGAACAGATTCTGTATACATATATAAGTATACTAGCTTTTGCCTGCGACTTCGTCCTCGTGGAATAGTTTGGCATAACGCTAAATTTTACCCGCCTCTTCATTTACGTAGAAAGTGAAAATACTTTTGAATAATAGAATATTAAGGAGCTATATAAGGTACCAAAATCACGCGTTTTAACCGACTTCAAAAGAGGAAGTTATCAATTCGACCATAATTGTTTATCTATGTTTACCGATTTCTCGAAAATGCTTAAACCGATTTCTTCTTCGGATAATTCTTTTTTCTTTTTTTTGTTCGAAAGGGTAGACTTCCCGAATGATGATCCTGTAATCATCAAGATCTGATGCTGAGATCCTGGAGAAATCCAGAAAAAATTTCAAAGCCTATCTTGGAGTGATTTGTGTAGTGAATATTAGTATTTATTAGGATAGGGATTATACTTCCTTTATCTTTATAAAAACACCTTCACAAATAATGCTTTATTTTAGAACGAATTTGGTTAGCATAAAAAAAGGTTATAGACCTTAACACATAGACATGCTGTCGCGGACTTTTTTTTAGATCTTTTAAAGGGGAACAATTTAAAACTTTAACCGATTTTGAAACATTCTTTATTGGTTCTCCGCGTGCATTCGTCTTGGCGTGATGTTATACTTAGTCTGGCCATAAATACTGTTACAAAGGAAAACAAAAAAAAATCTATGGCAAATAACATTTATTACTTTTACAGTGTGTTAGTTTAATACATAAATATAAAACAATTTTATTCTACCTACTCCTATTTCTACCGTGAAGCAGTAATGCGTTTCGGTTTGAAGGGTGGGGCAGCCGTTGTAACTATACTGAGACCTTAGAACTTTATATCTCAAGGTGTGTAGCGCATTTACGTTGTAGATGTCTATGGGTTCCAGTAACCACTTAACACCAGGTGGGCTGTGAGCTCGTCCACATATCTAGGCAATAAAAAAAAAATTAAAAAAAATTTAAAGTATAAAAAGCTTATTCGAAGTGGTCTCCATTGGCTGCAATACAGTCCTTTAAACGTTGAGGCCAGTTATCAATAGAAGCACGCTCTTTCCATGGGAAAATTTTTCACTGCCACGCAAGTCCTAAGTCATCTTTTAAAATACGCAACATGGTTTTAGGTGCAATCTTCATCTCCCGAGATAAAATCTTTTGCTTTCGGACAGGATTTCTTCGAATTCTTTCCCTTACTGCTTTGACCACCTTTTTCGTACAAACACTACGTGGACGGCCAGATATTTTTCTGTCACAAAAAGATGAGGTCTCATTGCACCTATTAATAGCCAGGTACACAAACATTTTATTAGCCCTCCTGGCTGAGCCTTTGCTCGCCCACCTGTCCTGGTAAAACTGGAAAGGCCTCCGGGCCACCAGTAATCCTTCAATCATATAAAATAAAACAAACATTTTACTAATACCAAGCGTATGGAGAGTTTTAAAAATTGCATTTGGCTCCATGCCTACTTTATGTAATGCAATCACAGCGATTCGGTTCTCTTTATCACCCCACTCCATTTTAATATCGCAAAATATTGTACAATGTATTGGCGCCAAAATGAGAAAACTCAATGAGCAATCATATAAAAATGATAAGATTCCAAATTGAAATGTAATACTTTGTTTATTTTTAATTGTAACAGTATTTATGGCCAGACTAAGTACAGCCTATAGCCTTCCTAAATAAATAAGCTATCTGACACTGAAATAATTTATCAAATCGGACCAATTTTAGACATCGAGAGCCTGACTCGGATGCGAAGGCTCTCAACAATCTGCTACCAGAGGATCCTCGGCTACTTTGCTCACCTTGCAGACCGACAGCTGTATAACTAAGACAAAGTGATTATGGCGGGCAAGGTGGAGAGAAAGAGTCACTGGGCCGGTCATCTAGCCGCTGTTGTGACCAAATAACCACCCTAACTGGGCTGCCAGTCTCAACCGCCCTACGAGTAGCTGAGGATTGGACAACGTGAAAACAGCTCATGAGGCAAGCCATGGTCAAGTTTGAAGGTCACCACCTTCAGTAATAAAGAAAGCGATGAAGAATAATTTTATATGTAAATACTTAACTGTAAAAAATATTGTTGGAGAATATTTTAACAAATATTTTGCATGTCTTCATTGAACAATTAGAAATTATAAATGTAATTCAAAGGCTTAATTTAATTTAATGGAAGGTTTATTCATTTTTCCAATTCAAATTTATATCTATATACATTGATCCCAGAAAACAAGGAAACAATCTATATCTATGTATATAATGAAAACTATACATAACAATCTATATCTAAACTTCAAATAAGGAAACAATGGTTTCTACTGCAAGAAACTTTAACCTATATTTGAACAGTTAGATATTATTCTGTACAAAGTTCAATTTATTATTAGGTTCTGTTTGTAATCTAAAGATAATTTTAACAAAGGAAATGTGACCTGATTATTCATTTGCACTTTGTCCTGCTTAAACATAAACATTGAGTGTGTCTATTAAGTATTAACAAATATGGTTTGCTTTCAGTTTGATACTTTTTTTATCTATCATTTCCTACTCGTGATTGATACAACATTTACACAGACATTCTGTAAATTATTTCATTCCTATTGCTTCCATGCCTCAAACATTCATGAATTGCACAAAAAATGTTACCAAAATAGATATGGCTAGAAGCCAAGTTATTTCTAATAAACTGTGCATTTTTTGTTACAAACTACTGAACTATTTCTATTTTTTAAATTTGTTAGTCAAAAATACTTTTTTTAAGATAGCTCCTTCAAATCCTCCTTCCTTTATGAACGCTATCTCATGTTGAGATAATTCTTACATCAAACTTTGCTATCATCATACATTATTTTGTGAAAATTATAAAAATTAACATTATCAGAGGGATGCAGTCATCAAAATTGCATGTCACTTGTTGTCTGGTCACTTGATTCCCTTTATATAATAATCTGTTTTTACTATTAATATTACAATAGTCACTAAGCTTCATTTCCATGAGTAGTTGTGATGTATCAAACTCATAGCCAATTGTAATAGACAAAAAACTAAAATAGGACATTCTAGACTGGTACCAGGGGAGTCACCATTACTTTACTCATCAGACATTAAGACCTATCAGTTCAATAATAGACTGAGAGTGGCTTCCTCTCCATTACGAGCAAGAAAAGTACCATGTTGGAGAAAAGTTCTATCATTACTGAAAATTTATTCTTAAAACTTATAATTTTTACTGCATTACTGTGTACTAAACTTTTACTAAATATATGATGATAGTTTAATTTGGACTATAAAATATCTGACAAGAGTATTCTCAAACAGTAATGAGTAGTTCTGCACTCAAAAAAATTAAAAATAATTATTAGAATTACGACAACAGGGGTTTTTGCAAGAGTGTAGTTTATTCGCGCGCTAAGATGTGGCACCACTATCACAAAAACACATTGATAAAGTGACAGTCTTCTTATAAAAGTGGGAAATTTTAATATGAAATGGTTAATGAGATAATCACTTACCTGTGTTCTCTAGATGAAGATTCATTTTCATTCTTAGACTTAACGCCGCTAAATAACGGCGTGTGAGTCTTCCCGCCGGATTTTCCGAATGGGACAAAAGAATTTGATAATTTTCTGAATGATCCATTTCTTGCTCCATTCAGCGACGTTTCTGTATGACTGTCAATACCTTTGGATGATTCTCCATTGTTTTCTAGATATTTTGATTGTTTATCTGCTTCGTAATAGAGACGATAATTTATGTTATCATTCAAAGTTAATAAATCAGTTTTCGAACCCGGAGATTTGTCGGAAAAATCATCGAACGAAACAATTTCGTAGTCATCGTCATTTCCACCAGACTTTTCTGGTTTATATGGTATTTTAGGCATTTTCTTTAGTCAAAATACACGGTAAGCTTCATTGATCGTTTTTCAGAAATGGCCGTAAACGGTAGTTTGTTGTATTGGTTTTTCTATATTTTTTCTTTGAATAATCGACGGCTTTTTCTTAAGATTTATGACACAAGCTCCAACTACAATTGGTACGCTATTGTCACATAACGATGCAACAATTTATGAACCGAGCAAGCACCTTTGTTTATTTTATCTCCTATTTTCAAACTTGATCAATCAAAATCAAACTGAGAATTCAGATTATTTGACATGTCAAATTGTCAATGTCAACGATGATCGCATTGAGTAAGAATCCTGTGCTTAGAGGTACAAAAACACAAACAGTTCTTAAAAATTGCAGCAAACTGAATGGTATTGCTTTACATAGGTACTAGAAGCTTACGAATTTAAAGTTTCATCTAATTATTATTTTTCTAAATTCAAATTTTTTATCTTTAAGACGGTCTTCTTCTAGTTTTTCGCTCTCAATAAACTCCATAACCTTCAATGGCTTAATATTATGTCTCCTTTAGATGAATAGGCCAGTTCACAGATCAACACTCTAAGCAGGACACAGACTACATGCGGTAGACAGCGGCTTGGCTCTGCCCCTGGCATTTCTGAAGTCCATGGGCGGCGGTAACCACTCACCATCAGGTGGGCCGTGTGCTCGTCTGCCTACAAGGGCAATAAAAAAACAAAAAGATAAAAATTAAATTAATTCAAATTTTAACCATAACTTTCAACCCTTCAATTACTAATGTTTAGATTTTTAACTAAAGCTGCGAAATTTCCTTATTGCATTGACTCATTTCATATAGGATCAAAATATTAAAAATAAATCTGAAATAAACAGCATTTCGAGGGTAGTTAAAAAAAGCTTAAGATCGACAGTTTACAAATGCGTGGACAGCATGGTGGGCTTTGGATGTAATTTTGTATTTTAAGACTTTGCGGTTTGTACATATATTTTAAAGTGCAATAATAATAATGGACTTCAAAAGTACAAAGTTTTTCCTGACAACTGCAGCCGCTGTGATCGTCGCTTCACAGGTAGCCAAAAAGATTTATAATTATTTTTTCAACGAAAAGGCAAAATCGTCTCCTGAATTCAACATCAACGACTCTTGCGAATTGCTAACTAACAGAAGTCGTGAAATAAACGATGTCATCTTATTTTCGGACGATGTTATTCGTCATACCATCAGAGTACCACCAAACAAAGAAATAACCATATGTGAAAGTCGTGAATTAAATTGTTTCAAGTTGATTAAATACATAAAGTCGGCGAGAGAAACGCTAGACGTTTGTATGTATCTTATCACGAGCAACGAAATTGCTGAGCAGATTATACGACTGGGACAAAAACACATTTTGGTGAGAATAGTCGTTGATAGCGACATGGCTTACACCCCGCCGTCACAAATTAAGAAGCTGAAAGAATATAGTGAGTATTTAAGTTTTATCAAATACTCGATTGCTGAACCAATATTTTTCACAAATATTAAAGTACATTTCCATTTATGAGCAAACATCTTGAAGGTGTAAACCTTGTTGCCTTGTCAAAGGTATCTTGAACTTGAGGCACAATCCGCTAAATCTCAAGCTAGCCACGTCCGTAGTTAAGGGTATTGGTTTTGATTAATATCAAGAGGAACTGCTATCTTGCAAGATCTCCTGGCCTTATTATTGTGAGATGTACCTCACTATTTCAATTTTTACCTTGTTATTGCAGGTTTCATCCAAATACAAACAAGCAAGAAATCAATACTAATGCATCACAAATTCTGCATCATTGATGGGCCTAAGGCTATTAAACGCAAAAACACCTTAAAGACCTATGCTGAAAAGTTGAATGTGTATTCTCAATGCAATAAAAGTGCAAGACAAACAACGAAATATAAAACTGTTAAAGGTTTCGTTATGTCCGGTTCATTGAATTGGTCCACCCATGCCATGGTATCTAATCATGAGAGTGTAATAGTTACTTCACATCCAAATATTGTTGGTAAATTTGAAAAGGAATTTGAGAGCCTATGGATTGAAAATGATCCGGTAAGATTTTAATTTTTGTTAAGCCCTAAGATAATTAATTTGGTTAAAAAAGTTGAATGTCGTGTTTTAAATTTCAGGCCATTTTGACATCAACATGCTAAAGGTAGAAATTATTTACACCCAAAAGACTCAGTCACATTTTAGCGTAGGTGAGTTTTAGAAATATAAGGTTTTTTTTATTAATTTAATGGCTTGAATTTGTCTGCCTGCCTGTCTTATAAGCCAAATCTTAATTGAATCTTCTACTGAACTTGTATTTTGTTCGACAGTCTGAGCGCTGTTTAAAAACTGGTTTAAAAGTTTGTATATTCAAGCTCATCTTGAAAATTTCGTCAGTAGATTTCGTGTTTTTAGCGTACTTCATTTATTCTATGATAACTGCCGTTACAAAAATATATTACGTTAAAAAAGGCATAAACGATCTATTATACGAAAATGAAACGAATTAATTTATTTCAATTTAAATATAACCTGAAATAATATTAATGAATTGAATTCATAAATTACATGAATACTCGTTCAGAGTTGGAATAAAATGAAGTAAAAAAATAAAGTAATTAGATTTTTTCTGATCTTGAACTTAAGAAACTTCTTGTTATACATTTAGACCTTGTGGCGCGGATCCAAACTCTGGTAAGAATGTACAAAATTACAATTTAAATACTGAATGTGTTCTCTGGTCGAAGATAAAATTCATAAGGCTCGTGATGTTTGTCACAATTTAAATTATTATAATACTACTACTATTTGATCAGAAGATCTGGCTTTTTTTCATGGTTTCATGGGAAGACCCTCATGTTAATCAACTATAATTCCTGTTTTCCAAAAATCTTTAGAAGGACTAAATATAGATAGTGAAACAATAAAAGCTATTCATATGGCCACCTCGAAATTCTAAGCTCAAACTTCGAATAGCTTTTTGCTCGCATGTCTTCTCTTTCGTAAGTAGCGCCACCTAAAAAGACGAAAATTTGAAACTTCTAACTTCAAAAATGACAGCAGAACAAACCATAGGTTCCATAGACAAGTCCATGTGCACTTCAATTTCGATCGATCATATGTTTTCTTTGTGTAGTTTTTTCAGCCGCTGTAATTCGAATTGGTTATAAAGTTTACAAGTAAAGAAGTGAATTATTTCGTGGATATTGTTTTATATGAAAGCAATTGTGTGTGGCAGGCCAACCTGACGTTATATTGTTGTTTTAAGTATTTATTTATGCGGTGCATATAATTGCATTGTCGAGTGCACGTGCTTGCATTTTTTAACTCTTAACTTAAAATCTCAGTCATTTTACTGCATGAAAAGTAAATTAGTATAAAGAAAAGTATTCTAATTTTTAAATTCAAGCATATTAGATAGTCGTTAATATCATTTTTGTATAAAAACGTGGCTAGAAATGTGTGACGAAAACTTAGGTTGGTTTCGATATTTTCCTATTTACGCCGTGCTTAGCTCAATTTTATGCAGATATTCTGAAACATTTACGTCGGATGAAGTGTTAGTGGTACGTACCTTTGTGTTTTAATAACTTGAAAGAAAATAAACACGTCAAAAACACGAAAAATTGTGAAGGGCATTGAAGAAAGGTCACATTGTTTGTGTTTATTTTATGCAGCTTGCAAAGTTTCTATCGTCTGAATAATCATACGGGCATTTCGCGTGTTTCATTTATTGCGTCACTGTGGCCCGAAATTGTAAAAAAAATCACTTAATATTTCAAATTGATTGGTTAACCTACATTCTAGTAAAAGCACATGCCCAAATTACCAATCTCCACACAATATTATTATAATTTAATGTTATAAAGATTTATTGATGTTATTAAGTAATATAGACCACTAATACTATAAAATTACATTATAAATGAAAGAGAAATAATAATGGTGGACTGAAAAAATAAACAAAAACATGACATTAAAATGCCTGTTGTAGCCAAGTGCTAATGGTCTAATTATTAGAATCATGATAATATGGTCTTTTAAATCTTTAAAAAATCACCATACCCATGTTTTTAATGTTTATGAAAGAAAAATACATTAGTAAATAAAACTTTTTATTGTTTAGTAGTAACTTTCTGTAGATTATATTAAATAGTAAATAGTGTAATCACCTGGAAAATGCTTAAAGGATATGTGAATGGCATATTAAATTTAATAAATAAATTCAGGCCAATATGATAAATTGTAAACTACTTTTGAAAATATACCAAAAACTTTACTGTGTATATTTTTGATGCAATTCAAATTGATTTGCCATGAGAGTATTAAATTTTGGTTAAGAGATTTGTATTGATAACAGTTTTGTTAGTCGACAAAATTGGTTTTTCTGCTTCATTTCAAATAATTTGAAGCCTCATTAAATATTCACTACATGTACTGTGAATTTAATTGTTGTGCCTATTATGTTTAAACCTATTCTAGAATAGAAGTACATCTTATTAGAAAGCAAAAATATAATACATTAATAAAGTGTGCCTTTTTTCTTGTTACAGGTGAAAAAATTGCCACAAATAACAAACAACATGTGGAAGTGTAATAAAAGTGCCACGAAAAAGAAAGTGCCAAAATCACGGAGGATATTATTGTATTATTGTGGTTTTAATTACTAAAACAAAACGTGTAAGAAAATGTTTGTGTTACAAAAATGTGTTGTGGTGTACATTGGATGCAGTGTTTCGCTAGATGGCGCTGTTCGGATTGTTGCTGACCAAGCGAGTTCGCCATGTTGCTATTGAACGCTAGATGGCGTCGGTAAGTAACTATTGCCCTCTGTGATCAAGTAGTCTAAAACTCTTAATTTCTCAATCTGCTCATAGAGGGCGCCCGTGCAAGGAAATGCGCAAAATTTCAAACCTCTACAGACACATATTTTGATATTTTAATAACTAAACACTAAAATAATGCATATAGCACATGTCTTTTTAACATATAAATAATTATTTGTAATGGTGAATTGGTATTTTACGTTTCTGTGTTCCTCACTAGATGTCGCTAATAGTAATAAATTTGATATATAATTCAAATTTTTCAAACGATAAATTTCAAATAATATTCGATTCAACGACATACAATTCTAGAATATATTTATTTAAAGTATCCGAATTCCGAATATGTTGCCTAAAGGAAAATCAATGTAATTGAATTATTCACTCGTACCAGCTAGCTACTTCCATTGAGATTTGAAAAAAACTCCAGACTCCATGATATACAAAAAGACCGTCATTACGTTTTTACCATCGCACCTCTCGCCTCCACAACGGAGTTCATCCACAGTGTGTTTCCAAAGAGCCTTTCTTCCACGTACCGCTTGGCTCTGGAATGGACTTCTAAACCCCTGGCATTGCTGAACTACATGAGCGACGGTGACGACTTCACATCTGGGGGGGCGTATGCTCGGTTGTTTTCAATTGCCAAATAAAAGAAAATCCTGTGTCCCTATTTAAGGTCCGATACATTTTTTATTTATTAAAAATATCAAAGAAATCTAGTTTCTTCGGCAGCGCAAAATTTACGGCTATATTTCAACCGGCAAACTTCAGTAGGTATACAAAAACGCACACCCAAGTAACGTACCTGCTTTTAATTTAACAAAAAAACTACCTGCACTTCTATTAAAAAGTACCTGTGTTTTTATTTAAAAAAAAAGACTCGCGTACTTCTGTTCTCAGATAAAAAAGTCTTGGTGCGCTTTAAATAAAGTATTTCATATAAGCACATTGCTTTTCTTAGTATAAATACTTATTATGTTCGTTGTGCCTGATGACAGCGACTCCGACAATTAACACAATTGCGATCTGGTAGTAGGTTCAGCGAAGCACTGCTCTTGCTAGGGCTAGTGTAGGCAAATTCTCGTAAGTTTATGCCCGTGAGCTCGCCTACCCTTACGGGCGTAATTGAAATAGCCCCCTAGGCTACCAGCGATTAGGTAGGAAAAAAATATTAACACAACCGATGGCAAGTTCAATGTTCACGATTGACTTCCACGGTGAAGGAATAACATCGTGTAATAAAAATGAAAGCCGCGAAATTATAATTTGCGTAATTACTGGTGGTAGGACCTCTTGTGAGTCCACGCGGGTGGGTACCACCGCCCTGCCTATTTCTGCCGTGAAGCAGTAATGCGTTTCGGTTTGAAGGGTAGGGCAGCCGCTGTAACTATACTTGAGACCTTAGAACTTATATCTCAAGGTGGATGGCGCATTTACGTTGTGGATGTCTATGGGCTCCAGTAACCACTTAACACCAGGTGGGCTGTGAGCTCGTCCACCCATCTAAGCAATAAAAAAAAAATCTTATTTGGTTCACGTGAACCAATCTCTTAAAGACTTGTATTGATTTTTTAAGGGATTTTATGACCTGGTAATTAAGACCTTTAGGTCAAGTCTTGTTTTAATTTAAGTATATTCTTATTTTTATGAAAAATGATAATATGAAGTGAAATGAAATGAAATGAGATGAGATGAGATGATATGGTATGAAATGAAATATAATCTCAGTAAAATGGTGGTCATTTACTGAGACTTTTTCAGTGGACTTTTTGGAGTATCCCGAAAAGTTAAGTTCAGCGGCTTTGTTTGATTATCCCACATTTGTGCACTTTCACAGATACCAAACAGTTAATAAATTACCGTTATTACACATTTAAACCTGAGAAAACACTAAATAGACAAAATAAAACAAATCACACAACTTCACGCCTCACGTTCCCGCCAAAAAGTCCCCACTTGTATAGATGTGATTAAAATTTAAAACTACCGCCTTATTCTAACAATCGTAGACATCGCCGACATGAATATTTTCTCGTTTCGAAACTAGCAGCTGCTTTAGCGTCGTAACGTATTTACCATAATCGATTTTTATTATCGATTGTGTTACGATCGTTCGCCCTTATAAAGTATTTCCTCTGGTCGCGTTTCATTCCGTTTCCATATAAACATCCGTTTAACCCTTCCACACCATTTATTTGTTAATACAAAAAAAAAAACTATAAAAATGTAATTGTGTACGTGAATCACTTTGAGTTAGGTGCTATTGGAATGCTAGCGATTTAAAATAACATGGCGTTTGGTATACGAATTAAACCTGGCTTTCATTAAATCTTCACGAAAATTGTGCAATACAAAAAAACTTCTAATATTCATTGTATTATTTTGAATACCATTTTACGACAGTATTAATGTTACGCCGACAATTTGCAGACGCCATTTTGATGCTATAAATAAAATGTATATTAAGTTCACAGTGGAACGTTAACCTTAACTCTAGAAGACAAGACGCATATCTTTACAATGAAAGAAAGTATATAACAATATTTTAATTTTTTTTAATATGAAGCGATTTGTATGCGCTCGCGTCAGTACCACTGGGCGTTCATATAAGATCGTAAATTTGAAATTGTTTCACACTTCATAGAATTACGTCCCTGTTTTTGGAATTTATGAATTTCCGTAACGCATCTGTATTTGAAGTTAGGATTCCTTTACCGATGTGATCTGAAACTCAATGATACGATAAAGCGACAATAAAGAGAGACAAACATATACATATATGTATAGGATGCAGCCCGCGAGATATTATAAAACTTATGTGTGGAAAGCCCGGTTACCGAGCGGCGCCGGGGGTTAGCCAGATCGCTCAACTAACTAGATCTGTAAATCGTACTGTTCGTTGAGGGAGTTTTCTTGGGTAAATACTTAGTGGTGGGTACCCAGATCCTTCCACTGCAGAATTTTAGAGGTTATTTAAGTCCTCATGGTCTCTGTGAGCCGCTCTCCAACAGGTGTCAGAGGGATCGGGTTAATTGACCGCCGCCCAATTTGCGGCGTTGCTTTCTTTTATGGTTGGGTTGTGTTCCTCCATACCAACCCTCCTCCTATCTCATCCGGGCTTGGGACCGGCAACCGCGGTATTTGAGGGAGGGAAATCGTACGGGAGAAACTGATGCAGCGGGGGAGTCACGACCCTCAGTATTGAGGAAAACGACGCGAGGAGAAGGATGTGTGAAAAGCACACGCTTTTTTTTCTGGACCGGCAAAGAAGGTCACAGCTATCCCGACATCAAGCTCATGTACGTGCATCCATCTTGAAAAATGAGATCAATTTCACAATTATCAATCATTCAATGCCAGCTAGATTCTGAAATCGTCGTCTGCCCATATATTGTGTAAAATTTTGTTAATCTGTTGAAACTAAAACATTCTTTTAACACCAAATCTCTTTATAAGCGTTTAAAAACATATTTTAAAACATCCTCAGGCTACGCTCTTGTTACGGCTCCAAAAGGCTAAGTATATTGGAAAACGTATCTCATTATTGTCCAAATCGCTGTATTATTATGATCGTAGTGTAATTCCCACGAAAACGAAGGGATTTGGTACGTACTTTTTGTATCAAACGGAAGCGAACGAGCTCATTAACAAATATTTTTCTAATCCACGAAGTTTGTGGATTTTGAGTTATTTAATAAATAGAAGAAAATATATAAGTGAATAGACGCGAAAAAATTATTACTTTATTGACGTCGGTTTGAAATGTCTTTTTATATGAAACCACTAACCGAACCCCGCGATGATACTTTAGGGCGAAACTAGTCTAAAAAAGTAGCCTAAGTTACTCCTTATATTATCAGCTACCTATCAGTGAAAGTCCCATCAAAATTGGTCCAGCCGTTCCAGTGATTAGCCGGAACAAACAGACAAACGACAGATAGACAAAAAATAATAAAAATACATTTTTGGTGTATATACCGTGTATACATAATATGCATTTGTTAAATAGCGGTTATTTAATATTACAAACAGACACTCCAATTTTATTTATTTATTTATAATTTTTAATAGATGTATAGTGATCGTTTTAACGCGCTTAGCTTGAAGAGAATATTACGGATGGATGGAGGTCAGGAAAGTAGTTACACTAACTCGGGGAGGCTTCTTTGAACTATC
Source organism: Bombyx mori (assembly GCF_030269925.1). Classification (NCBI taxonomy): domain Eukaryota; kingdom Metazoa; phylum Arthropoda; class Insecta; order Lepidoptera; family Bombycidae; genus Bombyx; species Bombyx mori. The sequence continues at coordinate 18,650,051 of NC_085117.1, forward strand.
AACTAATGTTACAAGTCGCTTTGTATTAAGCGGTTATCAGAGCCCATGGACCACTCAGTGTGAATGTTCGCACCCACTTTAAAGCTGTGATACACAGTTTCCATATTCTATCTCCGTTTAAGTAATTATTACCTGAAACAAAACGATTTAACCTTTTGTCTCAGACGATTAGCGTCACGCTCCGACCAAATCATGTGAGATAGTAGGTTTTTTTTTCCTCTATTCCAAGCATCTTAACGCGCTTAGTTATTTGATAGAAATGTAACAATCTCGAAATGGCTTTCCTGTGTCGATCGAAACCAATCATGAGAATTCATTATTATTTTATATTTCTATATAAATTATGTACTTAGTCACATTTTTTGAACTCGACACGCCTCGTTATTGTGAACAATTATATTATCCGTACTTAATTTGTCTCTGATATTGTTATCTGAATATTAAGAATGAATCAACGGACGTCGTGCATGATTAATTAATGTGTGAGGTGTATTTCTTCGGAAGAAACCTGTTGCGGCTTCACAATTATTAATAATGAGTAGGCAAGTTAAGGTAGCTGTTTTTCGTGAGTATTAAGGATATCTGAGGCAGGCTCAATCCGCTATCCATCGCTGAGAACTTTTTGAAGTGAAAAAAGGCTCTTTACTCTACATCCGTAATGTTAGTTTTAATGTTCCCTTAGTAATACTGAAGATATGTTAAGTGGTAATAATAAACTCGCTATCGCTCGTGGTGGAATTAAACAGAACGTTATTACAAACGATCCGGATTTAAATAACGCTACTCAAGATGAGGGGCCCTGTGAGTTTCTCGCCGGATTTTTTCAGTCAGGCACGCTAGGACAACGCTGACACAGTATCTCAAGGATACGTAGGGAAAAAAAAGGTTAGAGGAATTTAGTTACGAAAATATAATGATGAGGAAGTAGTGGTAAACTTGAGTTGGCTATGGTGGTTGCATATTTATATCTCGTTGCCGATAGCCAGACCGACTATTATCACCTATGATCCTTAGATTCAACTGGTCCAGACATATTTTTCTTCTCTTCAACCTATGTCCGTCCAATGCCGAGTGTAGGTCTCTCTAGTGCACTCCATTCTTTTCAGTCTCTTCCCTCTCGCATCCATTCCTTACCAGCTACTTTGACCAGATTAGGTTCACCTCACTGCGTGAAGCAGTATTGCGTTTCGGTTTGAAGGGTGGGGCAGCCGTTGTAACTATACTGAGACCTTAGAACTTATATCACAAGGTGGGTGGCGCATTTACGTTGTAGATGTCTATGGGCTTCAGTAACCACTTAAGACCAGATGGGCTGTGAGCTCGTCCACCCATCGTAAGCAATAAAAAAAAACTATTAACTAGTTATAATCAGTAATGCATTCTTAAGTCATTAAACATATATTTCGCGTGGCAATGTACGCGACGGGCTTCAGCCAGTCTGCCGTAAACTATTAAAGACATTCCAGCATCGGTCATATTTATTATACACAGAGCGACCTCATTCAATTACGAATAACATAAATAAACATTCGTCGGTAGAGATTACAAGCTGTATGCATGCGGTCGGTTTGTTATTAATAAGCTGCTTAATAAACCTATTTTCATCGATATGGCTCTATATAATAAAGTTAATTTATCGTTGTCTTAAAACGTTTTGTTTTCGATATGTTATGTATACGATTATTTTATTAAGTAACTTGTTTAAGTTTTTTTAAATCTAAACGACGTAAACTTTAAGAATTTGTAGGAAAATATTATAAGTACTTAATTGTTTTTTTTTTTTTAATTGTCTATTCAAATTTTCAGTCCACTGGCCTACTTAACACAATATCAAGAGATTCCGAAGAACTTAAAAATTTGCACTTTCATTCTTCTTGAGTACGGGTCAAGAAGACGAAAGTGCAAATATTTAATCTTCATTTTCCTTATCTGTCTGTATGCCATCGAGTCTTGAAACTTAATAGAGGTTTGTCAGACGACGCATAAACGTGTTTGAGATGTCGTGCTGGACCGTATTGCGCGTTCCATGGAGGGCCATCCGAACGAACGCTTCCATTCCCAACGAGCAAAAATTGACCAGAGACTATCTATCCACCATATGTCTACACAGAGTGCTCTAGTATTTGGATCATATAGCAAGAATACATGGAGAGACTCATAGTTCCGTAAAGTGAAAAATGATACCCTAAACGTGTCATTTCGGATCCTCATGATCCAATACTGGTGCTTTTAAGTGCCTCAATCACCGGTCACCGTCCTCGCCGAACCCCTCGCTTGCGAAGGGCTCGCCGAGTAAATAAACCCACAGACTCAGCCCACTGAGTTTCTCGCCGAATCTTCTCAGTGGGTTGGTTTTCTGATCCGGTGATAGATTTTGCGAAGCGCTGCTCTTGCTAGCGCCAGTGTCAGCATCACCTCCGGTTTGAGTCCCGAGAGCTCATCTATACGTTAGGGTAACGCTGATATAGCTGATATATAGGAAAAAGCATGAAGGAAAACAACCTAAGGGTCGGAGCTCGAAAAGTTGCGAGTGATCAAGTGTGCGACCTCACTCTGGCGTAGGCGTCGCTCAGTCTCGTGTCCAGGTTGCACACAACTGACCGGCGAAACTAGTTACAGATTATTAGAACATGTCTCGGGCCGATGCGCCCGCATCACGATGCTCGGCAATTAGCGATCGATTAGAGAAGGAGCAGACGGCCAACAGACGCCGTCGTGCAAAACCCCGGATCTTTCCGATCCACTCTCGGTGCTTTTAGGCATGAGGCATTAGGAAAGCACCGTCGAACTCGTCGATTACGACGAACTAGTCATAGTCACAACCCGCTGAGTTTCTCGTCGGATCTTCTCAGTGGGTCGCTATTCCGATCCAGCAGTAGATTCAGCAAAGCACTGCTCCTTCCAGGGCCGCTGTTAGCAAAGTGTCCCAAGCTGAGTCCCGTGAGCTCCGTGTCTCCTACACGTTTGGTGAAACTAGCATAACCCCTCGAGGCTACTAGCAATAGATAAACAAAAAAAGGAAGGGTTCTAATTTTTATTTGTCATTCTGTCATGTATTCTGTGTTATTATTAGTTTCGAATATTGAAATCCATTCGGTTAAAAGTCTGCCCTTCTAAAAAGGGCTCCACTTTTTCTAAGGAATCGACAGTGTAATAAGATTTTCATATTAGCAATAAAACACGTTAATCGTGCTATAAAAGTGTCTTAAAACACTTCATCGCTTTTTCGAATAATTGTCATGAACGATTTAGTTAGGTTTCTATAACAACGGAATTGCATATATCGCTTACGGTCCGTGTTATTTACGAGCAATTCGCAAAATGCCCCATCTTTACGACCCTCTTAAAGAAACGTTACATTAAGCCTTGTTTACATTGACGCTCGTATGCGTTTTGACAATGGTCGTGAGAGACCTGGAGAATTGAATTCGGTTTCGTTTTTGTTTTGTCAATGAAATTGCATTGAATTTATTTTAAACTAGTCGAGTCCCGCGATGTGACGCCTCGGGGCGAAGCTAGTCTAAAGAAAAGTAGCCTAAGTTACTCCTTATATCATCTGCTACCTATCAGCGAAAGTCCCGTCAAAATCGGTCCAGCCGTTCCGGAGATTAACCGGAACAAACAGACAGAAAGACAAAATAAAAAAATTATATTTTGATGTATGTATCGTGATATATCCATATTTTATGCATGTAGTAAAAAGCGGTTATTTCAATATTACAAACAGACACTCCAATTTTATTTATATGTATAGATTAAATATTGCACTATTACTTGTGCTAACGGTATTGTGGGCTCGGGCCGGAGACCTCGCCTTCTTTCCTCAAGTCAAATGGTGAACAGCACTTAAGGCATCGGTGACTTAGGTGGCAATCAAAGGGTTAAACACCTTGTTTTATTATTATTGTTTTTTTTGTTGTTGTTGTTTATTTATTGTCATATGTTATTACCGTCGTTACGAATACTTGAGATTTCATGGTCGCGGACCACTAAGTTTTGTGTTATTGGTTGACAATCCAAACGTATAAAGCAAACTAGCCGTACTCGCCCGCTTCGCTGGGCATTTAAAATTAACATTATTATTTATTGTCATTATTATTAGGGAGTCCAACACTCATATAAATATTAGCCTATCCTTTAAGTATATGTATTTTCTACAATGGATACCAAGTTTGAAGTCAATCGGATGCATGGTTCAGTAGTTATAACGGAACATCCGTAAAAACCACTGTAGATTTATAAATTAGTATAGGATATGTCGCGGGAAAATGCTTGCTAATTCCATTGTGCATTTCAATATCTCATTGGATTTAAATTCGTTCGTGTTTTTTCTAGTCAAAACTTGATGAATTACCATCGTAAGCTTTCTCTTATTCGGGGTTTGACTGATTTAATTCGTCCTTAGGCATAAAAACTGCAAGCGCTGCAGCTTGCGTTCGAAAAGAATAGAATCGGTTCCTTCTCATGAAAAAAAGAAAAGAAACGCTCCCAATTTTTTTTTCATTGCTCGAATAATTGAATCTTACCTTTTCTGTGTGAAGTTTGCGTCACCTGCTTTTCGGGGGCTCGGAAAAAAATCGGATCCCCATACGTTACGCGTCTTGTTACGTCAATGTATCATCCGTCTTTTATTCTACCGTGGTGAGCATTGTCTGACTGAATTTCGCCACGGGCGCCGTTTTCCAAGCAATTATGAGCCCTTGTTTGTATTTGATCAGTAATGATTTACGATTGCACTCGCGAGGCGGTTACGTCGTTTCGTAATCTAGATTGGTTTGCGTCTTCCCGCCAGGTGCGACTTGCAGAACGTTTTTTTTTTTTTGAATTGCATTGTAAACGGCTTCTTAACACAATCAATGCAAGATCCGCGTAAAATCGTGTTCTTAAGGGGAGCTTATAGAATCGAAAAAAAAAAAAATACGCTTAATATAGTCTATGCAGAGTTTGAATAAGCCAGACGCGGTCGCGTGCCAACTTAGCTTGGTTGTTAATAAGTTTTTTTAATTGGTTTCCGTCTACGAAACGCCGTGACTCGATCGTGACGGACCGGCCCGTGAACTCGGCTACGTGATGTTGCTTAAGAATCGTCTTCATTGATTATTTAATCGATTTTGAATAGTAAATGTCCGATTAAAAATTCTCCGTACATTTTCTTTTACTGTTCGTGTCTGTATTACGGAATGCCTATTGGTTCCCCTAGTCAGAACACATGTCCGTATTATGTAGATCACATTAAAGTTTACTTATCTGGAAAATATATAATTTTAGAATAAAGGTAACTTAAAAGAACACACGCAGAGACTAAATTAGAAATATTAAAAAAAAGAGTTAAAGTAATTTTGTTAAAAGCGAAAACGATTTTTTTTCCTTTCCGCAGTAGTGCAATAGAATTGGCGCGCTTTTATAAATTTCCCGGGTTCCGGTAAAAAAAATTTTTTTATCAAGACACTGACTTAAGCTATTCTGCAAGCAAAGTAAAGAAAATAGTGATGGGTTGAAACCCTTTGAAAACAGATCCGTTGACTTTAATCATAAAAATAATAGCCAACAACTGACTAACTACCATTAAAATTATTCTTGGCGTTCCCGCCAAGTGGTATTTGTCTTTTTCGTCGAGTATACCTAATATGAATGCGAACAAACGAACGAATAAGAAGACATGAGGTCAAAATTTCAGTAACATTGAAAAAACGCTGTGTCATCCACCAACCTAACTCCCTCACTCACAACCCGGAACGGATTTAATACATTGCAATAAGAAATATACAACCTTAAAGGTATATTATTCATGAGCAATTGAAAAAATAAACACCATTAGCGCTCCGAAAGGATATCGCGTGCCGTTGTAAATAAATCAAACAAGTAATTCAAAAGAACTAAAAATCTAATTAGCATAATAATAAATTAATCCGTATATTTTTTTCCCATCGGCAGCCATATTGGCGTTCGCGTCCGTTATGTATTTAATGCAGGAATCGTTAATGCCGCGCTTGTTCTTTGAATATTTTAGAGTGCACGTCGCGCATGCTCTAGCGCAACGCTCCGTTCGGGAGAAACTCGACACTAGGGCTGTGAAATGCTCGATGAAATAAATCGATTTTTCATATCGGGCTTACCTGAGCGGGGTCACTCTTTTGTGGCTTTAGACTTCAGATGCTTTGTAAGGGCATACAGGTGTAGAACATCGGAGGTTTCTGATTAGCTCTAATGACTTTTTTCGAAACTAATCGTTGGTACAACTCGCGGATATTTTTTTCCTACTAAGCTGGTAGGTAGCCTTGAGAGGTTATTTCAGAGTAAACTTAACTAGTAGGTGAGCTCACGGGGCTCAAACCTGACGACGTTGCTAACACGAACACTAGCAAGAACCGTGCTTCGCAGAATCTACCATTGGATCGGAAACGCGACCCACTGAGAAGATCCGGCGAGAAACTCAGTGGGCTGTGTCTGTGGGTTAATTTACTCGTCGAGCCCTTCGTCGCAGGCGACGCGACGGGTTCGACGAGAACGATGACCGGTACTTGAGGTGGCGGACCGGACCAATGACCAGTCTTATAAGCAGACAATACGAAAAGATCCAGACAAAAAGTTTCATACACTTCAAATATGCAGTAACTAAATTCAAAAACAAAAAGAAAACTTGTTTACTTTGTAATTAAATTTTGGTGCGAACTCTGGTAACCGCTTAAAACCAGACGAGCCATTCGTCTGCTCATCAGCGTCTACAGAAAACGACTCAAGTTAAATTTGGATAAATTTGGATAAACAGGTTTATTCCAACAGAATCTGTTCTCAAAAACAGATGTTTTTGTTCAGGTAGCGCACGGCATGCCCCTACTACATACTAGCCGCGATGCTCGATGGTAACTCATAAGGAAAAAACTTTTTAATTAGCCATTGTGATAAGATTATGAGTTTCCCTTGCGCAACGCGTTTTATGTTCGTTCGTTTCGGTTTACAAAATATAATAACAATAAAATATTACCGACACACAAATATAATATTATAATTTTCGACGCCGTAATGAGATCAGTTAGGTGTGTTAATTAATGTTTCATCGTACTCATCAAACGAGTAGAGAGGTATTAAAATACTTGTGAAATAGTATACTCTCTGCGGTTCGTAGGAGTCGTAGACAATATTAATACTATTCATCAATTTAAATAATGAAAACTGTAAAGTATTTGAAAAGTTGGAAAAGATTACAATAAAAAAAGCGAAATTAAAAAACTCTGTAATCTACTAAAAGACCTCGGCGTGTTTAAGAACTTCTATAAATTTGATACTTGAACGAACATCTGCAGCATGAAGGTGAGCGTAATGCGCATTGATAGTGAAACCTTCAACCTATAACAGGGTCGCAAGTTCCCTAGCTTACTTCGTATAAATTTCTCTCACTGCAACACGATAGACCCGGCACCCAACTGTGAATACATGGATTGCTACGCAAGAGTCAGTCGTCGTCGACCCCCTAGACACGTTCTTACGGATTCATCAGATCCAGTAACTCTTGCATTAGACGCGTTCAGCTCTAACACTAAGAGCAGGCTTAGGGTCTCTGGTATACCGTACTTGTCGAGTACCGTAAGAGTTCGACGTGCAACCTAATCCATACATCAGCCCGCCGAGTTTCTCGCCGGATCTTCGCAGCCGGTCGCGATTCCGATCCGGCAGTAGATGTATTCGCGAAGCAGCTGCCCTTGAGGTGATAAGTCTCCTTCGGAGGCGCTCGGGCAGATGTTAGCAAATCCCTCCTGCCTGAGCCCATGCTCGCCCACCTGTCCTGGTGAAACTGGAAAAGTCTTCGGAACACCAGTAATCCTTCCTTCATAAAAACAAAACAGTAGTTTTCATTACACTCATTTTAGCTGAAAGTATTTACTTTTGACATAGTGTTTAAACGTCTTTCGATGCGCACATTAAAAACACTAGACCTAACCTAAGACTATATCTAAAAGGTTATTCTTTATTTTAGTGGGGGCGGTCAGTTAATTATTTCCCTCAAACAAGGCTTAGGATAATTATTTTACGGCCGGCAACAGCGTGACGCTGACGTTGCCGATATCAATCAAGTAGGGTGGCGTTATCGCTATCGAAGGAGATTTTCTTAATTGCGTTAGGGCAGGTTGTGACCTCGTGGAAATGGTTGAACCGGCCGCGATTTTTTTCGCCGCAAAACAATGATATATACAGATATTGTAATACGACTAAGATAGTCTGTCTCAAAATGGGCTCGATATGTTCACACTTGTGAATTGGCTGTGTGCTGTCATCTAGAACAGTACCGTCTGCTCCCGGATTTCACAAAATTCGACAATGAGATTCAACGGATAATAGGTAGCAACGTTCCCTGATTGTTATACCAGTGTACTGTGGTTCGGTATTTACCACGAGCTTATTCATCCATTAACGATATAAATAAATAGAACCCCACTAAACACTGACCACCAAAAGCCCTACTAGACAAAAGGCACTTTACCTTTTGTCTAGATTCTGAACAGATTGAAAAAAAAAAACATTTTTCTTCTCTCATAATTACATCGGTAATATACAAACAGTCTCGTATACTACAAAAATGAATACGATAGTAATTTATAACATTAAAAAAGATTTGTTGCAGTGCATTAAGTTCGCGTGCGCGTGCATTCGCGTCGGTGTTGCCATAGTTTCGTCTATTTACTAGATATTACAGCAGCTGATTGGTGTTGCTAGTATTTTAATTTCATATTGACTTGTGGCTTATGCAGGTACGGATTTTAATGAAAGTTTTGTCGATTTGCAAAAGTAAATTTGCAAAAAAAAATCAAGATTTTAATTTAAGTACCTGCCGTTGGGTTTTGGGATGATATCAATTTACTTATTATATATAATTTGATTCTCCTATAATTTAAATTTTAAGAGTTTTTATTTCATTTTCATTGTATTATTTCCGATATCTCAAATACTTTAGAATTGACATACTTAGTCACGAATGACTGAATGACGTATTATTTGCCGACGTTTAAATATTGTGCTTATATTTTTCATTAATAGATATTCCTTACACTTCGATGTTTCGCTCGATTCTGAAATTTAGTTGATACTGGCTCTCAATCTGGTACTTAATGTACAAATTGTTTTTTTGTGAAAATTATAGTTAGGCAAAAAATATAAGCTTACATTTAGGTTGGTCTTTGTAATATACATATCGTTGTAATTAGAAATCTGAATTCTGAAAACGTACCACAGTGATTCTCAACCTTTTTTTGTCAACTTTTTTAAATCATTATATGGTTAAATAATTATTTCAAAATTTCACGAAATTCTAAATGAGAGGACAACTTTAAGTTGAGTTTTAGGTGGTTTGCTTGCTCTGTACTACCTATAATATACACTGTTACTACAATACTAATTTACCTATATATAATCACTAACGTACATAAAATTCGCGAAAAATTCAAGGTCAGTCAAGCAAGCACACATACGCGCTCAATTACACTTCCTAAATTTGATAACAACTGAATTAAATTAAAACGCTATTCTCTTTTAAGTTCGACGGCCTTTTGAAGGTGCTTCTTGGTAATTAGACAGTATTTTCGGATTAGAATAACGTTATCGTTAATTGATAAGAGCTGGGTGTCCTTGGCGTAATCTTGAACACATCTAAGCATCACGCTAGACGTGACTCGTGATGTTGGACCTGGTATTTTATGTATCGTGTACATCGTTAATTACGCATATTCGAAACATTAACAGAATCAACCTGTTGAATTCTATAACCAATTATAGCTATGTTAACTGTTGGTAGGACCTCTTGGGAGTCCGCACGGGTAGGTACCATCACCCCGCCTATTTCCGCCGTGAAGCAGTAATGCGTTTCGGTTTGAAGGGTGGGGCAGCCGTTGTGACTATACTGAGACCTTAGAACTATATCTCAAGGTGTGTGGCGCATTTACGTTGTAGATGTCTATGGGCTCCAGTAACCACTTAACACCAGGTGGGCTGTGAGCTCGTCCACACATCTAAGCAATAAAAAAAAAAAAAAAAAAAGCACACATACGCGCTCAATTACACTTCCTAAATTTGATAACAACTGAATTAAATTAAAACGCTATTCTCTTTTAAGGTCGACGGCCTTTTGAAGGTGGTTCTTGGTAATTAGACAGTATTTTCGGATTAGAATAACGTTATCATTAGTTGATAAGAGCTGGGTGTCCTTGGCGTAATCTTGAACACATCTAAGCATCACGCTAGACGTGACTCGCGTGATGTTGGACCTCGTATTATATGTATCGTGTACATTGTTAATTACGCATATTCGAAACATTAACAGAATCAACCTGTTCAATTCTGTAACCAATTATAGCTATGTTAACTGTGCATATTCATGTTCTGGAAGTTACTGCGGAAAATGACTTTGAGAGCGGATTGCTTCAGTTTTTTTTTTCCTATTTATTCGCTGGTAGCCTAAGAGGCTATTTCAGCTACGCGTAGACGTTAGGTGGGCTCACGGGCTCAACCTGAAGAATTTGCTAACACTAGCTCTAGCAAGAGTAGTGCTTCGCAGAATCTACCACAGGATTAGAATGGCGACCCACACAGAAGATCTGGCAATTTTTCTTGTCTTGTGTCTCTCAATGTCGACTGAAATGCTTAGGTTTTTGTGGTGCGGCATATCGATATCACTTAGTTCACTCTCACACAGTATTTTAAAAGTATTGTCTAAGTCTAAAATGAACTTGTAGACATCAACAAAACACAGATTTATATTTTTAAGTCAATTATTGATTGATTGATTGATTGAGCAACAATGATTTAATTCACAAAATAATTGGATGTTACAAACATAAGATACTGTTGCAAGTGCGCCCCTGTTCGCGTATTAAATATTAATAGGGGGAGGGATCGTTAGAGCACACGCGATTACGTCTAGACAGGAAGCGATAAACTCTTTTTTTAGTGCGCCGAACGTAGTTTGTTCCCCTTTAGACCGATTCGAACCCCCTAAAATTTTAGTGCAATCGCGAATATCGAAATTCGTGTGTTTTACGATAAAACTGGACATAACCCGTAGTCTAGTTTAGTTCTGAGCTTCGGACTAGACTTTCACATTGGGTAATAACACGTCCAAATGCACCATTATTTCGACTTTTAGTACCCTATATTGATACTGCATACTTAGTAGTAATATATGCCTCGGGTTTCTGAACTTGTGTTGTTTTCATTCAAAGCAATAGCATTAAGTCATTATTGAACCCTGCAGGTTAATGGACGTCTGTGTGAGGTTTACAACGTACACACGTATTTATAGATATCTATACTTCTATACTAATATTATAAAGAGGAAAGATTTGTTTGTATTGAATAGGCTCCGAAACTAGTGAACCGATTTGAAAAATTCTTTCAGTGTTTGGAAGCTACACTATTCCCGAATGACATAGGCTATAATATTTTTTGAAAAAATTAGGGATCCCTACTAAAACTCCAATAACGTAACCCAAAGTGTATAAAAATTAACTAACATATTCTTTAAACCGCGTGCACTGCGAAAACTATTGATGATAGAATAAAATTATGTACTACGACTTTGTAGAACACATTATTTACAAAAAGTGTCGCGACAGCATATGTCTAACTGTTATAGTTATGCCGCAATAAGTGTTCTTTTATTTAAAAAAATAAAACAACTTCAAATATCGTTGAAATTTTCGTTAAAGACCCGAGCGAAGCCGTACCGGACCGCTAGTGTATAATATGTGTATGTATATATTTCTGTGCATGAGACGGAATTATTATAATACGTTCGTAAAAAACTTGCGGTCGTCTGTTCTGGAATTAGTGCTCATTGTGTGGAAACGTCTAGATACTTGAAGATGAAATCGATTGCTGGATTTATGTTTGCAGATTGGTAAATCCGTTTTATTAATGTTAAAACAAAAAATCTTCATAACGATTGCTGTCATATAACTTTGTTTAATTTGATATTTTAACGAGCTCATAAGTAATGATTTAATTTCGTTGTTTGGTTAACTAAAGCCGTCAAAAAGTAACAAGTCTGTATAATACAATTATTAAAAGTCTATGAGTCAATTAGTTGAAACATTGAACCAACATGTTAAGCCAATTAGTGGCAGTTTAATTTGTAATCGGACATCACTGGCCGTCTGACAGGTCGGCTTCGCGCCTAAATTCGAAATTGGAACGCGTGAGAAAACGCCCGAGGCGCGTCTCGAATTACGTTCGGGAATGTGAATGAACGAACGATTCCGTTTAAAAATAATATCAAAATTGTGCTCTTGCACTCTGCCTTTTTACATGATTCAAAGAATTGCAATAATAAAAAATCAAAAACCAATAAAAATTTTGATGTCATTGAACTAAGCTAAATCCTGTTTTGATGAATGGTATAACGCTGTTCGCCAACAAAATAAATAGACAAGAAATAAAATATCACGTTTTCAAATCGAACAGTTATTGTTCTCTTTTTTTTTTTAAATAATTTATTGTTGCCGAGGCTCTGATCTGGCCTTGATTCGTCGAATGTTTTATTGGTCGATAGGAACGCATTTCTCATAAATTTACATGGGAACGTGTCAATTCATGGCCAGATATAATATGAAACGCATACAATTATCGTGTGCGTATACGCAGGTCACGAACGCGGCTCGAATCGGCCGTCTGTCTGCTCTACATAACTGTCTGGGCCCAATTTTGGCGTACTTGAATATTTGGCTAACAAGCACCTAATTGTTGGCATCACTAACGACTCATCAGGTATAGACTATATACGGTGGCACAGTGTTGCCTGTCACAAGAATCGATTGATCTGGATAATCTTTCAAGCCGGGATAGATTACGCTCCTAATGATGGCCATGGCGGTAAATGCTCAAAGAAGAAATTGAGAATTGATTTTTTTAACACCTGTATAAAACATTGAACAATAATATCGAGGTCGAAATATACGTAAGTAAAAAAATAATTTATTTATGTAGTTTATTGTGGAGTTCTCTGAAAACAATCTGAGATACACTCAATGTAAAATACGTCTTATGAATATTGGTGCAATCTCAAGATACGGGAGAGGAGAGAGTTAAAGATAGCTCTCCTGCTTTTGAAAGAGAAAAATCTTGACTCTGATATTTTTCTGACATAAACCTTTTTTGGGTTCTCTTTTTTTTTTTTTATTGCCTCTGTAGGCAGACGAGCATACGGCCCACCTGATGGTAAGTGGTCACCGTCGCTCATTGACGTCAGCAATGCCAGGGGCAGAGCCAAGCCGCTGCCCACCATAAAGTACTCTCCGCAAGCCTCGTTTGAAGAAGGACATGTCATAGCGCTCGGAAAACACCTCTGTGATTGTTATTGAATGTTGTCGGAAATTGGACAATAATGAGTCGGTTGAATCGCCCAGAATTTCCTTGATGCACTTTTAACTTTTCACAGCTTTAAGCTGTGAAGATTGAAGCTATAAGAACTAACTGTCCGGCGCTGTGTTTTTGTTTTTCGTCGCGTTGTCTCTACGATTTTTTAATTAGCTTGCAATATAAATAAAATCATCTTTATTTTATCCCATTGAATTTTGAAACATTGGTTCAGTTTCGATGACAGTGTCCTATTAACATGCTTTTTCATCTACTTGTATCTATGTAGAGGAATTTTGCAACATTATTTCGACTAACTTCAAACACCCCCGATCTACTTGAAAGTCGGCACATGTTTGGCATATCGACGATACAATAATTTTATTACTTTTTTTCCTACATAATCGTTGGTAGCTTAAGGGGTCATTCCAGCTACACGCGGACGGGTAGGTGATCTCACGGGCTCAACTTGAGAAAATTTGCTTACCCTGGCACTAGCTAGAGCAGTGCTTCGCAGAATCTACTACCACCGGGTCATAATCCGAAAAGCTCATTGAGATTTCTTACTTTGGTCTACTATGACTAGAAAACATTTTTTACTTCTAGTTCGGTTTGCTATTAAAGCGCATTTTGTTTTGTTTTAAAATACTTTTACGCATAACCTCAATCAAACACCATGATTAATAAATTTATGATCTATCTGGTTAGAAGAAACACTTAATCGGTCAATAGTATAGTAAACACCACATTTTGTGTACGCATTTCATTATGATAGCCCGTTTCAAGTTTTACCATTAAAACCTTTTTTAAGAGGTTTTATTCCATGATTTTTAATGCCTATTGCTTACGCTTCTCTCACGCCCACAGCTAGTGTGAATAGAGGATTGAGGAAATAATTAAGAAAACGAAGCAGGCCCCTAAACTGATATTGTTAATTGCTATGAATTCCACGCATCATTTGCTTTGTCTGATTCACTAATTTCATACCGAATGTTTTTAGTAAATGAAGTCATAATGCAAATCGCGATAATTGCTTTGGTTTGTTAACACGTATCCATGAAGTATCAAGCAATTCATAAATCGTTGTATGAAATGGATACCTCTTGGAGATGGCAAGCATCATTGCGTAGTTAATGAGCTCTCGACCTTATTTTTACGACGTCTTCTACACATTGACACTGATGCTAGAGTAATAACTGAGTGAAATGTGGAGATTGAAAATCGCTAAAAATAATTTAGTTTCTTTTTTTTTCCAAATAAATATATCACTGTGAAATTAAATGAAAATAGTTGTTCATTATTTTGAAAATTTTTATATCCATAATATTATGATAGGTCATATAACAATGGTGCCTTAATCCTGCTATTGATTCGATTGCCATGGCAACGGTTTTGTTGTTTTTTTTTTCTTACCTTCAAATTGCATTAAAGACGAAGGGACCCAGCACACACGTGCTATCTTGAAGAAATTACGACTGTTAGGGTCGCCTCTCCGATATAATAATATAGTTTAGACATGACATAGGGTGCTGTTTGGTATGAGTATATTTTTTGCCATTTTCAGGATATTTTTAAGGTCTATAAATGAAGGTGATATCTGGGGCCCATAGACATGTTAATCTTGAGACATGAGAGCTGAGGTCTCAGTTTTTACAGTACAACGGCTGCCCCACCTTTCAAACCGAAACGCATTACTGCTTCACAGCAGAAATAAGCAGGGTGGTGGTACTTACCCGTGTGGACTCTTAAGACATCCTGCCACCAGTAATTACGCAAATTATAAGTTCTCGGCTTTGATTTTAAGATAAGATACGATTTTTTTCTTTCATCGTGGAAGTCAATTGTTAAGTAGTTATTTTATTAGAAAAATTGGTACCTACCTGCGGGATTCGAACATCGGCACATGAGCGCACATGCATCGGGCGTCTTATCCTTTAGGCCACGACGACTTCGAAGGCCTTTAAATGATCATAGAAGATAAATAATACAAAAAAAATGTCATTTGTGTAAGTTTACAACTCTTGAAACTTTCGATGCGTAGCCTTTCGGGTCCCGGTACTAATTTTACGACACGTGATCGTAACAACCTTTCGATATCGACGATTTCATCTATTTTATTACGTAATAACAATTTCTAATCAAAATTCCGGATCGTAACTTTAAATTTTTACGAGGGAAATCGAGTTCCCGTCTAATGTAAAATTAGCGACGTAAACGCGACTCTGTCCGCGGGAACGGCACAGTTTGGTCGCAGCAGCGTGGAAGTAAGCGATGCGCCGGCTGCGGCAGATGGTACGGCAAAGTTCCCTTTTCAATTGGCCATCTTGGCTCACGGTTTTTTTTTTTGCTTCGTCCCCCAACCCCTCCCCCCCTACCCGAACTGATTGTGATCTGCGCCATTCGAACATGCATTGTGTTCCGCCGCGCATTGTTACACAAAGAAATTCAAAGATATTCCTTTTCGGTTTTGTAAAGCGAATTGCGAATTTTTCTACAGTTTCTTCGAAATGAGCGACTTTAGTTATTAGAATTCTTAACTGTTTCGGGATCAGGATAATGCACGTCATTGTTCGATCTTTACAGACGGAACACAGATTTATGATAACGTAAGCATTGTGTTCGGTTAATTACTTTTCGACTAAACTGCACCTCAAGCTTTAGTATAAGGATGCTCAAATGCTTTTTGAAACACGACTAGTATCGGATTCTTGAAGTATCTTCCACCCTTATATTAGCTTTATCTAGGTCACCAGAAGGGTAAAAAAAAACTGTTGCTATACAAGAGCCGCTACCAAAAGCCTGTGTTTCAAGTGTCTTCAACTTCAACGCTACCACTTGTCATGAAGTGGTACTTCGCCGACACAGCTTTTAGTTAGTAAAAAAAAAAGTCCTGAATTTAAAGTTACCGACTGCGATGTTCTATCGTAGTATGTAATAAGAACGGAAATCGTACAACCTAAGTGTATTATTGTTTCAATAAGATTTTTCGTGTCCCAAACGGCTTATCAATAAAGCAAACGTCTCACGTAACAACGATAACGTTCCTTTACCTCGAAGTCCGTGAAAGTTTGCGACCTTTCATTACCTCCCAATTGCCTCAATTCTGTTCTATAAGGTACCTTTAAACGATTTACTCTAAATGGATTTGGTACGAACTTGATAGCATTCGAATAAGCCTTGATGTCTATATTCTTTCGCGTACGAGAGCTACATGGTTTTTTTTAGATTGGGTTTCGATTGTATTACATAGATTCGATATTGATATTCATTCTTTGATTATTTATTGGATATATCCATTTGTATTCATTGTTAAGAGATATGTCAAATGAAATGAAAAAGTATAATAAAAAAAGCAATGAAAATGATTGCAAACCATCGACATTCTTCAGCAGGCGATATTCATAAGATCTACTCAAGCATACATAAAAAAAAAGTTTTACTACATCTAAATTCTTTTTCTGAGGGAATTACGGCCCGCCGTGTTATAAACTTAAAGACAGAAATTGAGTTATAAATCTCCCAAATTGTCTTCAATTTAAATTCGCCAGATGTCCGTTTCGCAACAAAATTAGCGGGCACTTTTTAAGTTCCCTCCTTATTCCTGTCACGTATCGGCCGTTAGGGTGTGTCTCCTAGGTTCTATTTTAATCTCGGAGGAATGTCGGATACTCATAACGACATCACAGCTGAGTTATAGACCAATAAGCGAGATGGATTTGAATACATTGCGACGAGACGGCGTCAACCCCTTGCCGGTAATAGCGTCCGATCTAAGCTTTGAGGGCTCCTTCGATGCCTTTGGTTTATTGGATGAGGGGTTTTTATAACTAATCTCTTTTTTGTTTGTAAGTATCTCTGTTAATATAGTGAAGAAAAATACCTAAATAATAATAATAATTTAGATAAATATCGTTATTCGAGCACTAGAACGCAATAAAATAACCAGTAATTAAAAAGAAATATTTATAGACAAAGGTTTTCCTTCATTTCTGAATATAGCTATGACTGCAAGTGATGTTTTACATCTGGGTAGAGTTTAGATTTGAGTTTTTATTTACGTTTTTCGCTCTCGGGATCTGCGTTGCTAACTTTGACTAAAATTAATCAATTATTTTATTCACACTTAAGTTTGCAGCTTTGTCTATTATAAATTTTCAATAAATCGTACTTCATGCATCATTTGATACGAATCTGAAAAGTCATGCGTCATGTTGAGCCCAAAAAAGATCACGCCGATTTCTTGTTACCGATTAGATAAAGTTGACAGTGTGACTGACCTGTCTTAATCATTGGCAAATATAAGAAATTGATTACGCTCGCTCGATCGTTCTTGGAATTTTTACGTTCGATCAAAACAACTCTCAACTTTACCTAATAACTGTGAAACATTGTTATTATAAAAATAATTTGTGCTTGAAATATAAATTGATTTTTTTGCTTCATCTATATATTATTAAGTATATAAAAATGAATTGCTGTTCGTTAGTCTCGCTAAAACTCGAGAACGGCTGGACAGATTTGGCTAATTTTGGTCTTGAATTATTTGTGGAAGTCCAGAGAAGGTAAAAGGTAGATAAATATGAAAATGCTCGGAATTAAATAAAAATAACAATTTTGTTTTTCCTTTGACGTGTCTTCCGTCGGACGGATTCCTTTTGGTTGTTTTAAGTTTATTTTATACAAAAGCTTAGGTCTTTTATTTACCGATTGGGGCACTACGAAGTCTGCCGGGTTAGCTAGTTATAAGTACATAAAGTGTAAGCAATTAATTTCTGAACTGAATTCAATATCGTAGCTTCATAGAAATTGGATATTTTTTCGAACTATTTTGCTGATGATAATAGGTTCCTTGTTCAGAAGTGTACCGGTTTGTGTTGCTACATTATGTTTTAAACCTCTTTGTTGTTGTTTGAATAATAAGCAATTTCTACGTTAAGTCATCTATTAACATTTAAAGAATACATCGCATAATGACGACGCTTGCAATTGAAAGTAAGTACATATTATACTTTTTGACGAAGCATGTTGCTAATAACTCTATTTCTGTAATCTGACGAAGCATGTTGCGGATAATAACATGTACTTTTAGGTTAGGAATATTGTTTTTTTTTATAATAAATAAATTACAGTTTTCTAAATATCGCATAACTCTGTAATTATTGTCTATTCACTTAAATAGGCTGTCATGCTGTATACTTAACGCAAATGGCTTAATTTCCTATCAGTTTTTCAACATTGCTTTTCGCCGAGTAGCTGATTTCTAGGAAGTGCTAATTTTCGTTTGTTTCACCGCTAAATCTCAGAATCATTCTTTTTTTTATTGCTTAGATGGGTGGACGAGCTCACAGCCCACCTGGTGTTAAGTGGTTACTGGAGCCCATAGACATCTACAACGTAAATGCGCCACCCACCTTGAGATATAAGTTCTAAGATCTCAGTATAGTTACAACGGTTCCACCACCCTTCAAACCGAAACGCATTACTGCTTCACGGCTAGACAGGGCGGTGGTACGTACCCGCGTGGACTCACAAGAGATTCTACCACTCCTTTGATTTGCGCACTGCAATATTTAATAGAGGTAAATTAACTTGGAAATAATACCTGCAGTGCAAATAATAATAACGTATATTAGCCTAAACGGGATATTTTATCTTGTATTAGATCTGAAATATTTACGATGCTAACTTACGTGGTTCTGCCTCTTCTAGGCCGTAAACAACCCCACATTTAGTCTAATAGGTTTTGTTTATATTGCCGTAATAGTAAGTCATTTACGTTACAACATTAATTGCTTGTTTGTCATCCTTTAGTACTGTTTTTATGTTTATTTCCATTCGCCCCTTATGTTTTATTGAAGTGAACGCTATTAATATTGAGATAAATCGCGGATTTGTACTTTTCACCTCGAGACCCCTCCCTCGAACAAATAGTCGAATGTTTTTCATTATTGTGTAATAAACAATTTTGTCTAGACGTTGGGTTAATAAATTTTACTTTCGGTGTATAGAATTCAAATGTAATGACGCTGTTTGTGAAAATGTTTGCTTTATTACCGCCGTTAGCTCACACCGATCCAGACTAATACGTGTATGGTCTTACAAAGACAAGAGTGTACGTAACCTGTTTTATTTTTCCTGTTTATTCTGAAAATCCTATTCGATAACATTTCGCAGTTAAAATAATAATTTAATTTTAAATCAGACGATTTATATTCGAATTAAAATATCACCCGGAAATATGTCTGTCTGTCCTTCACGAGATTTGTCGAAATGTCACCAAATCAATAGTTATGATCCGAACGTTTCTCGTTTTTTTTTTACCTTCCTAAAATAGACAGTCTCGTGATGAAACTAGTGATAATTTATTCGCAAGATTTACAAACTCACAGCCCAGACTCCGTCTAATACTTAACGATCAGCGAATAATTTGAAACGTTCCGTACCTGGTCCGTTCACGTGAAAACGACCGGCCAATGTGCGTTATGAATGAAATGCGATGGTTTTATCGATCGTGAACAAATTGTGGGCGATCGTGCTTATCTAATTCCGAAGGCAAATATTGGTCGAACGCATTCCGGGAATGTGGACCCGTCGGGGTCCGTACGTGCGATGAAAATGGCTGCCACAGAGCCGAAGGTGTGATCGATTGGCTCTAAGAATTGATTGGTTTTTGAGGATGTTTGCTGATTCGTTTGATTCGCTTACGATAATTAAAATTGAAGCTTTGTGTTGAATAAATATGTACTGGTTTTTCGTATGTTTCAAGTACCTTTTTTTTATTTTCCTTGTAGGTAGACGAGCATTCGGCCCACCTGATTGTAAGTGGTTACCGTCGCCCTTGGACTTCAGCAATACCAGGGGCAGAGGCAAGCCGCTGCCTACCGCAACCACCCAACTTAACGACCTATTTTAATAGTGCCTATTTTAATATCGACCTTTGTTAAAACTTTGTAGCTATCTGTAAGTACTAAGTATGTACTGCAATGGATTATTAAACAAATCCTGCGTTGTTTTGCTTCTAAGTCCTTAATTTAATTAGACACATCGCATTCAATATAGCGTAATAAAATTTTAGAAGAATAAGTTTTTTTATTTTTATTTGTCTAATTGATTAATTGATTGATCATTGTGAATGAATCAATTGTTTGATTGTTTATTTTACATAAGCTAAATTAGTAACAGTTTTTATTTCTTCTTTCGCTTTTCTTTCTTACTTGACTTTTCGAGTTTTAGGTTTATTTTAATCCAATTATTTAAATAAATCTTATATGTACTAGTACTAGTCGCATAGATATCTTGTGCTTTTTGTGCGCAAGGAAACTTCAATGAACGTCTATTAGTCATTTTATAGTTAACTTAACAGTATTTAGTACAAACTTTGGATGCGGAAACGTCGTCCGTGTAAACTAAAGTATTATTTCTGGCTGTAACAATTAGAATGAATGTCAACATAAGGCGAAAGTAACGATTTTTAATTTGCTGTCCTACACAGACCTGAATACGTGGTCGTCGAGGCGTTAAGCTAGAGAATGTTATTGATTCTATGCCGGCCGGATGTTTTGTTTGCGTTGTTTGGTGCCGATCGGCTTTTAGTCTACCTGAGGATAGGGTAACCATATCGAGAAATAAGATTAATTTAACGAATTATTTACTTTTAAGTATATATGTACATATGTAGATTTTAATTTTATAGAACTTATATCTCAAGGTGGATGGTGAATTTACGTTGTAGATGTCTATGGGTTCCAGTAACCACTTAACACCAGATGGGCTGTGAGCTCGTCCACCCATCTAAGCAATAAAAAAAATGAACACCCAGTCAGAGTCAGAGCCAACAAACCTGTTCATCACACGAATTCCCGGTCATCGTTCTCGCCGAATCCGTCGCTTGCGATGAAGGGCTCTGTTATGATACCCTCTGGTTCCTAGTTTTGCTTTCATCATCACCTTTCCCGAATAGCATCAGCACCTATGACCCTTTATTAGAGAACAATCCCCTCCTATCCAGTCAGTTCTATTCCTAATTCCATAAGGCACGGTTGCCATCATTGTCGTCGTAAATCTTTATATGTCTATTTCATTATTAAAATATTTTTCTTTAAAAATATCTTTTCTCAATTCCGTATAACAAATTGGTGGCAGCGGTGGGATAGTTACGAGACGTTACACGGTGAAGACGACGAGTAAATTAGCCCACAGACAGAGCCCACAGAGTTTCTCCCCGGATCTTCTCAGTGGGTCGCGTTTTCGATCCGGTGGTAGATTCAGCGAAGCACTGCTCTTGCTAGGGCTAGTGTTAGTAACACTTCCGATTTGAGCCCCGAGAGCTCACCTGCGAAGCTGAAATAGCCTTTCAAGGCTATCAGCAATAGGTAGGCAAAAAAAACTATCACAATGTCTGGGTTCGATGCTCGATCGGAGTCAAGTATTGTTATGAAAATCTTTTCAAGTGTGTACATATTTCTTTTGTTTTCGTCTCGTAAATTGAATGATTAAAAAAACAACAACATTATTCTGTTCAGCCCCGTAAGTCTTGCCAGGACTGGAATGTACTCATTCAAACGTACAACTCATGGTGAGCCTAACTGCCAATGATTTCTGAAGCTACCTGCAAATAAGCCTACCTGGAACTCTGCGTCTCCATAGTTTTTATTTATCCATATAGTAAACGTTTAATGTGAAACACTTCTTGCAACTCCTATATTGTGATTTATGTTATTGACATGTTCAGTCTTAGCTATCTATGACTAGATAGTACTAGACGTACTCGCCCGCTTCGCTGGGCATTTAAAATTAACATTATTATTTATTTTCATTATTATTAAAGAGTCCAACACTCATATAAACATTAGCCTATCCATTAAGTACATGTACTTTCTACATGGGTTTTTTTTTTTTGGTCAGGAGGAAATCGCCGGACTTCCGCCCTCCACTGGGGATAGAGGGCGGAGCATGTCAGAGTCGAACTGACTAAAACCTCCTGTCGCTCAACAACCAACGTCCAAACCTCGCATGAGACAGAACTTATGAAGAGGCAAAGGGGGAAAGTGAAGCGTTTAGTGCGTAGCACATCTCTCCCATCACCCTCCCCCTTCTACATGGGTACCAAGTTTCAAGTCAATCGGATGCATAGTTCAGTAGTTATAACGGAACATCCGTAAAAACTACTGTAGATTTATATATTAGTATAGATATTATAGATTAGTGTATATTGTTACCCACAGACACAGCCCAGTGAGTTTCTCGCTGGATCTTTTCAGTGGGTCGCGTTTCCGATCTGGTGATAGATTCTGCGAAGCACTGCTCTTGCTAGGGCTAGTGTTAGCAAGATCATCAAGTTAGAGCCTCATGAACTCACCTACTAGCTCTATGAATCTAGTATAACCCCTCGAGGTTACAAGAATAGGTAGGAAAAAAAATGGTATCTGTATAATGGTAGAGCGTCTTGCCTTTTGGTTTTCCAAAGCAATGATTTATTGAGATTTAGGAAGACAGATTACTTGATATGTCGATAGATTTGAGACCTATATCTTCTGTCTAATTCGTCCATAAAGGTGGGCGATTACGATACATTGTCTATGGACTTCAGTAATAGAAAGAACTCTTGCTAGGGCTAACGTTAGCAATTCTCTCAGGTTGGGCCCGTGGGCTCGCCTACCAGTCCGAGCTCAGCTAGAATAGCCCCTTAGGGTACCAGCGATAACATAGGGAACACAAGCTTGTCTATCTTTAAAAGAAAAAAAGCATGTTAATTATTTTACATTAATACTATCGTAAACTTTAGTCGTGAGTAACGCGAACCATAAATGCGAGCACGCGATGCGATTCAACCATTTTGATAACTTCGGTAACGTGCATTAAAATTACACGAGTTACTCGACTAAGCGTTGCCATCTTCGGACCTCAAGAATATCTGTCAAAAGATATTGGTTAGATTCATTCTAGTTTTGAGCCTGGACTAATTTTTTTTTATTGCTTAGTTGGGTGGACGAGCTCACAGCCCACCTAGTGTTAAGTGGTTACTGGAGCCCATAGACATCTACAACGTAAATTTCACCACCCACCTTGAGATATGAGTTCTAAGGTCTCAGTATAGTTACAACGACCATTCAAATCGGAACGCATGACTGCCTCGCGAAAAAAATAGGCAGGACTGCGGTACGCACCCGTGCAGACTCGTTATACGCTGTACCACCATTCACAATAGATCTCGTATGTGTAATAGTGACTGTTAGGTTCACAGTTCTACCGTCCCCTAATATAAATGAATAAAATACTACGGTCGCAAACTTCACATGCGTACGTACTGAACAAATGGACCTTAATTTTGAATGTGTTTACGCATTTTTTATTAGAAGCACAACGTCTGCCTTTTGTGAGTACGATTTCCCCTTTTTTCTTGAGATCTCGACTGACCGTAATTCGAATCTTGAAACACGGGCTGCTATTCGCTTCTCAACGGTACTGCGACTCTTTAGTGTAATTATATTATCCATTAACGGTGCTTTTAGGCACCACAAGCACCGACCACCGTCCTCGTCGAACCCGTCGCTTGCGACGAAGGGCTCGACGAGCGAATTAACCCATAGACACAGCCCACTGAGTTTCTCGCCGGATTTTCTCAGTTGATCGCGTTTCCGATGGTAGATTCTGCGAAGCACTGCTCTTGCTAGGGTCAGTGTTAGCAACACTCCGGTTTGAGCCCCGTGAGTTCACCTATACACGTTAGGGCGAAGCTGAAATAGCCTCTCAAAACTATCAGCATAGGTAGGAAAAAAAGAGCCAAAAGAGCGTAATAATTTTAGTTCAATTCTTTTATGAAGCCTTATCTTAATATTTTTTTATCGTAAATGTATTATAGTAGATTAGAAACGAATACAAATTGGTAATTGAAGTCATGAATATTCGAGTTCACGTCCCTAATACGAAAAAGTATGTGTGTCGTTACCAACTTTGGTATCGTAAAGTTCACCCTCTTTGTGCATTAGTTAATTTAACGTTTGTTTTATTGTCGCATATTACGTTCGACATGGAAACGCTTTACCGATGTTTTTGATAGGCGGCCATGTTGAGCGACATTTATTTATTTATTTATTTTGTTCTGTTAATACTTATCGTATGTCTTACAGTGGTACGCTTTCAAGATGTGGCCTAGCTTATCAGCTACGCAGCAATTTGAGACTTTTTATTTTATTGCATAGATGAGTGGACGAGCTCACGGCCCACCTGGTGTTAAGTGGTTACCGAAGCCCATAGACATCTACAACGTAAATGCCGCCACCGACTTTGAGACATGAGTTTTAAGTTTCAGTTTTTACTGTGCAACGGCTGCCCCACCCTTCAAACCGAAACCTCATATTGCTTCACGGCAGAAATAGGCAGGGTGGGTGGTGGTATCTACCTGTGCGGACTCACAAGACGTCCTACCACCAGTAATTATAACGAATATAATGAAAATTATAATTTTGCGGGTTTGATTTTTATTACACGATGTTATTCCTCCGCTTGCGGGATTCGAACACCGATGCATCGCCACGTACGAATGCACTGGGCGCCTCATCCTTGTCAGACTGCAATCTTAGGTTTCAAAGGCGGTAACGGAATTCGTGTTTGTTGTCCATGGCTCCGAAAAGCGCTTAATTTCAGGTAGCTATGAAATCGTCTGCCTATTAAAACTACAAAAAAAAAATTGAGAAGTATTATTATTATTATTAATTATTATCGTGTGGGAGATTTGAGTTTCAAGTGAGTACATAACGAATTTGTATCAACTAAATTAAGATGGTGATCTTACTTTTACATTAGGGCCAAATTCGTTTGATTCAATTGAAAATGTGTGTGAGATTCAAATATAATATTATTTATGCTAAAATAATATTTATAAATTCAAATCGCCTTTTGTCTACGCATAAGCTATCATGTCGAATGATAAATAACTTTAAAACGAGGCTATTTCGTATTTATTACCTTGACCGGTTGTTTTTTGCGCGTCTCTTGCGTTATGTCGATAGGCTAATAAGCTGAAAAATCGCCGACCTCAATTAAAATAAGTTTGATTAAAATAATCTACTGGACATTAATTATCTAGACGTAATTTATCATTTTATCCAACGATCTTATGACGAAAAGAAAACCGATCAATAAAGATGATTTTTATGTGCATCTGCATAATCTTCAGAAAAACTTTACCGTATTCATTTTTATATTTGACCTTCGAATAGTAAACGGTTGGGTTTTTTTTGTCGTTTTAAATCTAAAATAGAATCGATAAAAAAATTCAAAACGTTTAACTGACAACATTTTAATGAATTAGAAAAAAAAACATACACTATGAATTCGTATTTAATTTATTCCTTGATTTCACATTTTTTGAGGAAACCTTACTAATTATAACATCGAATATTATAACCGATTTCATGAGAACAAACATCTAATCTACTGCTACAAAATACAACATACTTTGCTTCGAGTTTAATCCAAAAGTTCGAGTTAAATCTGATGTATCGACCTTATCCACTCTCAGCAACCGTACTCGTCGAACTCGGCAAAGAGTTCGACGTGCAACCTAACCCATGCATCAGCCCGCTGAGTTTCTCGCCGAATCTTCTCAGCCGGTCGCGATTCCAATCCGGTAGTAGATTCATTCGCGAAGCAGTTGCTCTCGGGTTGTTAGGTCTCCTTCGGAGGCGCTCGGGCGGCTGTTAATCCCACCCCTACTGGCTAAGCCTTTGCTTGCCCACCTGTCCTGGAGAAACTGAAAGGCCTCAGGGCCACCAATAATACTTCAATCATAAAAATAATAATAGTCAAAGCACAGGTTTCGGTAAGTACTTGTCGAGGAGTTCGACATGACACATTACTCCGCGATTCCAATCCCGTAAAAATATATATTTTTTATTCATTCTTAACAGCACGTTTACTTACAAGACCAATGTTCAACCAAATTTACTTCTGTGCTATTTTCAAATTAATTCTATTGTCCATTTTCAATTTTTAAAAACGTAGACTACTACGTACTAGTGACACCCGAAAAACTAAACGAAACCGCGCGCACACTTGAAATATACAAAATCAATTTCGTCGTCATTGCAAATATGATTTCTATGGAAATTTATTGTTGTCGAGTCATCCCTATCGCCGGTTCGGAGAGAATTATTGGTTATTGTCAATAGACACGTTATCTTTGGCCCGAGGCGAGGGTGCACTCCTCCATACTATCCGCGATTCACGAGCAGTAAATTTTAAACGAGACAGTCGTAGGATTGCTATCAACGTATTTCCAAAGTGTGTTACTGTAACGTTCGCCTTGGTGTTCGAAATTATTATTATCATTTAGATGCACAACAACAACTGCTTTTGTTCATTGTGCAGATTGTACATTACTGGTGGTAGGACCTCGGGTAGGTACCACCGCCCTGCCGTGAAGCAGCAATGCGTTTCGGTTTGAAGGGTGTCGGGCAGCCGTTGTAACTATACTGAGACCTTAGAACTTATATCTCAAGGTGGGTGGCGAATTTTACGTTCTAGATGTCTATGGGCTCCAGTAATCACTTAACACCAGGTGGGCTATGAGCTCGTTCACCCATATAAGCAATAAAAAATTAAAAAAATATCAAATTTAAAACGTATGTGTATAGTTTTATTGGTCGTTTTCGCTTGTTCTCTGGTTTAATAATGTTCTAACACTGCGATGAGTGAAAGTAGTCAAGCAGAGTTGTGGTCGTGTGTTAAAATAATACGGTTACATGTAATCTTGTCGCATTCTTCATAATTCTCATATATATATAATATAACATAATGTATGGTTTTTTTTTGTGTATAGAAGTCGCCAGGAAGTGCGTGTATAACCCTAATAAACGGAATCGCATAAAAAAAGCTCGAACAAAGCACGTTGAATATTTATTTTATTGATTTTATTTTTGTTGCTAAGAGATCGTCAGTAACAGGTCATCGTGGCCATACACTTTATTTGTGGTACTTGAATTTGAATAATCCTGTCAAAGGCGCGTACAGTGTATCATGTTATATAGTATAAATCTTTTGTAACACCATTTCCCAAGAAGGGAATTCGAAACTACATTATTTTCGCGCAAATTCTCTGTGGAATAGTCAAGAACAGGGATGGGCAAATATTTTGATAGTCGGGCCACATTGCAGATGAAAATTTGACCTCGGGCCAAACAGTTTTTTTTTCTAATTTTATATTGTGCGATTATGTAATTGTTCATTTATCATAATTATATTTTCGAATAGGAGGTGCTGAAAAGAGCGGTTGTTCGGGAGAAAATTTTGGTTCCCACCGGCCCTGATAATGTGTATAAATAAGTATTGCTTAATATTTTATCTAAAAAAAATTATGCACCAATTTATGTTAGACAAAAACTAATATTTGTGTTTTTAATAATAATATATACAATGCTTCACGGGCCAGACCAAATTCTACCACGGGCCGCCATTTGCCCAGGCCTGGTCTAGAACATATTTTCTAAAGACAAAACAATACGGCCAGAATTAGTCATCGCATTTCATTCGAAAACGATCCAGATATCTCGAAATGCACCTTAAAAAACAGAAATTCATTAATATTATAATAAAAAATATTAATTTTAAATTAACATTTATAAATTTTTTTTTTTTTTTCCCTACCTATGCTGATAGCCTTGAGAGGCTATTTCAGCTTCGCCCTAACGTTAGTAGGTGAGCTCGCGGGGCTCAACCGGAGAGTTGCTAACACTGACCCTAGCAAGAGCAGTGCTTCGCAGAATCTACCACCGGATCGGAACGCGACCCACTGAGAAGATCCGGCGAGAAACTCAGTGGGCTGTGTCTATGGGTTAGTTCGCTCGTCGAGCCCTTCGTCGCAAGCGACGGGTTCGACGAGGACGGTGACCGGTGCTTGTGGTGCCTAAAAGCACCGTTAATGGATCAGGAGGATCCGTAATGACGTGCTTTGGGCGACGTCGACGGTTTACCATTCGGTCTACTGGGTCGGGTATGTAATTTCCAGCGGCTACGATGAGAGGGTTCTCATGTCGTGCCGCCTTCTCAAAATGGCGCAGTGATGCCGACTGTAGATACTTACTAAGAGAGTCGAGCTCCAGGTCATCGTGGAGATCCACATTCCTAAGGAACCATGGCGCTCCGACGGCTATCCTGCAGAATCGTGATTGAATAACCTGAAGGGATTTCAAGTGGGTGCGGGCTGAGTGAGCGAACACTACGCTTGCATACGTCATGACGGGGCGTATACAAGTTTTGTAGAGAGTTACCTTATTGCGGAGGGACAGTTTGCTTCGACTACAAAGCATTGGATAGAGTCGTCCTAGAATAAACGCGGCGCGGTCGCGTACCGTTTTTATATGGAGACGGAATGTCATCCCTCTGTCGAGGGTGACGCCTAGATATTTGACCTTCGAGACCCACGGTATGGGCTGGCCAAAGAGAGTGATGGGACTAACGGCGGAGGTGTTTGCGCGCCTACTACGGAGTGGGATGCTCGAAGTGATATTCGGAGGGCGACCCCTTTTGAAGAGCACCGCTGCGCTTTTCGTGGGGTTGATGTCTATTCGCCACTTCCGGAACCACTGTCCCATGGTGGCTACTGCGATCTGGAGTCGCCGATGAAGCAGCGACATCTTCCTACACGAGTAGTAGATAGCCGTGTCGTCGGCGAAGAGCGCTAGATGGGTCTCCGGAGACCGGGGTATATCATTGATATACAAACTAAATAATAACGGGGAGAGCGCGGAGCCTTGCGGGACTCCGGCGGTCAGTTGACGGGGACGAGAACTAGTTCCCTCTACTCGATATCGAAACGAACGGTTCGACAAGAAGTCTCGTATGATGAGCACGAGTCTGTCTGGCACTCCCATGTTGTACAGTTTGTAGATCAAACCGTTGTGCCAGACTTTGTCGAACGCCTTCGCGATGTCGAAGAAGAGGGCGCCGGTCGGGATTTGTTTACGCCTATTTAGTCCTATCAGAATGTGCTCCGTGAGGCGGTGCACTTGTTGTACGCACGAGTGTTTTGAGCGGAATCCGAACTGTTCGTCTATGAGAATTTTGTTCGCGGTAACAAAATCCCAGAGGCGTTTCCTAAGGAGACGTTCGTAAATTTTTCCTATCGTCGAGAGGAGACTAATCGGACGGTAACTAGAAGTTTCGTTTCTCGGTTTGCCCGGCTTATGTATACCGATAACGTCCGCTTCTTTCCACACCGCGGGAAAGATGCAGTGCGTCATAGCGGCATTTAAAATTGTAGCCAACATTGCTATCAGTTGGACTGGCAAAAATTTTAGCGCGCGGTTGTGGATGCCGTCGGAGCCTGGTGCCTTCCTAGGTTGGAGGTTGTGGATCGCGTCTCTAACTTCGTCAGTGGTAATGGGGGGTAACGCGTCCGAGGGCGGCAGGGAAGCTCTGCGCTCGACCTCCCTGTCGACTAACTCGGTGTGTTCGGGGTCCGCGTGTTGAGTGCTGGTGGTGCACTGCTCTTGCAGTGCATCGGCCAGCAGCTCAGCCTTGTCATCGTCATCGAATGCCGGTGGTTGGCCTGAAGGGCGTAAGAGGGGAGGCATAGTAGCGGTAGTTTCGGATTTGAGAGTCCTAGCTAGTCGCCAGTATGCTTGGTGGGAGGGCGCGAGTTGTTCTAAATAACTATGCCAATTATCGTTACGCGCGTCGCTTAAGCGGGAGTGGACTTCGCGTTGTAGACGACGCATCTGAATCCGGTTTGAATGCGTGGGAAGACGATCGTAGGCCCGGATTGCCGCGTTCCTAACTCTTAAGAGATTCCTAAGATCGGGGGACAGTCTGATGCGGTGGAAGCTGTCCTCCACATCGACTTCTTTAGAAGATCTAATGATCGCGGAAGAGATGTGATCGGTAATGATGTTAATGGATTCGACGGTGTCCTCGGGGGATGGATTCGAATCCGGGCCGTAAGGGAGGATTGGCGGAGCGGCGTCGGCTAGGCACGTGCCCAGCTTATTCCAATCCACCACCATTTATAAAGCAGCTGATTCTCACGATGTAACGTGAATAACTCAGTCGCTACGAGGATGCTTTTGATAAAACAATTATCTCGTTAATTAAATGCGGCGATGTCGCCGCGCGGTTGCCATGCTGTCTATGTTATGATGACACATTGCGTTAATGTGTCGCGATTCGTGCTGGTGTTGACGAAACTGGCTCTCGTTCTCTTGACACTACCAACTGTTGTCGAGGGCAATGGATGTGAATCCTAATAGCTTAAATTGTGAAGTGACTCAAAAGCCTTGCTGAAATACATAGGTATATAGGGTAGTTTTCCAATTACAGCACTAGGGCGCATTATGCGGCATAATGCTCAACGTTGAATGTTCCAACTACAGCAACGCTTCGCACAATCAAGCAAAAGTACTGTTCTCGCGTGATAGGCACTCGCAATCGATACCAACTCAGTGACAGAAAATTTACAAAATAATCAAAATCCAAATTACTTAAAATAACCGTAAATAGTTTTCAAACAATTATTATTGTTTACCACATTGTTTATACATTAATGAGGTTGCTAACTCCATGAATATTTTTTTTTCAACACTGAACTTAGCGAACTCTGCTGATGCATTTGAAAACTAATTCACGTTCCAATTAAGCTTCATCATAATTCGGCATTGTATGCCACTGAGTCAAATTATGCTCTGTAATTGGAAAACTACCTAGGATGGAAGTCTTTTTATTCCCTTAAATATGCCATATAATTATCCCATAGGAAAAAGGAACTTTTAAGTTTGGCTGATAAAGTATTCCCTTGTCCAATGATTCTCTGATAAGAGCTGGCTGAGATTTGACTTAAAACAGTTGACAAATTTTTGATTAAAATAATTGAATGATCAATAGTCAGAAATTTGCATCTATGATCCTTAAATTCATATCACATCAGTAAATAAAAATCAATAAATATTGAAGAACGTTTTATTAAGAATTATGTAAAAATGTTAAATCAATTTAAAATAAAATCCCATTCAGAATTGGCCGTCGCTTTATTTAATGTGAAAAATAAACTTTGTTGCTATGTCGAATTTCAACAATTCACACATATTCCGCATTCTCAGAGATATGCTCTATAAAGATTCGTTAAATCGTCTTCACTGCGTCCCACGTGTTTGTTGTTAAGGCCACGTTTAGTTTTAAACTAAAATTTAATTTTCCTCAAAACGACTGTTTGACGAAACATTATCACTATGGGAGTCGATCATTATTCTGATCGGATTCCGTTTTGGTTGAGGAAAAATTTATTAACTCACATAATTACGTTACTTATTAGTTAAAGGTCACTCGAATATCGTGTAATTAAAATAAAATAATAATAATAATCAGATATATAAATTAGTGTTTAAATAACGTAGTTGGTCACAATTTAGTAATCGCTTCCTGTACTGTAAATGCGTCACCATCTTCAAACAAGAAGTCTCAAATGTATTGAAAGAATCGCATACTGAGAATTCGATCCTGTAACCGAAACAAATGGGTACACGGTGAATAGACGGGTAATCGTACCCATCTAGTAGTGTGCTTTGTAGAATCTTTATTGTATTACACGAAGTTACTATTCCTTCCAGTTTAAGTTATTCCATTTTTTTTTATTGCACAGATGAGGGGATGAGCTCCTCACAGCTCACCTGGTGTTAAGTAGTTACCTACCTTGAGATATGAGTTCAAAGATCAAGAAGATTCAAACCGAAACGCATTACTGCTTCACGGCAGAAATAAGCAGGTAGTACCTACCCGTGCGGACTCGCAAGAGGTCCTACCATCAGTAATTACGCAAATTATAATTTTTGAGGGTTTGATTTTTACTACTCGATGCTACTTTTAAAAACCACATACTCATTTGGTCTCATCACATGTCCATACCATTCCAAACGCGCACTTCTCTCAGCTTCTCTAAATAATCTCTAATAAAACTAATTCTAATAATTAAAGAAAATTTGTAACATTTTAACATTCTAGTTTCCATGTGTCTACTACATACCGGTTTTTTGTTTTTTTGTTTTATGGCCGGTTTACGCGAACCGGTTAAAAGTGTACAAGCGTCGCGTCGCGTTGCTCGTGCTTCTCCTTAATCGTTGTAACGTGTAATTGGGCCAGGATGTCAGGAATAACCGACTGACTCACAGCCGGCCTCGTCATTATCTCGCCTACGGGTACACTTTCGGTTTCGATGCTGCGCTACAGCTGATCCTATGGTCCTATTAATCGACGCGATTAAAATTTTATTATTAATTCGAGTCAGTTTTTTATTTATTTAAGTTAAGCTGTTATTTGAATACGAGGTTCAGAGACATCGGGATTCTAATCTATTAGAATATTTAAAAAAAACTTAACCCAAGTCAGTAATATTTGTCTTTGCATTATCTGATGACCATATTCCTCTGTTTTGTTTCTTCTTAATTAATATGTATTATATAACGTATTTTTTTACTTGTCGTATAATAAGTATGATGGTTATCATTTCATTACCTTATTCATCGTTTTTGTGATGAGATATAAAATAAAAATCTTGACAGGTTCTATCAGTGTTATAACTGGAATTTGCTGTCAAACTTTGGTTTTTAGGTCTTAAATATTTAGTCGGGGCGTTGCAAAATATGAGTCAATCCACGTAATTTTAGACGTTTAAGTACATTAATAGTTTGTGCTAAAGGTTCGTGTTGCATTACAAAAGGGCGAAGAAACCTACACATAATCCAATAGGGAAGTCAAAGGATGTAACGTGGGTGGTTTCGCTGTTGTAAGATCTTTGACCTGAACTAACTCAAATGTTTTATGTAGGAACGACAATCTCTTTATAAAATCCTTTTTGTATATATGTAAGTAATGTAGTTTTTGAAACATATTTTTATAAATTAAGTGGTATTTTATTTACTTTTTTAGTTTTGCCGCAAAGCTTAGTGATTGATTAAAATAACCAGTCAAATTCGTTACCCGTTCCGGATTTAAATCGACAATCTAGAAGTCTTGCTAATAAATACTACAAAACTAATAAATAAATTTCTGTATATTATTATGCTTATTTGTCAACCGATTTAAACGGAGCAAACACAAAATATCGGAAAAAACTTAGCTAAAAACATATCACGTCCAATTTGGTTTGATAAAATTTTAAAATTACTTAGTGGAATAAACGGACAGGTGTAAAAGTCTTTACCAGATTGTAACAGGAATTAGGTTCGTAAATATATTTAGAACTAACCAACGAACCAAGCAATTTCCGCACAAGCCAATGCTTTACTTCATTAGAACTCTGACATAAAATTAATGGAGAAATTTTCTTGAGGGATATATATATTTTAACAGCAGCGGTAGTATAAGTACCTTACTCGTGTAATTTATGTGGTCGTTTGAAAACCCACTCTGATTCTGTTCTGTGCAGCCTTTGTACTGTACTGTTGGGTTAATGAACGGATGCTCAACTTGTGAGACACGGTTGATTTTAACGCCATTAACAATAAATGCGTTTTATGTGCAATTCTCTTGAGTGTGATATTTTTTTCGTAGATAGGGCCAAATGATAGTTATAGGCTCGAAATGTCAACTTTATAAATGCTTTGTGGCCCAAAATAGGCAGCGTTGTAATATCTACAATAACTCATTTCTTCATTTCCTTTGGACGAATCCACTACAAGAAACTACTCAAAGTTACAAGCAACGACTTATAGAATGATAAAATGTTTTCAAATACAATCATTGTTGCAGATGGGAGCATATTTTATGCCAGCAGAATAATTTAAAATAAAAAAATATGTCAAAAACATTACCACGCTATTAGTTCGTTCCCTACGCATATTATTACTACACGACGTTTCCTACTACGCAATCGCGAACCTGAAATAACCAATGAAATACAACGGTATTTTTCCGCAACGATCAACGTAAATTATTATTCAGACGACAATCGGAATTTTTTATTCTTTCTTCATTCGCCAACGTAATAATGAATGGATTCACGAATTAAAAATTTTCAATGTCACCGCTCGTGAAACTAGATGTGTCGTGCCAATTTTTCTTTTTTTAAGTAGCGATTTATTTCTTCAAGGTTCAAGATAAGTGGGTGTATATAGGTTAGTAGGAAATAGGCGGCCGATAAAAGTATCGTTCGATATGATGTTTTATGAAATTAAATAAAAAAAAATAGATATCTTATCTATTATTAGGTTTCGCCCATAATTACATATTTTGAACCTCTGATTGCGTTGAATATCTGGTTCATTTGTTGTATACTTTGATACGATATTTTATACCTATTACTTTTAGATATTTAACATCCTTTAATTAATTTCATTCCTTCTGAATTTGACTGCTAAGTCTAGCGAAATTATCCGTTTAAATATTAGATTGTATTATAATACATTGTTTGCAACAAAACAAACCACTTCATGTTTGCCAAAAAGAATCGCATTTTAAAAAAAAAAGCCATTGAATCACTCTTCCGTAAATTTTGCAACAATATTAGATTTTTATTAGTAATTTCTATTTCTAGAATGTTCTGGCGTCAGTGAGGGTTTTCGAGAATGAGACCCGTTATAGCCATTCGGTACTGGGTTGTTCTGTATCGCTGATCTGTTTTAGATTTGACCGTGGACGTGCACTCATGGATAAAAAAATAATGCAAAAATCATGTCTTGTTCAATTTGTTCTACGGACCAATATAGTCGACCGCCAATCACTCCGAATCCTGGTAAAGCTGTTGAATTTCGCTTATAAAGACAAACTTAGTTGTAAAAGCCTGTCAACACGAGTATTGAAGTCAGAAGAGCTTTACAAATGCACGAGCTATATGCAAAGCACATTTTTTTATGAAATGTCGCACATCAATAGTTTACTTTTTAGTATTACTGGGTAATAGAGACTGGTTATTTCAATAACGAACGTCCAAAATGCTCTTCGATTTTAGCTCTGCCGTCCTACCTACCGCCTTACTGATGGTAGGACGTCTTATTAGTCGCCCGGGTAGTACCACCGCCCTGCCTGCTTCTGCCGTGAAGCAGTAATGCGTTTCAGTTTGAAGGCTGGAGCAGCCGTTGTACTGTATAAACTGAGACCTTAGAACTCATGTCTCAAGGTAGGTGGTGGCACTGATGTTTTATTTTATTTATTGCTTAGAAGGATGGACGAGCTCACAGCCCACCTGGTGTTAAGTAGTTATTGGAGCCCATAGACACCTACAACGTAAATGCGCCACCCATCTTAATTTTTGAAGTTTCAGTATAGTTACAACGACTGCCCCACCCTTCAAATTGAAATGCATTACTGCTTCAACTTCAACAACAAATTCAAGACCCCAAAATAGGCCTCCAGTGTAAACTAAACGTAAGTAGTATATTTAAATTTCAAAACAACACAGAGATCCTCATTTACATATATATTTATGTATATATAACCAGTCTAGACTAAAATGGCTTAATAAATTCACATAACGCTCCTGGGGCTTACCAAAGTACCCGCATCATCTGAAATGTTGATTTTACTGCTTAATTAAAATTGTATTCGTTTTCATAATTAGCCGCGTACCTCTATCTATGTATTAACTTGCGATTCACTTACTGAGAATCTACTCAATAGCGTGTCACTGAATTGTTTGTTTTACGGATAATTTCGATCTTTTCATTCGCGCTTGCATTTTAACAGTGAATCACTAGTTTTTGCCCGCGACTTCGCGTGGAATAGTTACTTTGGCGTATATCTACATATAGCGTAAGCTCTCAAAAGGGAAAAATATCCCGATTTTGAAACATTCTTTATTGGTGCTTCGCTTGGTCCTATTGGTCTTAGCGTGATGTTATATAGCCTATAGCCTTCCTCAATAAATAAGCTATCTGACAATGAAAGAATTTTTCAAATCGGACCAGTAGTTCCTGAGATTAGCGCGTTCAAACAAACAAACTCTTCAGCTTTATAATATGACTAGCGACCGCCCTCGCTTCGCTTCGGAAACTGTAATTTATTATTGATTTTTCCACTATGTAATGGATGTTATTATACATATAAACCTTCCTTTTCAATCACTATCTATTAAAATAAACCGCATCAAAATCCGTTGCGTGGTTTTAAAGATTTAAGCACACATAGTGATATAGGGACAGAGAAAGCGACTTTGTTTTATACTATGTAGTGAAGTATAGATGTAAAAAAGTATTTCAACAGATTTCGGAGGACTGCCGAACGGTCAATATCACAAACTTTTTTATCGTTTGCCTTTTTTGGCATACAAGCATACGGTCTGTGTGATGGTGAGAGGTTACCGTCGCTATGGACAGTAGCACTGCCAGAGGTACAGCAAAGCCGCGCCCTACCCCTGAGTACTTTCAGCAAACTCGTTTGAAGAAATACAAGCAGTAGCGCTAAGGAATCACCGTTTCTTTCAAACTGTATCTATCAACAAACGTGTCAGATATCGAAAAGTGTGCCACTTCATTGAAGTTAGTGTCTGGTCTACATCGTCCATCGGTCCATCAACTTGGACTCGAATCTATGCGAGACTGTTCTTAGAGCAGAGGGTCCGGCGTGTAGGTGATCTGTCATGCCATTTATATTCCCGTCGAATAGATTTTTTTTGAGATCTTCTAGATCGCGACTGGCAATCTACAAATTCTTTTGAAGCATATATTCGTACCTTAATGCAACATTTATTAAATACGTACCAATACTTACATATTATTATATACCGGCGCTTCTCTAATAGACACGTTGACCTATTTTTTTTGCATGTTGAAATCCGTCATTTCTGTTACAAACAATTATTTGTTATCTTTAGCTGTTATTATGAATATTATCGTATAAGTACTAGACCGGTGGCAGCGGCGGGGCACTAAATGCGAACGTGACACAATCGCGTAAAACTGCAGGGATAGTTGGTAGACGCCCTAGCGGTTGCGTAACGTCGCGGCGGCGCCGTCGCGATCTCGGTCAGTGTGCCACCGACGCACGCACAGTCACGTGCCTAAACATATAGTCACACACTAGTTTCACGATCGCGAAATTATAATGTATACGATACGATAACGTTCTATTTCTAGAGGTACAGTGTACTGATTTGTACGATTCATTAAATTTTTTATTTTATTTTATTGATACCGAATTCGGAAACGTTTAAAAGTCGAATTTGAATACATATTTGGAATTTGCTCATAACTTTGCAAGTGATTTTTTTTTATTGCTTAGATGAGTGGACGAGCTCACAGCCCACCTGGTGTGGAATGGTTACTGGAGCCCATATACGTCTACGACGTAAATGCGCCACCCATCTTGAGATATAAGTTGTAAGGTCTCAAGTATAGTTGCAACGACTGCCCCACCCATCAAACCGAAACGAATTACTGCTTCACGACAGAAATAGACAGGGTGGCGGTACCTACCCGCGCGGACTCACAAGAGGTCCTACCACCAGTAATTACGCAAATGGATCAATAAGGATTTTTCAAAATAATAAAAAATGACAATTGTAACAGTTTTTATTATCAACGAAATTTAATAGATTTTAATAAATGAGTGACTACATTTTGCTATATCTATAAATGTAATATCTTTTTTTTCGGACAGGGGGCTAAACCTCACACGAAGTGTCCGCTCCTTAGCGGCTCACGGCGTATCTAGGACCTGATGGTCTGCAGATATTGGGAGCAGACCGCAGGCCAAAGCTTGTTTCACCCGTTGTATTGTTTCACCTTACGTCCGATCTCCGCCCAGCGTCAGAACCTAGTCAGAGTAGGGGGGTTCCCACGGTCAACATTACAACCAGACTCGTGACGCCACTCCTAGGACGCCCGATCGATGGGTCATCAAGGCAATAGTTAACGACTCTACGTCGGTCGTCTCAATATGGAAACGTCTGTCAGACCGCCCCAGGTTGTGCCTCTGGTGTTCCGGAATACCCCGCTAGACCAGAATCAGAGCCTACCGGATGGAAACGCGATGCACCGATAACCATCCACCCCGTAACCTTCACCGTGTCGCCTCTTGCAAGGGCTGAAGCCGGGCGATGCGTCAATGCGGAGAGGAATGAGGGTCTGTTGCATCCTTCTGCGAGATAGTGAACAGGCAGCAGTTGAACATCGCCTTCCAGGACTCGTCGCAGCCACAGTGATGGAACTCCATCGCCGGTTCCCTCCGGGAGACGCTGTGCAAGTACTAACCGAAACACCCATGGCCGGTGAGCACTTGCGTCAAATGGAAGGTGTGACGCCTTCGGTGTAATTGTCCAATCTAAAAACCGATTTTAAGTCTTTATGAAAAACGAAATAACGAAAACTCAAAAAAAGTTGAAAGATTTTTTGTGAGACCGAAAGCTGTTCCATGCTTAACCCATAGCCCACTGAGTTTCTTGCCGGATCTTCTCAGTGGTTCGCGTTTCCGATCCGGTAGTAGATTCTGCGAAGCACTGCTCTTGCTAGGGCTAGTGTTAGCAACACTCCCGGCTTGAGCCCCGTGAGCTCACCTACACGTTAGGGCGAATCTGAAATAGTCTCTCAAGGCTATCAGCATAGGTAGGAACAAAAAATGTTTCATGTTCATTCTCTTTGTATTGTAGCTTATTTTAAGCACAGCGTTGCATCATGAGCGGAACGAATGTAATTTTTGTTTGAGACACTAAGAAAAAAATACAAGTATTTTTAGAGGAAACGGAGATCAGGTTCTGTGCTCGTGATATTATTTGGAGAGAGTTCAGCTTCATGATATTTAAAATTACGTAAACGTGATTATTTTGAATCTTCCACAATTTATTTAGATCGCTGTGACGAATTAGCATGATTTATTAACATTACAGGTGCGAATTAAATTTTATTAATCATTGAATATTATACAATTTTCTATGCAATTTTGCTTTGATATTTGCAGATGCTCTCAAATCGAAACTAACAATCAAAAATACGAATAAGAAATATCAGTTTCATTGTAATAAAGATTCTTATATGCGTATTAGTTTATGAGTTTCGCAAATTGTAATAAAGTACATGTAATATGTAGACTCTCGTTCTTCGCAGGGGTCAATGAGGATATTTGATGGCGATGCGGTACCCATTACAGATAGCTAGGGAGAAAATGGAAGGGGGGATAGGGGACCATCCTTTATTAGAAAATGTGGACTTTTTTTATTGAAGCGTACTAAAAATGGTGTACTACATCATCATGGAAGTAATGCTCGTCTATTGGCCCAGCCGCTTTTTGTGATAATAGTGACAATTGTGTAATTTCTTTGTAAATGTCTGAAGAAAACAGTTGAACCTATTGGCTTTAAAAATACTTGGACTACGATCAACGATTTCATTTACTTCAACGTCATTAAATATTGGTCTTAATTGGAAATTTATAGTGTGAGATAACGATTCTGTGAAACGTACAAAAATCGTGGGCACACTACACGAAAAGACTGAAGATAAGGCGACCAATTTGCAGATCTAATATCCACGGTCCCACCAAATTATACGAGACACGAGAGGGCACGACTGATCCATATGGGCCGCCTTTATGACGTACTGCATTCCCGGCCCTCCTATTACTTAATAGAGAAAAATGGATTTCTGTTCGCCGGAGCCGCGTTGTCGCCCGAATGAGATTTATTAGGCCTCTCATAAGTCTTTTGTGCCGGTATTGATGCGGGATTATTAATAATGTCAATTTGTATTCGATATACGTTACTGTTGAGGCCTCGTGTTTTGGTAGCGAGAAATTTTGCACGAATTGTTTTATTGTTTCACAAACAATCTTAATTTTCAGTGGATTTTTTTGGGAAGCTCCAAAGTTGTCTTAGGCAAGCGTAATAGAGACATTAATCCTTTGCCGCGTATATATCAGCGGCTGCAACTACGCGAGCGTTCACGACATCCTGTCGTTATCAGCTCGCTTAAATAACATAATTACAAAAACAATTTCTTGGAAAACTCGAAACATATAATATCATATTTCAATTAGCTTCACAATCTGATGTGAAGCCTCGTATCGCTTCACCGATCGGCGGTTTTCAAATACGTTTTCCATTGCGAACCGCAATTTCCTGTATCTAGTCGTAGGATCGTCCAGACCCCCCTGTCATTAGCAGGCGATGCCGAGATCTGACCGATAAGTCCTCGACAAATTGCCTCATATCACCGATAACCCTCCTACGTAATGCTAACGTGCTAGTTTCATTTTTGGATTCGCGAATGCCTCTTGCCACTGAGAACTTACGTCCGTTGACAGCGGAGAGCGTCAGGGAGTAAGTGTTAGGATTGATTGAATCCGATTTATTCGGAGTTGTATCGTTAATCTGTCAAGATTTATATTAATCAATGCGTCTCGTGTTAAAGTGAGTCAGAAAACGCTACGTTAACGCGTGTGGGTCGCCACAATTCTCGTTTGTATATACGTAAACTGTTTTGACTGTCAGGTGTTAGTTATTACTGCGGAACCAGCTACCACGAAGGCCGATAAAGCTGTATATTTAATTTTATAATTAGATCAAGACTACGGCGTGCACCGTGGGAGTATTATCGTACATCGAAAGCGTTACTGTATTTTTTTTTTTTTTATTAGGTTTCACACAACTGGATGAAAACTGCACACATAAACATTGAACTTATTTACATAAAATAATACATTATAGAATTCACCCTTTTGGGTGTGAACACATCTTGCTTAAGAGCGTTTGTGCTTAAGATAAAAATATCGTTAACTAATATTTAATTAAGACAAAGAAAACAAAAAACTGCATATACAAACTTACAAAAAAAAAAAAAACGATGAAAATAAAAAATTAAAAGAGGGAAATTAAGGTTCTATAGAAATAAAAATAAATGCGGTTGGTCTACAGCTCGGTGTGGATCACGGAACTTAAATTTATTTTAAGTGAGGCT
The DNA here is from genome assembly GCF_030269925.1 of Bombyx mori. NCBI lineage: Eukaryota > Metazoa > Arthropoda > Insecta > Lepidoptera > Bombycidae > Bombyx > Bombyx mori. The sequence goes on from NC_085117.1 coordinate 18,691,261, forward strand.
AGAGAAGCACGGCAAACAAATATGTCAATTTCATCACGTATACTATTTGCCAGGGAAGTCATACGATAGACAGGAGAGTGCTGCTGTATAAATGATACGTTTTGTTTAATAATGAAAGAACAGTTTTTCAGTTACCAGTATAATTAGAAAGAGATCGAACATTTACTTCCGTTAAATTATAACATCCTTTATGAGTTTTGGACCGTAACCGTGGCCGCTTAACACTTCTCGGGATCGCTTTAATAACGTTTTATCTGAAGATCGTTCGCCTCGCGGCCGCGGCGGCTCTCCCGCCCGCAACTTTGTAATTGTTGGGATCGAGTTATGTCGCAACTTCGAATCCCATAAAGAGTTTCAAACTCTGCTCGAACTTCAACGTATTGTGTATTCTGAATGATTGTTACGCGAATATAGATCTAAATATAAATTGTTACTCGTTAGCGTTGGAGAGTTTTTTTTTTTTTTTTTAAATCAAACTCATTAAATGCTTAAATTGCTTGTCACTTGTATTGCATATAAAGCTAAAATATTTATAAGGCGATTTAGTCCGATGAGTATTATAGTTTTATAGTGTAATTTGATGTATAAAATAATATGTGCGTATTGTGTTGCTTTTGTTTTTTTTGTGTAAAATTAAATTTCTAAATTTCTCAATTTCTTTCAAAGAAATATGATGGATATGAAAGTCTTATGACAGCTTACAGTGTTTAAAAAAAAAAAACTGTTCACTTTCTACTTATATGTGATTTTGATTGTGGAAACATATTTGGTTATGGTTTTAGCTATATTTTTTAAAATATTATATGTTTGTATTGTACTGTTTGTTTCCCAAATAAATAAATAAATTTATCGAGATATTTAAAGTATAAAGTTTAGTCGATCTTCGCTTGGCTGTAATTAGTAACAGAATCACAGGCTCTCCTCGGCATTGAAATATTTTTGAATGAGTTGAATCATAGCTAAACGAAACCAGGCACCGATTAACCTCTGAAAGCGTTCTGTGGGTGAGCGCTTCGAGTAATAGCAATGAAATCCGCTCTATTGGACGGAGATTCTCATTTCATCTTTTATAATACCTCAGACCCAGTAAAAACAGAAAAGGAATGTCTCTGTTGAAAATTACCGATATGTTTTTAGATATCATTAAGTAAGTCATATGCGCGAAACATGAAGCATTTGCTGGTACCTTGCGGTAGGACCTCTTGTGAGTCCGCACTGTCCGGGTAGGTACCACCACCACCCTGCCTATTTCAGCCGTGAAGCAGTAATGCGTTTCGGTTTGAATGTTGGAGCAGCCGTTATAACTATACTGAGACCTTAGACTCATATCTCAAGGTGGGTGGCGGCCGTTATAAATGTCTATGGGCTGTGAACTCGTAAAAAAATACAGCTTACTATAATACAAACTAACGGCTTTTGTCGTATCAGTCCCTTTTTTTTCTACCTAAGCTGATGATCTAGAGAGACCATATCAGCGTCACCGGGCTAGTAGGTGAGCTCACGGGGCTCAAACCTGACGAGCTGCTGCTGCTGCAGAGACCACTAACACTGACCCTAGCAAGTGCCGTGCTTCGCAGAATCTACCACCGAGTCGGAAACGTGACCCACTGAGAAGATCCGGCGAGAAACTCAGTGGGCTAGCACCGGTTGCGTTGGTCGTTAAAAGTATGTTAGCGCTGACGAATGAAAGTTTTTTTTTCTCTAGCGCCTACAAAAAACTTCTCACAGCATGCAACGATGCAACACTTAGGGTCGTGGAAACTCAATACGTCTCGCACAAAACAATCCCGTCACGATATAGATTCAGAAACAAAGGGTCTCGATTTTGAATTGTGTAGGTACTTTTAAAATTTTTTTTTTATTGCCCGAGCATGCAGAGGAACATACTGCTCACCTGATGATAAGCGGTTACCATCGCCCATGGAGTTCGGCAATGCCATACCGCTAAATATTCTCCATAAGCCTCGTTTGAAGAAGGACATACCATAGCGCTCCGGAAACACCGTGGAGGGGAGCTCATTCCAAAGTCGGATGGTACCTGGCGAAAATGTTCTCTAGAAACGCACTGTGGATGAACGCAGTGTCTCCAGGTAGAATGGATGAACTCTAGTCCGGTGGTGGGTGGTGCGATGGTAAAAACGAGATAGGGTATCATCGCAAACAATTCCTCAGAGCACTCTCTATGGAACATACGATACAAAATACAGACGGAATCGAAGTCCCTCCGCAGACCCAGAGGTTCCAAACAATCCGTGAGAACGGGATTATCCGCTGCAATCCGAACGGCCCTTTTCTGTATGGAGTCAAATGGAAGAAGCTGGTATTTGACTTGTGCCTTTCGATGTTAAATTTCCATTCTTATCTTTTTTACGTACCAGCAAAGTTAATTAAAAAGACGGATAGTATGTAACAAAACCTATCTGGAAACGAACTGTGAACGATTAACGCTGTTTTTCTGCTGCTGTTTTTAGGCAGTATATCCAGTAATCCCGGTAACCGTACTCGTCGAATTCGGCAAAAAGTTTGACGAGCAACCTAACCTAAACATCAGCTCGCTGAGTATCTCGCCGGATCTTCTCAGCGGGTCGCGATTCCAATCCAGTAGTAGATTCATTCACAAATTAGGCTACTCTTGAGTTGTTAGGTCTCCTTTGGAGGCGCTCGGGTGGCTGATAGCAAATACCACACCTCCTGGCTGAGCCCAAAAAAATACATGACGGGCTCAAATTACACAAATTCCTTATAAGTATTCGATACAGGCAGAGTTAAAGTTTATTTTTAATTTTACCATCGATTTGATAATCAGTGATGTTATAATAAGATTATCTTATTCCAGAAATATTTGGCTTTGTTTGATTTTATCTTCGATTTCGCAGTAACTTTGTGGTATTGTCAGAGTTCCTTCGGGCATTATAAGTAGCACGGAACAATGCTCATAAGTTAAATGGAGGTGCCACAAATTCAAATGAAACTTTATAACAACCGGTCCCATTAGAGTCTGCTGTCAATAGTATTGTTTTTTTATCATCGGGTCATATTTGAATATATCAACAGACGTAAATATCCAACGTTGCTCAATGTGTTAATTAGTTAATGTTTTTATGTTTGATTACATATCGAATTATGTTTGTTCTAGTTTATTTTTCATTCATTTTGTACTATAATTAGTTTCGTCTGTGATATCTGATAACCCCCCCTTAAATAAGCCCGACGTTAGTATTGAGTAAGCTCATTGTTGCCACGAATACAATATTTAGGTCATCTTTGTAATATGTTCGAAATTCAATATTATGGCATGCATGTGAGGAGCGTTTATTTAAGAGTGCAGAGGTTTGTTTTTGGGATGGGGTGGTTGCTACTAACTAGTCCGGAGAATTTTCCAGCTTTACCAGTACGAAGAGCGTAATTTATGAGAAACTACGTCATTTCGGATCCTCCTACCTCGGTACCTCAAGCACCGGTCACTGTTTCCGTCGAACCCGTCGCTTGCGACGAAGTGTTCGGCGAGTAAACTAACCCATAGACACAGCCCACTGAATTTCTCGTCGAATCTTCTCAACGGATCGCGATTCCGATCCGGTAGTAGATTCATTCGTGAAGCATCTACTCTTGAGTTGCTAGGTCTCCATTGAAGGCGCTCGGGTAGCTGTTAGCAAATTCCATCACTCCTGGTTGCGCTCTTGCTCGCCCACCTACCTGTCCTGGTGAATAATAATAAAAAAGATTCTGCCTATTAAATTTGTGTCTTATTTACTCGGAATGATTTACTCACAAAAATAATCTTGCAATTAGTTTATATGAGTCGTCTATTATCAAAGCCGGCAATCTGACTTTTGAAGAATATTGGTAAATCAGAAAAACGAATTATTGACTTTGTATTCCATTGGCAGTCACAAAACTCATCGGAACGACATCTTAGATAAATAACAGGTTAACTATTAACCTTTATTTAATGCAGGTTTTGAACCGTATTCTTTGAAGGAGACGATTATATTCAAATCAATCTGTATTGACATATCAATAATTTTTTTTTGTCCAAATGCACAGATTGCCACCTTTGATAATAGACGACTCATATATTACAAGGCTTACGTGATGCGTGGACAATATTGATAATCCTCTTTTAACATACGAATCTAAGTTTTCGAAACATCAGAAAATAAACACGAAATCACGTTAAATGTAATCAATACATTTTAATTAATACAGTCAGTTTTTTTCGGGATTTAATTACTCGTAAATATAGAATTAGGGCAAAGTTCAATGTAATAAATAATATGTAACTTCCAAAATACATGCTAGTTTAAATGGTTGTTAACCTTGTTTTAATTACGCAGGAATAATACAAATAAGCATATATCACGAATATGTTATTTTCGTAAGGTTTTTTCCTATACACATGAAATATAATATATCAATGAGTTATTGAAGATAACGCCAAAACAAGATTCAACTTATTTCATGAGATGGACGTCTAGTCTAACGTCTCTCCTTTAGGCCACGGCGACTTCTAAAGTCTAAGTTCTAATCTAAAAAAAATACGTGTGATACTACTGAGCTATAAGCACTACTATTACATTCAGAAAGCATTTTTAAATATTCCATTGTGTCACAATATTTCATTCATGATACTCGGTCGAGTCCTTAACTCCTCAAGGCGTTCCCCTCGCAGACGCAATTAAGATTAATTGTCATATATGCATCCGGTCTAGACATTTCGACCACTGAAGCCGATTTGACGGTGTCGTGCCATCCCTGCTTGGTATTTACGAGTTAGCCTTTGTTAATTAATCTATTTACTTATTTATTCCTGGTGTAGTGTCTTATTGAGTGCGCGATATGTTGAGACATGAATCCAAACTTTCAATAGTATTTAGAAGGGCTTTTTTTATTGCATACATGGGTGGACGAGCTTACAGCCCACCTGGTGTTAAGTGGTTACCGGAGTCCATAGATATCTATAACGTAAATGCCGCCACCCACCTTGAAATATGTGTTGTATTCTAAGGTCTCAGTATAGTTACAACGGCTGCCCCACCCTTCAAACTGAAACACATTAATAGGCAAGGTGGTGGTACCTACCCGTGCGGACTCACAAGAGGACCTACCACCAGTAGTAGCCTATGGACTAAGCTTTGTTAATTTTAAGATTTTACATGCATTTTTAACCGATTTCTTCAGTTTCCATAATATAGGATACACGTATTGGGAGTAAATAGTCTTTATGTTGAGTGGTTGTAAAAGATTCATAATAGTTTTATTAAAACACAAATTTATCATACACAGTGCATAGCTTTAATTGATAATTTGTGACGGAAAGCATCAGCAGGAGAACTTTGTTCCTTACGCAACCAATAATAAGTTGTATAAATGTGAAAAAAAAGGTTGGTCTCAAATTAAATTAAGTTATTGACAAAACGGGCATATTATGATGACGTCATTGAAATGAAAACGTCTATCGGGTATGTATGTACGTAGTACAAGTATTTTAGTGTTGCGTATATTCGCTTTCGTGAAACCTGTGTGCTAATTATGAAATTTTACAGTCGACGTACGTACGTAAGGGAATAAATGGTGCGGTGATAACATGTTTGTTATTTTTAAAGTTCTCGAAATGCATTTGTTTTGTATTCATGTATTTTATGGATCTGCTTCCGAGGACGGTTGTCGGTCGTAAATTAGAACGTTTGCTATTACGTATTAAGTATTATATTCTGGAAATTTCTGACTGTTTGGCGTATGAGACAAAAGTGTTTTTTTTTTCTTTCTATCTTTGCAAAATTTCGACTTTAAACCATTCTGATCTTGTTGAATATTGTGAAATAATTTTTACGGTGTTACTTTTTTGCATAACGTCGTCCCTGAAAACAGTTATTATGTGTGAAACACAATTTGAAGGGTGGGGCAGCCCTTGTAACTATACTGAGACCTTAGAACTTGTATCTCAGGGTGGGTGGCGCGTCTACGTTGTAGATGTCAATGGGCTCCAGTAACCACTTAACACCAGGTGGGCTGTGTGCTCGTCCAACCAACGAAGCAACAAAAAAAAAACATAAAAATCAAAGAACAAATCACTGTTATACTGTATGATATTACTACATAGTATAAAACAAAATAGCTTTCTCTGTCCCTATATCCCTATGTATGCTTAAATCTTTAAAACTACGCAACGGATTTTGATGCGGTTTTTTTTTAATAGATAGAGTGATTGAAGAGGAAGGTTTATATGTATAAGAACATCCATTTAATAGTGGAGAAGTCAATAATAAATTACAGTTTCCAAAGTAAAGCGAAGGCGGGTCGCTAGTATCATTATAATAATTGTTGCATTTAAGTTTTTTGTTATTTACTTACACGGTTCAACGAGCTCAGAGCCCGCCTTGTGTTAAGTGGTTACAGGAACTCATAGACATAAGTTCCAGTTGTACAACGGTGGCCCCGCCCTTCAAACCGGAACGGAAATAGGCGGTGTTGACATAACTTGCACTGAGGTTTATGATAAATTATAATTTTGTCAAAGGTTTTTTCGTCTTTTTGGAGTTTACTCCTTTAGAATCGATTTACATATATAGGCCCGGGGTATGAAAATTATGGGGACCAAAATCGTACTAGCATGTCACACGAAATGCGTTATGCGCCTGATTGCGCATGTCACACGAAATGCGTTATCGCAGGTGACGCCGGGCTGCTGCGCCGGCAGTCCGCCACAAAGCCTCGTACTGATCGCGCGTTTCTCTCATTATTGTATTTTCATATATTTGTTAGTCGTTTGTTTTGTGTCTCGTTAATTTGTTAATAATCTGTAGTGTATCGTGTTGTCGTAATATAGAACTATTTCTCGTATTGTTTCGTTTAATTTTTTATATCCAGTAAACTCCAGTCGTGCGTCGGAGCGGACACACACACTTTTTTTTTTTATTGCTTTTGTAGGCAGCCGACTATACGGCCCACCTTATGGTGAGTGATGACCGTCGCCCATGGACAACAGCAATGCCAGGGGCAGTCACTGCCTACCGTTATAACCTGGTTTGGTCTCCTCCCGTGTGTGTCGTAAAAGGCGACTTAAAAAGAAGCACCGTAGAATTGGTTACAGTTCACAAATAGGTACTAGCGGTAGGGTTATTGTGAGACCGCACGCATAGGTGTCGTTCCGTGTCGTCCACACTGCCCCGAAATTATTACGCGTTCATTATTTTACTTATGGGATAGCGTTAATTTTAAAGAAAAGGGGGAGGAGAAAAAATGGATCCATTGTGTGAAAGACGATATGTGTAAGAGGGGAGTGAGCGAAGAAATGGTATATGATAGAGGAGTATGTAGCCCACTGAGTTTCTCGTCGGATCTTCTCAGTGGGTCGCGTTTCCGATCCGGTGGTAGATTCTGCGAAGCACTGGTGTTGCTAGTGCTAGTGTTAGCAACACTCGGCTTGAGCCCCGTGAGCTCACCTACTCGCCCGGTTACGCTCAGCGTATCAGCGTAGGTAGGAAAAAAAAAGAAGGAGAAAACATGTTGCGCCGACCCCAGGTGACTGGGAGAAGGGCAGGATAATGATGATAGCCTTAATTTTAAATAATTGAAACTTGGACTTGATATCCTAATGTGAGTAGAGGCATTCAAGCCGTGATGTAAATAGGTCCGGTCTATGACTTAATCCAGACAAGGGGGACCATATGAGCAAAAAATATTATTTGTCTTCGGGAATGCGTGACTATTTGTGGCTTCATATTTTATTGTAATAAATAGACAATTATTTATTAATAGCAACGAAAACATAAATACATAATACAACGGTTCATTGGATAACACATTTAGTAACCTATTGAATTACAAAATTTGCTTTTTTTTGGTCAATTACTGTTAATTATCGGAATGTCAAGAGGTTATCGATAAATATTAACAACACTTGTTTGAATAATATTTACTGGACGAAGTTCACATAGAAACTAAATATATATGTAGAATCTTTTTTTTTTTTTTAATTGCAAGCGAAGAAATGACAACCCATTCGATGGCAACTGGTCAATACCGTCCACGACAAAAAGGCAAAGTTGTTATTTCTTTTTCTTTTTTTCAATCTCAACACGTACATACCAAAAGGAACATTCTTAATATTTTCGTAGAAGTATTGACAAGAGATTGTGATCAGTGTGCTAATTGCGAATTTTTTAACGTTCTCGATGGCGTAAAAGTTAACTCAAATTTGTATGCAGTTGAAACAGCGCCCCTAGCGGCAAACGTAGGCAAACGTTCCTAGTCCATAAAAAAATGAGTTAACTTTTACGCTATCGAGGACGTTAAAAAACTCGCAATAAGCACACTGGTAAGAGTTTTAGATCACAAAGGCCGTCGCGTCCTCGTCATGAGAGTTACGCACATTGCGGTACGTTTATCTAATACACTCAGGCATAGCGTTTTCAGTTTTTCCATTCCAACGTGTATCTCGTAATTTTCAGCCTTGACACACAATGCTTAATGGAAAACCAAATATTGCTCGTGTTGCAACGGCGTAAACGCTATTTTTGCGTGTAACGCCGCGACCAGTAAAGTTTTGTGTTGAAGCATGTACAAATCATTCCTGATATCGTGTTGGACTTCATCTGATTTACAGCTTTCTGTGTGTTTACTCTGGGCCTGTAGCGTTTTTGTCTTCTTTTTCGGCACGAGATAAAACCGATAGGTAGGGACCCTAAAAATGAACGAAAATTTAAAAGGTAGATAAAAGGGCTCGTAGATTCTTAGGGCAGGTAGGCAATATAAGAATCGCGGCGCTTAGATACCGAAATAGCTTGTTGTCTGTCTTTGTGTGTATTAAATGGAATTCGATCTTAAATAAATAACTAATTATTGTGATATAATAAAATGTAATGTAAAGTTATATTGTAAATAGTACTTAATATTACATTTTAAAACCCTGTCACGCAAATTACGCAATGCTTACAAATGTTTAATAGAATGCACCAGTTTTTAAATTATGAGGTGGCTTCAAATTATTTGTACACGATAAGAAATAAATATTCAACTATTTGTATCATAAGTGAGAAATGAAACGAAACCGCTTTTAAAAACCGGTAATTATAAAAATAACAATCTGTTACCACGTAACGATGTAACATAATCCATTCATAATTTCGCACAACAACCGTAGTCGTCATCCTAATAATTGTCATTATAACAAAATAAGTATGACAATAGGTCAGTTCACACACACACTTCGTTTTGTTACGTTTTCACGCTTGGCTGCTTTTGATGCAAATTGCTCTGCATTGTATTTGTGTGTCGTGTCGTGTGCACCGACCGGCCGCATTATCTATTGTGAACGCCGGAAAAACACTATAATGGACGCCTTCTGAAAAAGCCTTTAAACCTAGTTCCTAGTATAGTTTCCTTTTACTGCCGTAATAGCTAGACGAGCGGACAATCCGCTTGTTGTTAAGTGGTTACTACTAAGGAACGTCAGGGCCACAGCCAAGTCGCAGCAAACTACTTTATCCTAATTGTTTAATTGACAGACATTTTTATAATATTAAACTAAGTTCAAACTAAATCTAACTATAATTGGAAACTTATAACATCTTACATTGATTACCGCCGGTTGATTAAGGAAAAATATTTTAATCAATTTACAGTACATACCTATGCATCTAATTATTTGAAACAAAACGTAAGCAGAATTTTAACGAGAGAATGGAATGTAGCATTCTGTTCGACTCGATGCCAATGAACAGTTTTTCGATATTTCAAAGTGGCGCACTTATTTGCCTTTTATTGTGTGGTACAAGTTATAAGAGACCAAACAGTACTTTAAATTTATTAATTCTGTGCGCATAAAATACTAATCAAGGTAATACGTTAATTAGAGACATTACATTTTTATAATGAGACATATTATCTCCATTGCCAGTGTCACGTTAGTAGGCCAATACAATGTATTTTTCGTTACTAGTTCAAAGGTAAATTTTATTGGTAAAGTTGTAAATACTTGATAACCACCGAACTGATATTAATAAAAAAAATCCCACCTAACGTAGTAAACTCTAGGAGTTATACTAGAAATGATTGCTACTACGGTACTAGGTTCGTGATTTTCTATACTAATATTATAAAGAGGAAAGATTTGTTTGTTTGTTTGTTTCGAATAGGCTCCGAAACTACGGGACCGATTTGAAAAATTATTTTTCCATTAGAAGCCGACATTGTCTCTGATGAACATAGGCTACTTTTTTTTATTTTTTTTTATTTTTTTTTTTGGTTTCATGTGTGTTTTAATGTTTCCGAAGCGAAGCGAGGGCGGGTCGCTCGTATTGTATACAGACAAATTCAGCTATCATTTCAACTCTTAAAGTTTGCGTCCATTCCCTAATAAAAAGCATTGTAATAACAAACTTGTATATTAGTCATGCGCTTATATAGCGGTTCAATATTGGGACTAGTACTAATTTAACTAATAATTTGTTTAACACGTTTTCGTGATCTAAGAAATAGGTTTCGAGAACTTAAGTGAACGACTCGACGCTTAGCTATCCAGAATCAAAGTGTCAGACTAACCCGTCCGCGCGTAGCTGGATACCAAAGAATAGTTTTTTTTTTTTTTTTAGATGGGTGGACGAACTCACAGCTCACCTGGTATAAAGTGGTTACTGGAAACCATAGACATCTACAACGTAAATGCGCCAGCCACATTGAGATATAAGTTCTAAGGTCTCAATATAGTTAAAACGGCTGCCCCACCCTTCAAACCGAAACGTATTACTGTTTCACGGCAGAAATAGGCAGGGTGGTGATGCCTACCCGTACGGACTCCCAAGAGGTTCTACCACCAGTAAAAGTACAGTTAGGGAGGAAAAAATGAAATGTTGAAATAAATCTAACGCTTTTCCTCGTTCCTTGTACCATACGTCGTCATTCTTTATTCTCGTTGCGCCCCTCAAAGAGGACGAGTGACAAATGATGTACAATATTGGAAAAAAGCACCCCATTATTGTCACCGACCCATAACCGAAAATCGCTGTTTGTTCTTTTACACTTTAACGCCTGTTTTATCTGTTCGAAAAAGTTTGTTACTGCTCGCCTCGGAGCGTGTTGCGCGATGATGAATATACGCATTATAATGGCTTTGGAAGCGGTTTAAACAGATAGATATTTTATAACGTGAATCTTTACACATCGTTTTTAATACTGAGCTTAATATACACAAAAATGCAACTAGAAAATAATTTTTTTTTGGTTTTATGTGGTTACTGGAACCCATAGACATCTACAACGTAAATGCGCCACCCACCTTGAGATATAAGTTGTAAGGTCTCAGTATAGTTACAACGGCTACCCCACCCTTCAAACCGAAACGCATTACTGCTTCACGGCAGAAATGGGCAGGGCGGTGGTATCTACCCGCGCGGACTCACAAGAGGTCCTACCACCAGTAATTACGCAAATTATAATTTTGCGGGTTTCACTTTTATTACACGATGTTATTCCTTCACCGTGCAAGTCAATCGTGAACAATTGCTAAGTACGTATTTCATTAGAAAAATTGGTACCCGCCAGCGGGATTCGAACACCGGTGCATCGCTTCAACACGAATGCACCGGACGTCTTATCTTTTAGGACACGACGACTTCAAAAATTAATTATGTATCTGTAAAATGAAAACGTTTATTTTAACATTCAAAAACATCCGGAACTAACACATACTGAGTCACATTTCGTTCTATGAATAGACGCAAAAAAATCGATTCCATATCAAATCCTTTTGTCATTTATGTAAAGGAGCCGAAACGAATCGTAATGAGAAGTGTCCTTTTGTCTGTTCGTAGACGCACAAAAAAAATAACGTCCCCGACCATTTACATATGCATTGTCCCGTTTCGTAGTGATTAATCGGTTTTCTAACTGTTACCTTTAATTTTGACCGGCACAAAAAAAAAACGTGTTACGTCGTGCGAATGTAAAGCCGAAACGATTTACAAATGAGGCCTATAAAATCAAAGGCAGCTAAACGCCTTAATGTCGTAAAATGGATTCTATCTTGTTTAGTTAGTTTAGTGTTTTCATGTTATAACAAATGCAGCTAAATCTCTAACAAATTCAGTTCAAAAATTTCATTTTTACTCTGTATTTAGTACTCATAAACGAAGTTTTATCATTTAAAATCCAGATTATTAGTAATAATTCTTTATAAATCTGCTTCAAAATAATTTAGCTGCCTTTGATTTTATAGGCCTCAAATATACTAAATTTTTGTTGTTAAGACTCTTAATAGATAGTTAAAGTGGTTCGGTATATAATCATTCGCATAGATTATCAATTCGCATTAGACTGCGGCTTCATAAATTGAGGGTTTCACAGGAATGTTGTATTCGTGCTTTTATTGCTTGCATTCGTGTGACGAGATATGAAATACCAAATATTTTTCAAGTGCAAGTGTGAAGATTGTCTATAACCTGCCTGGTATAGCTGCCAGCATAATTTAACATGCAGATTTCCAAGTAGCGTGAATCATGGGCTTCACTAATCAACACATACATGCTCTTATACACGCTGGTCGAAATCTCTCAAAAAAGTCATAAATTCCGAGGAAATAATATCCCTTTGTGTGTGTAAGATATAAAGTTCGTTTTTCACTATAACGCAATTAAAAATAATTATATTCCCTTCAATTACGAAGGAAACAGAAGTAACCCCTATACGAGGGGGGTGCGTACTGGCCAATTTCTCGTTATGAGGGCTGACTCATTTTTAATTATGGCCTGCGACTTCATAATATCCAATTTGGCACCAGCGGATAAGGGAAATTCGAGATTTTATCTTCGTCTACGTTTCGCGTTTCGTGTTTGTGTTTGTGTGTTGAATATATGCATAATGTGTAGTCGTTTGTGGATGACTGTGACATTGGATGACTACGAAATTTGTCTAGATTCTTCGACAACGAATGTATCTTTATCGTTTGGCAGTATTCAAATTTTTATACGTTCAATGATCCGTGTCATGTTTAGAGGTTGAGGTTTTTACTACCGATGTAAACTGCCGAGGTATTTAGGTTTTAATAAAATTAAATAACTAAAATTCAATAATATTAGGTTTTCCCTACGAAATTGCCGTTTAGTATACAGAAAGGTAGTTAGTAAGAAAAAATATATTCATGATTTCTATTCTATGGATGTGCATATCTCTGCCGTAATTTTTCCATGCCCCTCATGAAGAAGTCAGGTGTACTTTAGCCAAAAAACTCTTCCAGGGTAAAAAAGGTATTCCAGATATTGATATTTTTCTCTGCCAATAAGTTTTGTCTAGGCTTTGAAAAAGTAAAAGTCTGTTGGCGCAAGGCAGTACAGTGGATAACGCAAATTTTTCAACCCTATAGCTCTTGTAGTTTATTTGGAAATAGAATTCCATATCTAAGAAAATAAAATTCATTGAAATTTAGAATTTATTCCCAGTCATACGTAAACTAAATATTTAAACTGGGCCAGTATTGTAAAACGGCAATTTCACAGATAAAGATCTATCATTATCTTTGTGCGACACGTTAATTTAAGAAATCTCATAATAAATCAAAACGTAATTCCAAGCTAAATGTTAATTTACGTAAAGCCTATATTCCGTTGCCGTTCGAACAGTTTGAAAGTTATCGAAGCATTCTGTTTATCCATTAGTGGATGGAGCCTTCAGAACTACTGAGCACCACTTGACGAACTCTCCGCTAGCTACTCCGTTAAACGAACTTAACTTTTTTAATTGAAACACTGTGCTTTCAAAACGTTTTCTCGCACAATTAAATTTCGTCCGATCATTTTAAATTGGGTCATAATTATTTGGTCGACTTTTAATTCATATTACCATAAACGCCCGCAGCATTCTGACTTGAATAAGCAATTGAATAGTTTATTTGTGTGTATGTGTGTGTATCTGTGTTTGTTGATCACAGCCCCTCGTTTGTTGTGTGAATACGGGACCATTCCATGACCGGTCAATTGTTATTAAGTCATTAATTTGGAAACGTATGCTATGTATGCGAGATGATTCCCGTTATTATGACCATGGTTGTATGATAATCAAATCTTACCGAAGCCATCATAAATAAATATAAGACCAATGGAATCTCTAAGCTGTGTTCACTGATGTCAATTTAGCTATACATATTTTTTGTCATCTGAAAAATCAGTTATTAATTACTCAATACATACCATTAATAATGTAGGAATTTGGTAGAACAGGCTATAAACCGTTGATGCCCGTGGACACTGGTAAGGACAGTTAACAATGTCAAATGTCCACAGTCATCTCACGAATGTAAGGTTTTTTTTTGCTTAGATGGGTGGACGAGCTCACAGCCTACCTAGTGCTAAGTGGTTGCTGGAGCCCATAGACATCTACAACGTAAATGCGCCACCCACCTTGAGATATAAAGTTCTAAGGTATTAAGTAGGTATAGTTACAACGGCTGCCCCACCCTTCAAACTGAAACGCATTACTGCTTCACGGCAGAAATAGGCAGGGTGGTGGTACTTACCCGTGCGGATTCACAAGAGGTCCTACCACCAGTAATTACGCAAATGTTTTGTAATGTTGGAAGTTGATTTAGAACGTAGCTCGCCGAGCAAATAGATGTACCAATGCAGTAGTAGTAGTAGTAGACGTTTCCTTTGTCTAACCGTACCGAGGTTCGTTGTCGCTCTAAGAAGATATTCCAGCTACGCCCTGACGGGATAGGCGAGCTCGCGGACTCAAAATGAGACAATTTGCTAATACTAACCCAAGCAAGAGCAGTGCTTCGCAGAATCTACCACCGGATCGGAATCGCGACTCTTTGAGAAGATCCGGCGAGAAACTCATTGGGCTCTGTCTATGTTAGTTCGCTCTTCGTACTCTTCGTCGCAATCGACAAGTTCGACGAGGACGGTGACCGGTGCTTGAGAGGCCTAAAAGCACCGAGAGTGAATCCAGGGGATCCGACAAGACATGTTTCGTGCGACCGCGGTTTTGCGTTGCCCCGTCTCTGTTGGATAAGTTGTCGCTCAGCTAGCTAAATGCCTGCGAGCTTCAAGGTTGGAAGACACGTATACGGCTGCGGCTATGGATATCCATGCACAGAGATTCCTTCTCATGACTCTTCCCATTTCGGATTAGTTTTGACCACTAATAAAACATGTTCACTCGTCTGCACTTCACAAGACAGGAAACAAGCGTGATGATGTTGATCCCTGTGCAGCCTCGGAATTATCATTGGTCTATTTCCAACTTCATTAATATATAAACGGTAGTACTCGCTTTTTTAGCTGACTTCAAAGAAGTAGGAGGAAGTTGTCAATTCGAATGTACTGTATACTACTTCAGTACTGTTTTCTAGGTGTAGCGATTTTAATAACGGTAAACAGCGGCTTGGCTGCATTGCGGAAGTTCACGGGCGATGGTAACCACTCACCATCTACAAGGGCAATAAAAATAATAATCCTTTTTTTTGTCTGAAAGCGGGTACTTTTCGTGTGGTCTCATTTAAACTCTGATTAGGGATCTGACCAGTAGTTTTTGAGTTATCCTTGAATAATGCATATTTTGATTGATTCCGTCTACATTTATGATATATTTATTTTATTAAGCTGAAGAGAATTTTCTTTATCGTTTTGCAATTTATAAATTTATTGTTGCCCAGTTCACCCAGGCTCGGCCTAATTATGTGTTGCTAAGTTAAATAAATAATTGTCCTGTAAAATTAAAATACATTGTTACCCTAAGCCCGCATGGTGTGCACGCGTTTGTAATGAAGTTTGGCATTAGGACCCTCAGCTATTTTTTTTAACAAACATTTCAAATCTTTGTTTGAATGCGTGTGGGCACGTTTCGGTCAACAATGGTATTCCATTAAACTTTTCTTAATACGAAATGGAACCTTATTTTCTTTCTTTTAAAGCTGATATAAGAACGTCTGTCTCTGTGTGTTAATATTTATCACAAACATATTGCACGTTAGTTGCAGATTCAAATCTATAATTTATTGAGGGTTTTCACATTTTGTATGTATTAAATTTGAAATAGCATCGTTGGCTTTAATGGTTTTAGATTTCAATTTATGGCTTATTGAGGTTTTTATAAGTAATTTTAATGTTTATTCTAAATTGAATGCTATATTTTTTTTTTATTGCCCTTGTAGGCAGACGAGCATACGGCCCACCTGATAGTGAGTGGTTACCGTCGCCCATGGACTTCAGCAATGCCAGGGGTAGAGCCAAGCCGCTGCCTACCGCTATAATAAGTGTACACTTTAAAAATTTTTTTTAAAATAATATCTTTAAATTAGAAGTAATCGTATTTTTAATGTCGATGAAATATTTTATTTGTACACAATACCGAAGCGTTATATTATCGTGGCAATGTGGAATTTTGTGATCCTATGGGAATAAATAAATAGACTACGGTGCCAAAAATGTTTCAAAAGACCCGGGAACGAAAAAAAAAAAGGTTTTCAACCGGAAACTGATAGGCTTATGTCAACAGTATCCTTCTGCGAAACGGCAATTAGCAGCAGACTAATGTTCAAAGTTTTTGGGAATTCGAAAAAGTATACAGAAAATAGCGGTTTTTGTAATTACGGTAAGTTTTTTTTTTCAGAGTCCTAACCGCAAGTATTGGTTTATTGTAACAAATTTGAGTTGTGTAGTGTCTTTTACTATACTGAGACCTTAGAACTTATATCTCAAGGTTGATGGCGAATTTACGTTGTAGATGTCTATGGGCTCCAGTAACCACTCAACACCAGGTGGTCTGTGAGCTTGTCCACCCATCTAAGCAATAAAAAAAAATTGTGTCTTTGGTCAAAGTTAACATTTTGTTAGAAACGAAGGGCAGTCGATCTCGCGACGCACACTGTCTTAAATTGCACAGCCTATAGACACCAAAGTGCTCAGTTTCAATACCCCACAAATCTGACAATCTATTAATACATAAGACCGCGCGAAGAAAATATATCAATGCACAATTTAGCACATCGAAAAATGTAATAGATATATCACATTACTGTTATGTTAAATACATTCATAATAATAATTTTAATTAATTTTAATTAAGTCCGAGTAACAAACTAGTGTAGAGTTAAACTGATGAAATTATAATAATATGGTAGCTTGAATTTTTATCTTAATGATAATGATGCGATGAAGTGGCTTCTTTATCTTTCAATATCGTTTCAATAATGTGCTTTGAAAAAAAATTGTGGCGTAAATAACACCTTTACAGCATATACATAACCGAATTAACATATCGAACCGATTTCGAAATACTTATCTTGTCTAGTTTTGATATTTATCGTGTTCTTTTTTTAAGTAGCAATATCATTTTAGAAAAATTGTAACGAAATAAAGCGGATCTAGGAAATAACTCCCCAGTTTGGTATACCTACTATATTTATAGCATTAATTTTAATTATAATACCATAGTTCAAATAAAGGTTTCTTTTAATCGCCATTACTTATTTAGTTTTTAGTTTTTATTTATTTAATTTTAAAGTGTCTTTTTTTTTTTTCTTAAATAAATTACATTTACGAATTGTACCTATCACTGACGGTTGTAGCGGAATGACGTACGCTATTGCAACGGGAATGAGTGACGAACGCAAAAAAAAAAAAAACAATAACACGAAATGATCTAAGTAAATGATGTTCGGAGTGACAAAACGCCGAGGTGTCACGACCTCCCATATGCGTTATCAGTGCACGATAGTGTCCGCGTTGACGACCGATAACGTACCACAACTGTTACAAAGAACCAATATCTACTTAACGGTTTTCTCGTGACGTGTAAACGGCTTATGAAATAATCTAGGATGCGATTCATGTTGCTACCACAAATTCGATACGCGAAGACGGTAGGAACGCTTCGTCCTCCAACAGAAACAGAATCGTTCCGATTTTAAATGTATTCATCTGAAAACAAGTTACTGGTGGTAGAACGTCTTGTGAGAGTCCGCACGGATAGATACCACCACCTTGTCTATTTCTACCGCTAACAGTGCGGTTCGGTTTGAAGGGTGGGGCTGCTTGTTTCTGCCTTGAAGTAGTAATGCGTTTTGGCTTGAAGAGTGGGGCAGCCGTTGTACTGTAAAAACTAAGACCTTAGAACTCATGTCTCGAGGTGGTTGACGGTTTTTACGTTGTAGATTTCTATGGGCTTCGGTAACCACTTAAGATCAGTTGGACCGTGAATTCGAAACAGCTACATTTAGGAACATTTGGTAGATGACATAATCAAGTCTGTCCACCTTGTGGGTGATCGGCCGCGAGAGCGTTGACCCTCTAAAAAACTAATCTTGAAACTAAGTCTTCAAATAAAAACTACGGCCGCTAAAATTAAATGCTTTATTTTTTCTTGAGCCGCAAAACTTCAATGCATGATGCATAGGATCGAAATCTCAATTAAATTCCGTGCCCCTTCAAACCAAAACGCATGATTCCTTCTGCGTTACCAATATCCAGAATAGTGTCCGTCGTGTAGCTTCAGATAGGCTTCAGTTACCACCAGAACATAAGTAAACTACTCTTCACTATATAGCAGGTCTTTCAAACTTACTTTTAGACACTAAATTTTACTAGCCTGAGCTACATTCATACGTAATGGAATCTTTCAACGTAATTATTACAAACTTCAAAACCCCAGATTCCCTTATCAATTCGCTCGCTAATCAGGACCAATGACAATTAAATGAATTACTTGCCCTAATACCCCAGAAGGACAAGAATGTTTTTTAAATTAAGCTTTTTTTTCAGTTTTTAATCAAATTTTGCTTCTTTTCATAAACAGATTATGTTAATGAAATTAATATTATTTAATAAATAAAAAGTTCACCAAATACCAAATTTCCATCCGTCATATAAAAATAAACTTGACCTCTTACGACCTCAATAATTCTCAAGATAAAGCAATTCTGAACAGACGCCAAATCGTTACGTATTCCGATACGCATAGGAAAGTCATACACTAGGATATTTAAATAAGGAACTTCTGTACAAATGTATCGTAACAGGCCGGGAATGGTACATAAAAACCGGATACGGAGTCCTCTTTGTAATTTTATAAATATTTAAAATAAAAAGTACCCCTAGGGTCATGTGGAGGGTTGACAATCGGATGTTTGCATTTTGTTTTTCGTGCGAATTATTCATTTTTCTCTATACTAAAATAATATCGGATTATACTCATCTGTCATTTAAATACAGTGTAGTTTTTATTTTTATTGCTTAGATCACTGGACGAGGTCACAGCCCACCTGGTGTTAAGTGGTTACTGGAGCCCATTGACATCTACAACATAAATGCGCCCCCCACCTTGAGATTTAAGTTCTAAGGTCTCAGTATAGTTACAACGGCTGCCCCACCCTTCAAACCGAAACGCTTTACTGCTTCACGGCAGAAATAGGCGGGGTGGTGGTACCTACCCGTAGTTTTTGACTGTTTTCGTAATATCAGTTTTCGAGTACATTTTTAAAATATACTGGTTTGAAATATTAAATATTTATTGATATATGACTAACGAAAGATATTTAACGATTGATACGTTTCTGTTTTATATATCCATTACTTCTAAATGAAAAAAAAAACGATATTAAAAACTTTTAATAAGATTAGAAGAAAAATAAATATGAAATTTATCACGAACCTGACAACCCTGCAGTCACGTCTTATGCTTATTTTAGGGGGTGACCAGAAATGGCTTTGCATCGGGTATGCTCGATATGGCCTCGTACTGCATAAATTGGCCGAAATATACCTACATCTATAAATTGTTTGTAGATTGTCCGTTTCATGCCAAAGTGCTTTGTATCTTTATATGACGCTTCGCTCAAGGAATATGTATTTTTTTGGTAATTCTCCTTGCGAATTTAGCGAACCTTTGGGAATGTAGATTTTGTTTCTTATTAACGCGAACTGGCTTGTAGAGATTTTTATACTTTGATATTTGTTGTGGGTTGGTCTTGAATATTTTAGTATTGTTCTCATTGTTTGCGCTGAAACAGATTTCTGCTTGAAACCGAAATTTTACTAAGTATATTGTTTTTTTTTTTTTTTTTTTTTTTTTTTTCATATTATCTTAAAATGTTATTTTGATTTTATGAATAATGACTGAGAAACAAGTTATCAAGTGAGTAAGCTACTGCTGTGCTTATACTGAATCATGCTCAAAAGTAAATATATGTATGTACTTATTGTCTATGTAAGTATGTGTCTTGCTGATACTATCTATGCGGCCAACAAGTAAAGCTTTATTCTTTGTTACCTTCCCAATTATTATGTAAGCTCTTTACCGATCCATAGAGCGTCCATACTATTCAGTCAGGCCATTTTATAAAAATGGTTTTGGGTTATTTTAATTGAATTCCATTGAAAGTTTTTACAAGGACTCATGCCCGAGCGCTCACAGGTTTGATCGAGAAAAAACGAAGTTATGATTTCGAAGCACGTACAAAGGTTTTTTTTTTTTTTCGTTTCATTGACATCGGTTACCGCTACTCGTTTTATTTATTTATTTATATGAATTTTCTATCAGTTCAAAATATCTGAAATACTAAATAACGGACTCTTTTTTTTTTCGCAACAGTATTTTTACAGTTGCTCCCAATGATGTCTCAAGTGCTTTTAGTCTAAAGGTGTCGCTTGAGTCTACTTCGGTTAATTATGTATTTTGCTACTGAAGTAATTCGCTAGACAAGCTAAGAACTCATTTTGCATTTTGCGGCTACTGCAACTCGGTAAGACTGAAGAAAATAACGGTAGTACCGTCGATTATCTTGATATTGTTTGTTTTTTGTGTACAATTAGTTAGTTGTTATAATTTACTATATTGAAACCAACCCACTGAGTTTCTCGCCGGATCTTCTCAGTGGGTCGCGATTCCGATCCGATGGTAGATTCTACGAAGCACTGCTCATGTTAGGGCTGGTGTTTGTCAATTCTCTCTGGTTGAGCCCGTGAGCTCACCTCCCCGTAGCGTCCACCAGCGTAGCTGGAATAGCCTCTTAGGCTACCGACGAATAGGTAGGTAAAAAATATATTGAATAAGATAATTTGTAACTTATAAGCTTTATCTCATTTTAATTAGACATTTGTCACCTGTCTCCCTTTACCCACACATACATACATCGGTTTCTATATACATAGCAGACGAAAGGGTGTTTTATTACATGTACCACTTACGTGATTGAGATGAGATGATACTCGAAAATTACGAGTCTCTACAGTGTCGGGTGACAACCAATAAAATACTGTTTCAATTTAGAAATGGACGTATAATGTTTATTGAAGTTGAATTATTTAGTTCGTTTTGACTTAAGATTTTTGTATTGGAAATTAGGTTCGAATTGACAATAGAACCGTATTAATGTTCAATCTTATAATTTAAATCATTTATGATCGAATTTAGACCACTGGGCGTCCACTAGTAAATATGATTGCGACTTGGTTAGACATGTTGCAAAGTTGATGGCGCATTCGCGATCTCTTGTGTACCGTCTACGATAACTACCAGTATAAGTGGGACTTGCTCCGAAGTAGCTTGCTGATCTTTTTTCAGGTCAAGTCAGGAGGAAATCGCCGGACTTCCGCCCTCCACTGGGGATGGAGGGCGGGGCATGTCAGAGTCGAACTGACTAAAACCTCCTGTCGCTCAACAACCAACGTCCAAACCTCGCATGAGACAGAACTCATGAAAGCTTGCTCATCTAGAGGGAAAAATCTCATTGTTTATGTCCGTAACGTACTGAGGATATTTACATTAAGCGTGATGCTAGAAGAACCTCTTGTTTCTGAATAGAAAAGTTAATGCAATTTCACTAGCTTCAAAGATGATTTTCGTCGTTTTGTACTCATTTTTGGACTATTCAAAGACATCTTGATGTCAACAATAAATCAGTAAATTCTCTCTTCCAGAATGAGCGAAAATTATTAAATTAAGTTCAACATTATTATTACACTAAACGAATTTTTGTCACAATTAAATTCATTTAACACTAGCTGACCCGGCAGACTTCTTAGTGCCTCAATCGATAAATAAAAAACCTAAACTTTTGTATAAAATAAACTTAAATCATACACATCAAAGGAAAAACAAAATTGTTATTTTTATTTAATACCAAGCATTCTCATATTTATTTACTTTTTAAACCTTCTCTGGACTTCCACAAATAATTCAAGACCAAAATTAGCCAAATCGTTCCAGCCGTTCTCGAGTTTTAGCGAGACTAACGAACAGCAATTCATTTTTATATATATAGATTAGATTAATAACATTTCTTCGTAAGGATACGATGTTGTTTGAACGGAAATTGCCAAACACAACAAAACGGGTATCATGAATTGGCCTCTCAATTCAAAATAGTAATCACGAAAAAGCTTTAGATTTACATGGATCCCGACGCGAGGCCCAACGTTTTCTGTGAGCATGTGGCCACTTAAATCTAATCAATGAACAGGTATAGTAGTAGGTACTGAGCCCTTGTCAATGAAGCGCTCAGAAGGGTCACATCTACAAGTGTAAATAGTAAGAATTTATTTCGCGCTGTTTTCGTATAATTTTAGTATTCTTAGAACGAGTCTCGTGTGTTGTGTCATGCGAATAGTCGAAAAGAGTCCTCACTCGAAATGACATTTCTTTTTGTTTGTTGTCAAATCACTACATAGTATAAAACAAAGTCGCTTTCTCTGTCCCTATATCCCTATGTATGCTTAAATCTTTGAAACTACGCAATCGATTTTGATGCAGTTGTTTTTAATAGATAGAGTGATTGAAGAGGAAGGTTTGTATGTATAATAACATTCATTAAATAGTGGAGTAATCAATAATAAATTACAGTTTACGCAGCGAAGCGAGGGCGGGTGGCTAGTATTATTATAAAAGGGTAAAACATTGCGTTAAATACGTAGAAATATATGGCTTCTTTTTGTATAACATCGTGTTTATTATGTTTTTGTTTCCTAATGAGCTTATCACATTATTTATTAACTTACGTGTAAGACTGGTTTTTGAATTGAGTTTTTCTTGAATAATTTATATATGTAAGTAAATAATCTAGACTTGAAAAAGAGCGGTTATAACTTCCATCGCCGATCGCTTAACATTCAATACGTTATCCTTGGCTTTGAAACCACCTGTACAATGCAGTTTCGTTATGTTATGCAATAATTACATAATAACACGTCACAGACTTAACGCAAATATTGAATATGCATTAATTGCAACACATGTGAGTACAGTAAAGTAATTGTTTGCTACGAGCGAAGCATGAGTATGACTCACGTTCGTGTTGTAAAGCACGCGTTTACGCCGTGACCCTTCTGTTTTCTTCCTCATTTTGGCGTACCGTCGGGTCGATGCCAAGGGCGACAGACAATGTGACTTCCATTCGCCTTTGGCCAGAGGTAAACAAACTAAGCGTTCGCATTACCGAATGTTGCGCGAATACGCTGCGTAAAAGAGTTTATTAATTAAAACGTACGGTAATGACTCGTCTCGAAATGCGCAGGCCTAAGTTGTCGTTAAGAGACTTCTGTAAGCGGACTTTTTTATGAATGACTAATTTTACTAGTGGTAAGACCTCACGTGAGTCCGCACGGGTAGGTACCACCACTCCGCCTATTTCTGCCGTGAAGCAGTAATGCGTTTCGGTTTGAAGGGCGGGGCAGCCGTTGTAACTATACTGATACCTTAGAACTTATATCTCAAAGTGGGTAGCGCATTTGCGTTGTAAATGTCTATGAGCTCCAGTAACCACTTAACACCAGGTGGGCTGTGAGCTCGTCCACCCATCTAAGCAATAAAATAATAATAATTATTGAAGTGAAACTTCCTTATCGGCGTTGGAAAAAAATTTACCGTCACATTTTTCGGTTACGCGTCACATTTTTCCGTTACGCGCCATCTGTTTTGTATTCATGTCTATGATAATAAAATCCTTTTGTTTAAACTTTATCTAATTTAACTTTTTTGTATTCATGTCTATGATAATAAAATCCTTTTGTTTAAACTTTATCTAATTTAACTTTATTTAACCAATTTCTAGAAAGTTGCATGTAGATCATTTTTCGAAAAATAAGGCCATAAATAAGTTTCACTTCTTACGTGTGTACACTAGTACACGCACACATTTTTTTATTATTATAAATGGTCTTTTGCCGAAATGGTTACGCACCAGCGGATTTCGTTGTTAATTTAGAAACACAAAGTTTGAATAAGGACTAAATTACACTGGGAGTTTATCGAATAAAAATGAAGGAAATTTTAGGAAAGAGCATTTGTAATCGCCTAATGCAAACAAACGTTACGAGTTTCGCGCTCGTAAGGAGTTTTGTTTTTTTAACATCTTCAAAATGTTCTTACCTATTCGAAACTTAAAGGGCTATTCCTACTAAGTCTGGACGGGTAAGTAAGCTCACGGGTTCAACCTGAGTGAATTTGCTAACACTAGGCTCTAGCAAGAGCAGTGTTTTCCAGAATCTAACACCGTGTCGAACCACTGGGAAGATCCAGCTAGAATTATCATCTTGATCATCTTGATCATCATTCTGTCATCGAAATTTGTCATCGAAGTCTGACAGAACTATATTTATATTATACATATGCTGTTATGTCCTGACTGTATTTATTCAACTTGTTGATCTAAAGTAGATCTAAAATAGCGATAATTTTATCAGCTTTGGTTCATTACACTTGTCTATTTCTCCACAAGCATTCTAGGATCTTCTGTGTGTTAAAGGAAATTTGCAAAATTATCTCAAAGCAAGTCCAATGAAAATGTGTATTTTCAATTTGTCTCTGGGTCGAAACGATCGCCACGCCCATCGTAATTAATTCGTTACCAAACGAACCAAAAGGTTTTGCGAACCATACCGTAAATGCCGCCGTTTAATTTAGTTGATATTATTATAATAATATTTCGATCTGTAACTGGAAACATCCGGTTTCTGAGACGGATTATTTCGGGTGGTTTCGAACCGGTTGTGTGCCTACTCAATTATACATCCGATCCATGTGAACTTGACATTGGCATCGTTAATGCCTAGCGGTGACGCAATCCGGAGTCCGACACATCGGGCGGCACTCGGTATTCAGTGGTGGTGCATATCATTGACCTTTTTGGCCGTCTGATGTACGCGTAAGTGTGTGAGGTATTCGAAATATGTTAGTACATAAATAAAACCACTTGCTTGTGTCCTTATAGAGATGTTTTGATGCTTGTTTGGGTGACGTGTGGGTGCAGCGAGGATGCGAATAAATAAAATCAAACACAAATAAATATTAACCGATCAGGGCGTCCTTTTTTTTGCAACTTTAAATAATAAAAGTTTTGTTTTTTTCGCGACTTAACATCCTGCGAACCGTTTTGATACATAAACATAATCCGATGGGAGAGCGTATGATTTGAAATACTGCGATATCGTCGTCCATAAATATTTGGGAGAACAAATAACGTGGAATTCATATTTATTTACGAATACATAGTCAATATTATTACAATTTTGTTTAACTACATTATCGATGTTGATAAAATATTCATGATAACATTTCACGTGTCGTATATCAATGGCTGATTTTCTGTGTATTTTGTTCCATTTATCTTCTCGATACATGTATTATCATTGTTTATGACTTATTACACTATTTAGCCACTATTCCTTCTATCCTTGCTGACTTTATCTAAACGTTTGATTGTTACGCTAATCTATTTACTACCATAATGCGAGCTTTATAGTAATGTATTATAATTTCCGAAGTCACTCTTTATCCTACGATAATTCGTGTATAAATTTTTCCGGTATTTAGTAGATCTAACGAGGAAAGTGGCATTGGATTGGTCACATATTGAGAAAGCCCGATACCCACCTATCAAAAGTCTGGCAAAAGAAAGAGAGGCCGCCCCAGAACAGCTTGGCGTCGCTCGGTGGAACAGGAGCTAGGCGTCTTGGGCATGACGTGGAAGGAGCTAGAACAGACTATCCAAGACCGATGTAAATGGAAGGATTTGATTCGAGCCCTACACCCCAGCAAAGGGTAATAGGAAAGAATGAAGAATGATGATGAACGAACGATAGATATCGAATATCTTCTACCTATACCCAATTAGTACCTAGTATTTGCTAGAGGGTAGTTACGAAAGGAGTATCACATTTCCGTGTCCATATTTCTTGTTCCCGTCACGCGACCGCTCCTATAAATTTCGACCCCATTTACAGTCTTGAGTTGCATTATCTATGCGCATTGTTTATTGTTAGTGCTGCTCAATTTTACGACTTGCGAAATATTGTTTATGGCATTTCTTGGGATTAGGTCCGTGAGTTAATGCCAGGATAAACAGGATACCTTGCGCCACCGGATTTTTGTTTACTTTTACGCTTTATTCATAATGTTATTGAACGTAGGGTTCTGATTCAGCTTCGTAAATAATTTCCTGATATCGATAAACTTAAAAAAAAATGCTTGAATTTCTTTTGACTTCTTATTTTGAAATAGGTTACAAATCATTTTGTCGAGCGTTCGTTGATATATCGATCGTTGATATACATACATATTTTTTGCTTACTTATGCTGGTAACCTGAGCGATTATACTAGGTTCACCGAACGTGTAGGTGAGCTCACGGGGCTCAGCAAAGCGAATTTGCTAATACCAGCCCAAGGAAAGCCAGCGCTTTGCTGAATCTACCACAGGATCGGAATCGCGACCCATTGAGATTTTCCGGATATAAACTTAGTGGGCTTACATACATAATGTACAAATGTAACTAAAGAGAAAAATTGGTTTTGAAATGATTGCAAAAAGCTTAAACGTTCGTTACCATTACAGGAGGTGGGCGGTATTAAAAACTTAGCTTTCTTACAATCTTCTTACTTTTTTTTGCCTACCCACTGCGTTCAATCATCTTAGCAATATAAAAAAAAAATCTAATTAAAACGTTTATTTGTTTAACCTGTACTAAAAATTTTAAATTGTACCAGTCAATTATCGTAAGTCATTAAGTTCCTAGACCTTTCTGCCTATCTAAGCTATACATTTAAGGGATGCGATGAAAATTTCCGAATCGAAGTCAATTTGTATTAAAACGAAACCAAAGAAGTGAGGTACCACGCAGCACCAAACGTGACAGGCATTACGTTAATACTTATTTTATTGTAGTTTTTCATCAGCCCCATGTACATAATTCTAATTTTCTCATGCTAAATCCAGTCACGTGTGTATGCCGAAATTCGTATTTTTTTGTTACCTAGGTTTCTGCGTATTAAGGTTCAGTGAACTCAGGCCACCTCGGTGGCGCCCTCTAGTAGAATTAGATTGTACAAATAAAGTTGGACAAGCGGGCGCGTGTTTTTTGGGCGATTCGCGCATAAGTCGAAATTAAGTTAATGCATGTAACATTATTCAAGATGTTTTTTTTCTTGAATGTATCGGTTACAAACAGCTGAGCTCTCGGCTCGTAACTTATCATAAGAATCTATCTACCCTCATTTGAGTCTCGGTTCTCTAGAACAAGTCCTCCTCGCAATTAGCAGTCTAATAGCGGTATAACAGATAAAAGAAACCCGGTAAAAACTGGATTGGCGATAAGTTTACATGTATCCAAGTTCTGAACGGCCACATCAGTGTACCGAGCAATGACACCCACTCGGTGGTAGATCTTGCCTACGTCGTCCTCTATAACGTTCTCTTCTCTGACCACACAGTACGACACGGCTTTGAGCTCGATGGATCGATATCCAAATAACCCTGTAGCTACTACGTTAAATGAAACTAATTTTCTTTCATCCAATTTGCGAAAATATTCCTCGAAATTTAGCAAGCAAGTTACGAAAAACTTTGTTTGTATTAAAAATGTAAATGAATATTTTATGTATAAGGTGTCTCGTGAAGGATGGAGTTCACAGAATTTATTACATTTTGTTTTCGTAATCATCATTGAAACCCCAAAAAAACTACAATAATAAATTACTATAGAACCTAGAAAATAGAATCACTAAATGTATGATTCGTTTTATTTGTGTGTTAAACTCTAAACCATATCTTATTTAATCTAATCTAAAAAAGTTAGATTTATAGCACGTAACTACGGGCATGGAAAAGCCGAAGCAATAGTGTAAATATGTATATACTATCTGTAAAACTATTTATTGTATTGTGTTGTTAGTAAAAAGATCACAACCGTTAAGTGGTTCCCGGAGTCTATAGATGTGAATGTCTATGCGAAGGTGACCTTGAGACACGAGGCATCAATTGTTTTTCTGGTTTGCTCACACACCTGAGTGTTTCGGGGCAGAAATAGGCTAGATAGTGGATACCAGTTTTACTGGTGGTAGGACCTCTTGTGAGTCCGCACGGGTAGGTACCACCACCCCGCCTATTTCTGCCGTGAAGCAGTAATGCGTTTCGGTTTGAAGGGTGGGGCAGCCGTTGTAACTATACTGAGACCTTAGAACTTATATCTCAAGGTGGGTGGCGCATTTACGTTGTAGATGTGTATGGGCTCCAGTAACCACTTAACACCAGGTAAGCTGTGAGCTCGTCCACACAACTAAGCAATAAAAAATAAAAAACCCGTTCGAGCTTGCAACACGCTTTGCCAATTTGGTTATCTTTGCGAATACGATCAAAAACAAATTGTATAGCATTAAAACGCATGCCTTAAATTCAGTTTTTAAATGACGACATCACGCAAATTATTACCTACAAATGTATCAGTCAATACAATACCGGTACGTACCGGCTTTTCGCGAATCGAAATTCCAATGGAGAATGGTTTATATTTTATTTAATTTTTTTGGGCATTATTATTTAATTCTCGATAAGAATCTGCGCGGGCTAACGACCGCATTCGGTCGAAACGCGCCGCAAGCGGACTGCATTGCAGCGAAACGTATGCTGCAGTGCAGAAATTGTTTATGGCCCCGTACAGATTGTACGCCCGAAGGAGCTTACCCCCATTTCTTAGGTGATTTCTGTTATGACCATTTTGAAGTCGTGATAATGGGACATTTCGGTTCTCGTGCCGATTTCGCGTTGTCAACTTCGCGCCTTGAGGAGACGAGTTCGCGACCCGATAAAGGATTAATGGACATAACTAATTCGAAAGCCGACACCCACCTTGAGACGAGGTCGAGGAATTTACAGTTAAAAATTAATATCTGCAAGTGCAGACCACAATAAGCCCTGCCAACAGTAATTAAGTAAATGTACATAATTATTATTTTTATTGGTGTTTCCAACTCAAGTGAATTATGCGATCTGCCTTTTTGTGTTGTAATTAAAATTTGCGTTTTTTAGAGTATCTATTACGTCACAAATTACACTGAGATATATATTTTTTGGCTCAATCTTAGGAAAATATTTGAGTGGTGGGTAACAATGACAAGTCATGATGTATTGGCCAAGGCAATGTACGATAGTGGAAACTGACCGCTTATCGTCTGGAGGTCGCTTATCTTGAATAAATATGGCCATTTTTTTTAGGTACGACAGTTGTTGGTTCTGTTACTAAACGTTAACAGTTTTTGTGTCAGCGTGGATCTTTGATTGGACTGAGTTAAAATTTTTGGCGAAAAGGATTTAACGCGAATATAAATTAA
The DNA here is from genome assembly GCF_030269925.1 of Bombyx mori. Classification (NCBI taxonomy): domain Eukaryota; kingdom Metazoa; phylum Arthropoda; class Insecta; order Lepidoptera; family Bombycidae; genus Bombyx; species Bombyx mori. Next base: position 18,720,851 of record NC_085117.1, read on the forward strand.
CGATCTTGGCCTCCTCTACTTTATCAACCGCCCTTGGAAATAGGTCTGTCACCAAATTGTTTCCCCCTAATTTCTATACTATATTACAAGCCATCGATACTCAAGTATTCTCAAGTATCGGTGGCTTGTTGTGAGCCCAGTTAGTACCACTGTCTTACCTATTCCCCGCGCTCAGTAATTACGTTTTTACTGTATTTAATTTTTCGCATTTTTTATTATTTTGTGTTAAAACTTTATCTCCCTCTCTCCCTCTCTCTCTCTCTCTCTCTCTAATCACACGTTGAAAAAATATGTTAGTCTGTTGTCTGCTTATTTCTTTAAGAAATCTCTTCCAGCAGATCTGCGAGAGGATTATGAGAATAATAATTAAAAGCGATGAGTGTGTGTAGAGCAGCTAAAATAACAAATACAACATGAGAATTAATAGGGTAGGCTTTGGATATTCACATTCGAAACTCTAACATTCTAAGAGTCAACAAGAAAACAAATCTACAATAAGTCCCGTACAACGTTCATTAGCGTGATGCAGTAAAAATGAAATACTGTGCAGTGTCTAATTAAATTTCGTTACTCTTTGTTATAATTAGGTAATAAATTAATTATGAAACAGCACTGTTGCGTACCGTAAGGATTTAGCTGGTTCGTAATAGAGCTCCCGCTTTTTACCGACTTCACAAAAGTGGGTCGATACTCTATAACTATGATGATACATTTCTAATACTCGTGAGCCACCTACGGCAGATGAGTCACGCAGTTTACTTAGAGAAAAACTTGTTAAAACAGAGAGAGCAATGGAAAAAAGTATGTTGAGCATAGTGACAGAATCCGAAATGAAGAAGTAAGACAAAGTTACGGATATAATAACTCGTATAGAAAACCTAAAATGTAGTTGGACAGGGGATATGCTACACTGCAAAACAAATAAATGGAGTAAACAAGTTACTTAATGGTATCCAAGAAGGGACATCAGAAGACAGGGACGTCCGAAAACAAGATGGAGTGACGATATCCGTCTAACTCTTGGACCATACTGGACCAGAGCAGCAGAAGACCGCGCTCAACAGAGAGAGCTGGAGGAGGCTTATGCCAAGAGGATATTATAAGAAATAAAGTTAATAAATTGCATGTAGTTCGGAATGAAAGGGCTTTATTACTGTTATTATTATTATAATTCTAGATATAACATTTTTTTTAAATAATTGAACTGATGATATCATAGTTTACCCAGTGTGTGACCGGCACGCATTACTATCTAGAGTCTACGTTACTGTGCCTTCCAGACCAGACTGCACGAATGCTTATTCCTTACGCAAATACGATAGAATGTTTCCTTCAGTTTGGCACTCGAGACCACAAATAACTAGTTTTTTCATATTGTGGCGGGTAGCCATCATACAACACAAGATATTTGGCTGATGCCTGGATCTCGCTTACGACATTTTCAACATAAGCTTGCATATATACAATTGCCGAACAACAACTTTCGGACCGTCGGTCTACCGAATAATATCACCCGCTCCGTGGAAGATCTTCCCTTTGTCGTACACCTACAATATTTTTTAATCAATGTTCTTTCATCGTCATTGTTGTGCTTTGTGAACATGTGTAAACTACTTATTACATTACAAAAAGTGGTAGCTGAATGCGGGACTCGAACCCACGTCAAATCACCTAGATGTGTGAGATGGATTACACCCGCTGTCTTATCCTATAGGCCACCACATCTTCGCAACGAAACGTAAAACAAATTCAGTGTTCTACCAAAAAACAAATATATAAATGTAGTAAGCATTAACTAAATAAAATAATAATAAAATTTGATGTAAAACAAACCGATAATTATTTCCTCCTTACCATTTCAAATGTAATGCTGACAAGTATAAATTAGACAGTTCTGTACACACATTTGTAGTTGATAATCTAATTGTACCATAGAAATACGGCATAGGGCAACACCCTGCCTGATATTAGATTAGATACGTTGAATATTTAGTTTTTTCCGGTTTTGAATCCATTAATGACGCCTACACGAAATTGTTGATGTCATGGAAATAAGATTGTTGAATGGAAACTTCAAAAATGTTTATTTTTAATTAGGCATTAAAATATAAAGAAATGAGCACGTCATTGTCTAATTACGTTTTTAACTCGTAAAACTGTGTTCGAAATTCACTCGTATGTAACGGTATTACGGGCGGAAAGATTCAACGATGAACATGTCCCGTGATTAGTCCACTGAAATTAGAACCCTGACTATAAATGTTTAGAGATTAGAATTTTTAACTTGCAACAACTGGATACGCTTTTATAACACGTCTGTGTATATAAAATCTTATGTTTGTTCATCACTCGAGTTCTGATTTCGTCATTAAACGCTGACCAACGTTGTAAGCTCTCCTTCGTGATGTGCTGGCGGTGGGATTTGTTTGAACATCGCAGTTCATGACAGCTTGGAGGTTGGGTGCGTGGAAACTTCTCATCCATCCGTCATAGTGTAAACCTGTGTGAACGTTTTCTGTCGCGATAAGCTATCGGTCGATTACCGCTTTGGATTTTGATTTTCAAAACGAGGTTTTTTATTTAAAACAAACGGACAGGAATTAAAAAAAAAAGTTTGCAAAACTTATTCTTAGATTAAAATATGACGGCCATTTTGACAATTGGGTTTAGATGGCTGGAGAGAGTTTTGGGGTTTTGGATAATATCGCTAATACTACTTACTATTTGCAGTAAAGTTGGTAGCTCCAAAAATGAGGGTTTTCTGATGAACAGTCAGAATTATAATTTAAAACTTTAGATTAAATAACATTGCTGGGGAGTACAAATTTTGAAAATTCACAAGTAAAACTTTTCATAATCCCACGCGTTAAGTATAAATCTCATTTACTTAGATTAAATCTCACTTAATGTTATTACATATTAATGTGCCCGTTGACTAACAAAACCTTTTAAAACAGTTGCTTAAGTAGCAAGTTTTAAAATACTCGAGTAAATAAAAAGGATGAATCAACGCATTGTTTTTTTACGTCCGAGTATAATTTTATCATTCTAATTGAAAGCAATTTAAGTTCATTACAAAATTAAGATGCGCGATCGTATTTCATTATAAAAGGCTTCGACTTTATCTCTTAAGTTGGGTGGTGCTATTCACGCGGTGGTATCTATGGGCTCCTCGTCGAACTTGTCTATACGACGAAGGGTGCGACGAGCGAACTAACCCATAGACAGAATCCACTGAATTTCTCTTCGAATCTTGTCAGTAGGTCGCGATTCCGATCTGGTGGTAGATTCTGCGTAACAGTGCTCTTGCTAGAGCTAGTGTTAGCAGATTCTCTCAGGTTGAGTCCGTGAGCTCAACTACCCATCCGCGCTTAGCTGAAATAGCCACTTAGGGTACCAGCGAATAGGTAGGGAAAAAAATATCCGTGGGTTCCAATAACCACTCAACACTAGATGGAATCACCTTATTGATTCATCCACGCGTTAAACAATGAATAAAAACATCATAGTCAAGAATTTGATGAAGATGCAACTGTAAGCGCAGCCTCTTTGAGTTTCGGAAGAGAATCACGCAATTTTAGGCTGGATCTACCGTACCGAATTTGTGTCTTGTTTGTTTCATTTCAATATTACCTCTAGGACCTGTTGTGAGTCCGCGCGGGTGGGTAGCACCACCTTGCCTATTTCTGCCGTGAAGCAGTAATGCGTTTCGGTTTGAAGGGCGGGGCAGCCGTTGTAACTATACTTGAGACCTTAGAATTATATCTCAAAGGTGGGTGGCGCATTTACGTTGTGGATGTCTATGGGCTCCAGTAACCACTTAACACCAGGTGGGCTGTGAGCTCGTCCACCCATCTAAGCAATAAAAAAAAAACAGAATATTCTCTAATATTGACAATCACACAAGCAATTATTCAGTAACATAAAGTAGCCCAAAGTACCAGACTGAAGCCAGAGACTATTTCTTTGGAAATGACCACTACATTTCAAATACTCCGGATTTCAACGTAATTTTTTTAATTTAAATTTCAATTTAAAAAAAGCACAATAAATGGATTTCAAACGTAAACGCTTCGCCTTTGTTTTTCGATTTAAGGAATCACTTACACTACCCACGTCCTTAGGAACTACCTAATAAATAAAATTAGTATTTTTTTTTATTGCTGAGATGGGTGGACGAGCTCACAGCCCACCTGGTGTTAAGTGGTTACTGGAGCCCATAGACATCTATAACGTAAATGCGCCACCCACCCAGTTACAACGGCTGCCCCACCCTTCAAACCGAAACGCATTACTGCTTCACGGCAGAAATTGGCTGGGTGGTGGTACCTATCCGCGTGGACTCACAAGAGGTCCTACCACCAGTAATTACGCAAATTATAATTTTGCGGGTTTGATTTTTATTACACGATGTTATTCCTTCCCCGTAGAAGTCAATCGTGAACATTTGTTGAATACGTATTTCATTAGAAAAATTGGTACCCGCCTGAGATTCGAACACCGGTGCATCGCTCAACACGAATGCACCGGATGGACGTCTTATCGCTTAGGCCACGACGACTCTGAAATCAATAATTACTCTCAATAATTAATAATATAATTATTAATAATAATTATTATAATAATATAATTAATAATAATAATTACTCTAAACAATCACTCTCAATAATTTATCGTGTTTTTATTTCCAGATCTGCGGAGTTCAGTAGCCGATTGTGTCGAATAGATAAAATGTGAGTACCTACATTCTTAAATGTCTTGGAACAGATTACGTATGTTTTCGTTTTGTTGCTATGCGGATCAACTGTTGTTTTGTTGTAATCATTAATTTCTTGTGACGATAATGTCCCGCCCTAGTGATGCGCGATGTGTGATGATAATGACATGCCGCCGCCTAACTTGGTTGGTCGAAATCTTATAGGATGAAATATGATCGCCTATGGTTTTTTTTATTGATGATAAGTGACAGCTTATTATTATCATCCGGGGGACACTATGAGTGTCCTGTATTCATTGACTAAGATTCAAATTTTTAGGTAAAATACACACTAATTCGAGTCTATGCTTTTTCCAGATTTAGTAATGTTTGCGAAATCATCATCATCATTCTCCTGTCCTTCTCCCAATTCTCCTGTCCTCACCTGGGGTTGGCGCAACATGCTTTCTCCTTCCATACTCCGCTATCATATAAAATTTCTTCGCTTACTCCCCTCTAACACATATCGTCTTTCACGCAATCCATCCATTTTTTTAGGTCTACCTCTTCCTCTAAAGCCTTCCACATTCATACTTAAAACTCTTTTAACAACCTCATCGTCATTTCGTGAATGTTTGCAAAATATAAACATTAGTGTTATTATGTTGTTACCGTCTTTTTAAATGAGCGTAGAGAGACGCAGCGTTTGTATATTTTTGCAGTTTGTAATTAAAATTAATTAATTAAGGTGAACTCGGTTCAGTTCTTTAATAATGAATGCTTATTTATAATTAGCGATCACGTGTGATTTAGCGGGACCGTATCGAACATATGGCAACAGATCTGTTATCGCACACGCTACCGAGCTCTCCATAAGTTACATTACCCTAAACGTAAATCAATCCTCAAAAAAAAAACCTTGAAATCACTTAATTGTAACAGTTTTTACGTTGCTCCCGATATAATCGATAGGATCGATATGTTTGGCGCGATAAATCAGGGAGAACGGTTTTAACCGTCGCGTCTCTCGGGCCGCCATTGTGAGGGATGATGGATGGTGTTAGCGGGGTGGATCGCGTTCTGTTAACGTCTACAACGTAATTAATTGCCTTGCTACGTATTAATCGAACGTTTTTCCTTTGATTTCTTATGCGAGGTGAAAGTGAAAAATATTTTTTTATTTTTTTATTAAGGAACCAAGGTCTATGTCTTCTAATACGCGTTCAGCCCTACTGAGTTTCACACCGGATCTTCTGAATGGGTCGCGATTCCGATCCGGTGGTAGATTCTGCGAAGCTCTGCTTTTGCTAGGGCTAGTGTTAGAAAACTCGCTCAGGTTTAGCCCGTAAGCTCTCCCAAGCCTAGCTGGTATAGCCCCCTAGGCTACCAACGAATAGGTAGGGAAAAAAACGCGTCAAGATTTAAAATGATAACTAATTAATGTGTATGAGCAGATTTTGTGCAATTTTTTTTGTTTTTAATTCTGGTAACGTTACCTCGATGAAGTCAACGCCAATGAATGTCGTACCATACTGTATCATATCTACATATTGCCAATTCAAATTATGTTTGGTTTCGCACAAAAGACGAATGCATGCGAGATAGACGTCTATTAAGGTTCCAAGTGCACTCGATAATCTCGCGTACGGTCCTTTCTCCTACGTCAATTTACTTGAAGGGCCAACAGGGTTCCGCTCGTGACTCGTCCCACGAGTCAATGGAAACGAGATCTCGCCTATGTATGTACATTGGGGGTGAATAAATTCCGCAAGTATTTGGCCAACGTATTTTTAACGGTTCCCTAAGTATTATTGTGTGCTTTTGTTATGAAAATGATGGATATTAGCAATTTTTATTTTGGCCTCTGTTCGGTTTCCGGTTCATGTGTTTCTGTTACGTCACTATATTGAGTATAAACGAAGGCTGTTCATATGAGCGATTCTGGAGGTCATTGAGCTCGGGGTAACACATAAGTGATCTTGTTTCTTTACTTAAATCAGTATATCATTATGAATATTATTCACATTTAAATGCCTCCGACACTGCATCGGCTCGTTCATTTTAATGCACCGCTGCAAACACTTTAAGATTTACATATCTTGGAACTACTATAAAGTAAGTAATCATTTAAATTTATAACAGCCAATTTTTCGTTAATAACTGTAATCGAGCGAGAGAAAACTTATAATTATTCGTAGTTACCAGCGGATTTTGATGCAGGGTGAAGAGTTGAATTTTTGATTCCCATATCAGGCAAACAGTGTGATGAATAAATTTGGTTGCTCTTTATCTGGGTGTTTGATATTTATTGATATACAAGTATTAAACGTATATAAGATATCATTCTCTGGTTTCCATAGTACAGAGAATCGTTTTTAAGGCCCAGATGACCATGTTATTTATTAATTGCAATCGGGGGCAGACAAGCTTGCGGCTTACCCGGTGTGTTAGGTTGTTAAAGTAACTCTTGTATACACGCAGTCATGCTAGGACCATAGATAATCACATCTCTCCCTACTGTAGTGTTAGGTAAGGAACATTAAACTTGAAAAAATATCATGTAAAAAGAAGATTCCGTCTTGGCAACAGAAATCATGCGCAGTGATCACATCGGCAATAGAATCACGTAAATTACTATGACGTATGAAGCCACACTAAATCAGTTTTTCGTAGAATTTGAACGTTATTCCTTTCACAATGTACGTGTATAGTAACTACAGTGGGCGTTGCGCGTACGTACGTACGTATGTATTTATTTATTTAGACGAGTAATGCCGCGCCGGCCCGCCCGTTGTAAAAACGTCGTAAACATTCTTGCGTGTCTATTGTTACTCGGATACAACGTGACGATTGTTTTTATGTCTGCGCATATGTGTACTTGTATGTTGCGAAAGTCGAAACTGTTACCAATTTTAATGTATATTTTATGCTAATATTAAACTAACATTTAAGATCCAAAGCTTGTTGGACTACGAAAGTGGCGGATGAAAGGCGATTGCATGCAGCAGAGATGCGAATGTTGCGATGGATGTGTGGAGAAACGAGAATGGATAGAATACGGAATGAATATGTTAGAGGAAGTCTGAAAGTGGCACCTGTGACAGAGAAGCTGAGGAGTGCACGTTTGGGATGGTATGGACATGTGATGAGACGAAATGAAAATGAGGTTATTAAGAGAGTGTTAACTATGAATGTGGAAGGATTTAGAGGAAGAGGTAGACCTAAGAAGAAATGGATGGATTGTGTGAAAGACGATATAGGTAGGAGGGGAGTGAGCGAAGAAATGGTATATGGTAGAAGAGTATGGAAGGAGAAAACATGTTGCGCCGACCCCAGGTGACTGGGAGAAGGGCAGGATAATGATGATTTAAGATCCAAAACAAGACTGTAGTGTTTAGTTTTAAATGGTACGGTATCATCATTATCAGTGGAAACATTCTCGGCATTCCAGTCAGAGATTTTTGCATCAGAGACATTCGTATCTTGGCTGCTGCTAATAAACCCTTGTGTCATCAGTAAATCAATCACTTTCTGTACCTCTTCCCACGTAGGCACTTTTTTTACTAGTTCTAAGATCTACTTCATATGCTGTTGATACTTCGATACCAGTTTCAAGGGCGGTTGGCGATTTTCATTCCTTTCAGCTACGGGCTTTGTTAATAGAAGAAGAGCAACATGTGTTTATTATATAAGGTCCTAGCAGTGTCTTTTAGGTTTTATTATAAATTCAGAGTACTATTACCAGAAAAACTTGTGTTCGTCAAGTTCTTGATTTCCATAGTACAGAGAATCCTAAATTAAGGCCGGGTGACCGGTGTGATATTTCCTGGTTTGAATTGATTAAAAAATAAAATTTTAATTTTATTAAGCAAAATATTAAATTTAATAAGATTTTTAACGCATATCCCTAATCAGATTGTTTTCATAAATGTATTGTTATTTCAAAAATAATTCACATTGTCTTATTTAAATTCCTTGACTTAATTTCCATTCAGTATTTGAAACGTGGCAACCCTAATTTTTCGCATCATTGAGTAGAAGCTTATAGAATAATATTCTTTATTTGATCAATATAGTGCCGATAGTGTAATTATAAGTATACATACATGTACACTAAAATTAAAAATAAACAAATGTTAAAATAAATAGGCTTATTCAAATTATCACACATACCAATGAACAGAGGTAAAATACAGCAGTTTTCATACCGCTAATTTCCTACAACTGTCTCTTTTGTTTACAACTTACATAACATGTAATTAACAACAAAGTAAAATGACCTTTGAGTGCATTGACCTGTCAACCGACAGTTAACGATACCGACGTCCCTTCACATTCCAGGATCATTCAACCGTGTACATTTGTGTAGACAAGTTTTATTCTCTAGAAAGAAAAAAAAAAAGCTAATGTAATAATAAATCATGTATATGTTTTTCCGTTGCTAATAAACAACGTGCTGTGTAACTAGCTTTTGTTTGTGGCTTTGTTTGCCTAGAAGATACGTTGATGCGAAAATGTTCTTAAGTGTACCTCGGGGTGATCAAAGAAAAATAACTTTATTTATCTATAATTACTAGAGGTCCCGCATTCGTCGAAATTCGACTATAATTAATTGGAATTGTAAGTTTGTACACTATTATGATTGTATTTTATACTTCTATAATCACAAATTTCGCCAAGACTACACTATAAAAAATAGTAACAAAGACAAACAATATTTAATCTATTCTCAATTTGACCACAGACGCCAAGAACAAAAGTTTGACAATAAATAGTATGCATGCGTGTGTGCGTCAAATACATGGTATGTAGTGTGTGTAATGTTTTCTTTATTGATTTAATATATCTTTCAAGCATTATTTTAAAAAAATATTAGCATTGTGCACTTCTTCTCTATATTCTCTATAAGTGTAGAAAATTTCATACTCCTCCGTCCGCGCAATTTTCGTAAAAAGGGATACAAAGTTTTTGCTTCACGTATTAATATATAGATTGTGTATCAAATATATGTAATTGTATACCAATAGGCAAAGATAAAACAAGTTAAACACCGTTTTTGTTTGTCAAACGATATTCCTTTAAGTATTTTTGGTTGGTAGCTATTAACAAACTTAAGTGTTGTCAAAAAAACCGACGAATGGAAACGACTTGAATAACGCGGGTAGCTCGAAACGTAAAGTCTCTAAACCAAATGCTTGAGACATAACTGACAAATCGGTCTTTATAAAATTTAGTTCCATGTAAATCCTCGTCCGAAACTTTCAACCATTACCCAAATGTCAATTTTATTGAGCCGACATAAATTGATTTCTTTAAAATATCTACTGTATGTTTATTTAATAATTTTAAGCCTATAATTATTTCATAAACACGACATCAGTCAAACCTACTTTTATTCTATAGCTTTGAATAGGAAAAGTGACATACAAACTTTCACACTGTTACAATACAATGTTAGTGATAAGTTAGACCGTTACTGGTTTTTTTTTTTTTTCTTCTTTCAAAGTAACAAATGAACTTTATTAAAAGAGGCTAATGATTGAATTTTGCATAATTGGATTGATTTATCGTTGTTGGAAGGGAAGAACCCATAATGTGTATTATTTTTTTGCCATCAATGTTCGTAGTGACGTTTAGCGGTTACCGCTTACAAAATGAATTAAAATATATTATTACAGGCGAATAAAACTGTTGTTTGGTTGATAATATGAGTTTAGGTTTCTGAGCAAACCAAGCACTAAGACTAATGTGGAGAGATATGGGAAAGATCTTCCACCGAGCGGGTGATTTTGCTCGGTAGACCGACAGTACATAATATGTTGTTGTTCGGAACTTGTATATAATATATGCAGGCTTATCTTTAAAATGTCGTAAGCGAGATTTAGGCATCTGTCAAATACCTTGCGTTGTACACACTCGGACCCATAATAGGTACGGGTATGGAAAACAATGTTTATTTTCTAAATCCACACTAATGGTATTTGTTTTAAGATACAACCGGCAATTTGTACGAACGAAATACGTACTACTACTACTACTATACGTAGGAATATCGGAAATCACACAACTGATAAAACAGTACTCGCACAAAACTTTGTAGTTCGTGAGCTTTTAGTCAGAGCGTGACCGAGACAATGGGAATACTTGCTTACTTTCATTGTGCAGATAAGATACTCACTCCCCTATATATGCAAAAGTATATGACTCCACCATATAATGTATTTTACGAACTAGTTAAGAATCTTTGGCTATATGTGTTTTTGTTCCGTAAGAATTCACCCCGAATGCTGGTTTCCCTCTTGGGTCATGAGGTCGGAGTTTCAATTGTATGGTGTGATGACCATCTTCACCTTATAGATTGGAACGCATTACTACTTCAGGGCGGAAATAACCAGGATGGGTAGCACCTGTCTGTGCTGGTTCAAAATATGCTTTACGACCAAGTAGTAAGCTCTAGTTTGCCATTGCAGTATAATTAATACTCAGAGAACGCCGCTGCCTATTCTGCGATAGATCCCTATATCACCTTTTCCGAAAGGTTTTGCTATAGGAAGAGATGGAGAATGCCTATTCTAAACACGACCTTCCAGGAAGAGATGGAGTAGGGCTATTCTAAGCACGACCTTGTAAATCACGATAAACAAGAATTGGTTCACAGCCGCATTTCTACATAGATCTTCGATCACCGGTGGTAACGATGAGGTTATAGTCAACCCGGAGCTCTGTTGTTCTTTGTTGGTTTCCTATAACACATGTAGAGTAATGTCTTTCAGTGGTGGAGAAGCTAAAGAGGAAGAGTTATTGCTATATTGACGGATGTTGCGTTTTTTACGGCTATAATATTCGTTTTTGGCTAGCGAATTAAAAACTCGGAATTTGCTGAACATTTTTCAGATCGCTTCACAGATCATAGAAATACAGTGTGTGTTTCTATGATCTATGGATCGCCTATTCTCTTAGTTGTTCATCTGTATAAATGGAAGCAGCTTAACTCTGAACTTCCTCAAAGACGTAGCCGCAATATTTAATTTAGCGCTTTTTGTTAGTCTGCATTAACAACATTATTGAGTTTAGAATATAATTTAATTTTCTGTAATAGCAACGTAATGCATCGTTCTAGACAATAAACTGTGGTTGGAACCGAAAAAAGTAAGATAGATAGATAGTAGGCAGCCATTAATCTGAAACCAAGCACTTTGATTAACATAAAATGAAATGAGTTAATGTTTTAAAACCGAATGAATTTTGATGCGCATCCGTTTCTTTAATTATAAGTTTAGTTTCAATTTCAACCTAAACAATTATATGTTAGAAGACATGTATGTGTTTGCGTCTTGAGTTCCGGGTTTTTTTTTTTTCTCCCTAGTTTTATCGTGCCTTACTGCGAGACTACTTACATCCAGAGATTTTTTTGAAATGCAAGCGTAGCGAGACTGTAATATGGGATTGCGTTATGCGGGAGTGCTTCATATTATAATAAATATATTATGAAAATTTTTCATAAAATGCGGGACTAAGAAAAACTGATGCAAACGACAATCGCTTTTTTTAGCTGAGATCTTCTTGACATTTGACACGAGGAAATAACATTCTTGATGATTTGGCTCGTATTCGAGAAATCCTGCTAGTATAAATCACTCTCATATTAAGTAAACAGTACTCGTCTTATACTTTAAATAACCCCACGTCGTAAAAAAAGTCTTTCTTTTTAATATGCACACTAAAAATTCGAACCCTAAAACTAGACGATATATCAAATACTCAAGGGCCCGTCTCTTGATAGCACAAATTGTCATAATTGAAAGTTAACGTGCGTTAACTGACATAATTACGTGGAATTCGATGTAATTAAAGGCGTTATTTTCAGTAGAGACAAGGCGCCGGAATTATAGAAAATTACAGCTTGTAGTGCACTTTCCAAACTTATGATTATCCGGCAGGAAACAGGCTCGGGAGACTGTAATTTAATACGAACTTTATACGATTATGGCTCTTATTGCGTAGCCATTAAGTCCGATAAAACATTAGGAATTTCTTTGACCAAACATTAATTTTGAAACAATATTGATAGAGCGCTTTATAATTCTTTTGTTATCCAATTTTGCATCTTAAGTGTTGGGCAAACGGTTTAATTAATATTCCGTCGAGTACTTAATAACATTGTTCGTGAACGAAAGGTTGATTACCTAAGGGCACGTGCACAAGACTCTTGAAAATTAAATGTTATCTTTGTATGATTTGTCCGCGTATACGAAACTGTATGATAAAAACTGTGACGAACTGTGTGTTCATTAATGTGTGTTGGTTGGTCTTGGGTTCTGAGCCTAATCATTACTTTTACGTGTTATTCAATTTAACACGTCCGCGTCCCCTGCCATTACAAATTGACAAATGTTTTCGTGAACATCAAAACATTTCGTAATTACTTCTAGACAGAGGATTTGCTTGGTAGTAGCCTACTACCTACTACTACTTTTTTCATGTTCCGGATAATCCGGAAATATTGGAGTGCGGTCTACACGCTGCTAGTAATTTTTCACCGTCTCTCTGCAGTATTAGTATGAATTTCGGCTAGATAGATTTGATTCCGAAGTTGACCGCAATTTGAACTGCAGAATTTCATTATCATCATCATAGTCGGCTACTCTTGGCAGAACAGTCGCGGCCACGTGGAATGCTTGCTTATTAAAACCTTGACTGCTGTTTTCCATAATTCGCGGACTGCAGCTTGGTGCACGCAATCGTTAACTGGGGCTTTAGTAAGTATTTTCACTTGATCAATCCAGCGCTTTACATTGTATCTAATTACTTTGGTAGCTGCTCAGTACTAGAACTTTGCTTCTCTGTTCGTTAATAATAATTAACAATATATGTCCTAAAAACAATTTTGCTTATGGGCGTATGCTCACGAGAAAGAACCAACCGCAAGCAGCCAGTTTACATTGTTAATTATATGGGCGACAGCCGCCTTAGGCTCCGTGCACAATGGTGACTTTAATTAAAAAACGAAATAAATGAAACAACTTGAATATCTAAATGTGCTTTTCATCTGGTTCGTTTAGTTTATAACAACCTGCATGGACCAACCATCATAATACAACAATCCACTATCTATTTTTAGACAAGTGCCCATTAAAGTATGCACCTGCAACAGTAACCAGCGCATACCCCATGCCCTTGTACAGGCAGATATACAAAAAACACAAGGATCACATTAAATAACCATTCGGGGACATTAACAAATGTTTAAGGACTTATTACGGGAATAGAAGGGGGGAGGGGGTGAATTTATGATAACGACCGGTGGTATCCTGGTCTCACCTGTTCGGAAGTAGCACGAAGGCGTCTTATGGTTAATATGTGAGAGAGAAAAAAAAATAAACCTTCAGTTAAAGTTGATTCATTAATCAGATTATTTTAATGAGGAAACCTTCGTTGATAGAACTCGTCCTGTGCGCGCCCTATGAGCGATTCGAATATAATCAATTCTAATTCTTGCATTATTTTAATTTGAGGGGGATTTTTACTGGTGGTGATTTTTACTCTTGTGAGTCCGCACGGGTAGGTACCACCACCCCACCTATTTCTGCCGTGAAGCAGTAATGCGTTTCGGTTTGAAGGGTGGGGCAGCCGTTGTAACTATACTGAGACCTTATATCTCAAGGTGGGTGGCGCATTTACGTTGTAGATGTCCATGGGCTCCAGTAACCACTTAACACCAGGTGTGCTGCGAGCTTTCCACCCATCTAAGCAATAAAAAAATATATTTTTTTTATTAATAATGTCCTCCATAACGTTTGAGGGAGAAATAAGTTTGAGAACCGTTGCACTTTTTAAATACCGTACACGATAATAATTGTCGACGAAAAGCGACGGACGATAAGGAAAATAATTGCGAACCCTCTCGAATTTTTAAAGCGATTCGAATCATTAAATTGAGTTTAAATCAAATTCGAGTCGCCTAATCTCCGACAGGTACAAACAGTGACGGACTCCGAACACGGCAGGTGTTGTCAATTACTGGCACGGAATGTGAATACGGACCTCTGAGTCCACCTTACCTCGCACCTTGAGTAACATCTGCCCTCCATTAAAAAGAGAAGTCTCATAAATGATATCTCCCACAAAGGCTATGAGACAAAAACCGATGTATTCTTTCGTCCAGTGTGCCACCCGTACTTCAACAATTCATAGATCAAATAATAGTTTCTTCGACAATAGACAAAATGGTTTTGTTCTTCGATGTATAGTCAAATTGTCTTCTCGGTACGAATGTCTTTTTGTTCGTGAATAATAAAAGTTCTATTGTTTATCTACGGTTTATGCATTCCACGTTTATGCTGTGCATTTTCGAATATGATTTTTGTTGTCTTATGTTCAAGCGTTGGGTATGAAATAATAATAATAATATGATGACCTCCGCACGGTGGCCGGCAAGAAGTGGATGAGGAGAGCCGCAGACCGGGCTCAGTGGTGTAGATTGGGAGAGGCCTATGTAAAAATATAATTGATGTAATTACTGGTAGCAGAGCATTTTGTTAGCCCGCACGGTTGGTACCACTACCCTGTCTATTTCTACTGCGAAGTAGCAATATATTACAACCGCTTATCACCAAGTGGGCAGTAAGGGCGTTCATTCGTCAATAAAATAATATAAACATCATAAAATGCATATGTATTAAAAATATATCTACCTTAATGATCACAGAATACTGATCGACACGCCAAACTTTAAAGGTACATTGCCTCTTCAGCTGTCAAAGATCACAATTACAAAAGTCTGATAATCATGTAGCAAGCCGCCGGTCTCCAAACGAAGCGCGTAGGCTTCTCCTTCATTTATCTTTACGCAAAAGAGCTTGGGTCAGTTATTTTGATCGAAAAAAAAAATAAAGAACGGGTCGGTTCCCAATAATTATCTCGACGTTCGTTCATACAAAGATAGCGCTAACTTTTTTATTCGGCAACAAAAAAAAATCCAATGTGAGATCTTACCGGGCGCCAAAAAGCCGCCTTTCCCAGAACGGGAATGAATGAAAAAAGCCATAAAAGTTGTTCATCAACGAAAAACCGCTTCTCGAGTCCGGTGCACCGAAATCGTAGGCTTTACGGCGATAACAAAAATGCAGCCAGTTTTTTTTTCTTTTTGAACCCGACCACGTTATCTTGTGTCCGATGATCGATTTCGTGAAACTCTGGAATAAAAACTTGAATAAATTGTTAAAGGAAGTGTCACGTCGCTGTTGCCACGTCCGAATACTAAACTGATTGTAATAAAGATAAATTTGATTTAAGAACACGTAATTAGTTTTAAACGGAAACATATTATTCTTTTTCATTGTCGCATAGTTGAATTTAAATCTTCCAGCTTTTATTAACTGTGCCGTTGTTTCTACATGGTATAAAGCAGCCCACTGAGTTTCTCGTCGGATCTTCTCAGTGCGTCGCGTTTCCGATTCGGTGTTAGAATCTGCGAAGTACTGCTCTTGCTAGGGCCAGTGTTAGAACACCTCCGGTTTGAGCCCCGAGAGCTCACCTACACGCTAGTGTAACGCTGATATAGCCTCCCCAGGCTATGAGCATAGGTAGGATAAAAAAAAGGTATAAAGCCTCCACTGGGCAGCGATTTCGTTCTGTCCCCAGAATAGCTCATGTTCACGAAGGATGGCGATCTCTTGATTATAAAGGCCATATTATGTTCGACTGTGTAGAAAAACAGTTGTAGTGCCTTTGTTTTATTAACTAATAAGTTAAATAGAAAACGTTTAGTTAATGATTAAGTCTAGTAGAACGCCGTGGTTTTGTCCTTTTTTATTATTAATCACATCTGCCAACGATGGCCTTTAATCCTCGCCGTTAATGTTATTAATGTAAGTAAATTGGTGGCGGCAAGATTATTTACGGAGATATAATATTATGTACTTCGGTCTTCGCGAGTCGTAGATAAAATTAAAGTTAAAAGTCCTTTCACCGTTTGATCTCCTGTTTATTATTATTATCATATATAATATACTTGCAGAGGAAAATATACGTATATCTTACGGACATATATTTTATTGAAAATGAGCCGATATTAAAAAACGGACGTTTTTAAAGTCATCCGGGACCACAGAAACTGAAAACGAAACATTTGAAATACAATAATAATTTCTAGACGAAACGGTAAAAGTAGTTTTAATTATGTCATCATAACGCAGTAACAAAACGTATTCACGAATGGCCACCACGATGAAAGAATATCATCGTGAAATTAAAACAAAACCCGCAAAAAAATGTAATTTGCGTAAGTTCGTGTGTTGGTAAATTGCGAGTCCGCCCGCAATGGCATTTTTGCCGCAAAACAGCCACCACGTCTTTCGATTTGAAGACGGGCTCAGCCGTCTTAAACTGCAATTGAGATTTCGAACTCTTCTGAAGGTATATCGTGACGTACATGTTATGATGTCTATGATTTAGTCTTAATACTAGATTTGCGGTGAGTTTGTGTACCGATAGGTAAATCAAGGAAAGAAAGCCCAGTTTCGAACGTATGAGAGAATCACACGCGATGCGTCCGCATGATGGATCATAAGTGCGAACCAATTTATATATATTTATATATATGCTTTAAATGTTAATAGATGACTTAAAGTAGAAATTGCTTATTATTCAAACAATAACAAAGAGGTTTAAAACATAATGTAGCAACACAAACCGGTATACTTCTGAACAAGGAACCTATTATCATCAGCACAATAGTTCAAAAAAATATCCAATTTCTATGAAGCTACGATATTGAATTCAGTTCAGAAATTAATTGCTCACACTTTATATATAACTAGTTGACCCGGCAGACTTCGTAGTGCCTCAATCGAGAAATAATAGACCTAAGCTTTTGTATAAAATAAACTTAAAACAAACAAAAGGAATCTATCTATCCGACGGGGGGGACATCAAAGAGAAAACAAAATTGTTATTTTTATTTAATTTCTTGCATCTTCATATTTATCTACCTTTTAAACCTTCTCTGGACTTCCACAAATAATTCAAGACAAAAATTAGCCAAATCGGTCCAGCCGTTCTCGAGAGACTAACGAACAGCAATTTATTTTTATATATACTAGAAATCCCGCAGTAGTCGAAATTCGACTATAATTAATTGGAATTGTAAGTTTGTACACTATTATGATTGTATTTTTAACGCCAAGACACTACAGAAAAATATTAATAAAGACGAACAATATTTAATCTATTCTCAATTTGACCACAGACGTCAAGAACAAAAGTTTGACAATAAATAAATAGTATGCATGCGTTTCTTTTTTGATTTAACGTATCTTTTATGCAATATTTAAAAAAAAAATTTGCATTGTGCACTTCTTCTCTATATTCTCTATAAGGGTGGTAAATTACACACTCCTCCGTCCGCGCAATTTTCGTAAAAGGAATACAAAGTTTTTGCTTCACCTATTAATATATAGATAGATATATAGATTTAAAAAAAGGTTTTGAAAAAATCGTTCAATCGAAATTAATGACTTGCCAAGTAAATTTCAAGAGAGCTCTCCGGGCTGAGGTTTTCGAAACGTAATCACACCTTCTCGTAATCACATTGTGATCCGTGACGTTTTCGCAAATTCACGGTCTGCCTCGAAGTATGATGACCCGAGGGTCGGTTGCATCGTTTGTACAAGTCAATCAAATGACACGTCGTCCCTGTGGAAGTAACATTTCACCCAATACCGGTAGATAATTAAAGTTCTGATCTGTCGAAACAGTTATATAACTTGTGTAATTACTGTTCAGATCGGGCGCATTGAGAGCCCGCACGGGTAGGCATTATTACTATCCTGCTCCTTTTTGCCGCGATACAGTCATGCCATTGCATTCGGCTTAAAGGATTTGGTCAGCCCTTAAACTGAGATTATTAAGTTAGGTTGCGTATTATGCACATTCTGATGTCTATGGATTCCGGGAACCAGATGTGCCGTGTGCTTATTAACGTGACATCGGAATAAAAATAATAAATGTATATTCCTAAAATACAGTAGGCAGTTTAGTAAAACACGTTGAAATATCTGTATTAAACTTACTATGCTTTTAAGTCTAAGTTGTGTCTAATATGTAATATAAGTACAGGACAAAATACCATAAGCTCTCTTCAAAGTAATGCTTATCATGGGCTATCAACTGTTTCTGGATTAAACAAGTTTATATACAAGACCTTTTCTATATACCATCTCATACTTATAAAAACAACACAGATTATAAATTCATAATTATGTCGTCCACGACATTTACTTTGAAGTTTAATTATAATTAAACCTGTCGAATAAGGCCTTTCTAAAGCGGCACCCCTTATTTTCCTATCGATTCAATTACGCAGCTATTATTACGGGCTCTTCATCCCCTTTGGATATTTTGTTACACGAAACAAAAAAAAATTCAAGCCAATATTCTTCAGCCATTAAAATCGGTTACCCTTTTTATCAAGGTTCGAACAATAAGGTGATTAGCAACCCCCGACCCGTCCTGTAATATTTTTTTCCAAGGGAATGCTTTCTAGATATGCCTAGTCGGATACTCAGGCCTCACTTTCGATTTATTTGGGTGTCTTTATAACATAACATATGAGTTGAACCAAAACGCGTTAGTGAATGCTATGACTGACTCGGTGGTGTAGTAGCTAGCGCTCCTGACTGTTGTGCCGAGGGACGTCGGTTCTATTCCCACATCGGGCAAACATTGTGTTATGAACAGGTTTGTTTGCTTTTTGTCTGGGTATTATTATCTATATATGCCTGTATACTTATTATACTGTTTACTGGTGGTAGGACCTCTTGTGAATCCGCACGGGTAGGTACCACGCCTATTTCTGCCGTGAAGTAATGTGTTTCGGCTTGAAGGGTGGGCCAGCCGTTGTAACTATACAGATCTTAGAATGTATATTTTAAGGTGGGTGGCGCATTTACGATGTAGATGTCTGTGGGCTGCAGTAACCACTTAACACCAGGTGGGCTGGAAGGTCGTCCAGCCTTCTAAGCAAAAAAAAGTTATCTACGTCATTTATACATGTGCCAATTGTTTTTTATAGATTTTTCTTATGTAATTTGACATGATGTTATAAATAAGAGTAATGACCAAGTCCGAATCAGGAAACAAGTAGACATAAAAACAATAGATGCAGACGAACGGGAGGGGGTTTATGAGCCTGCGAAACGTCACGTTCTCCGATTTAAAGCATACTATAGACGATAATGAAATTTGGAGACTTATGTGCCGAATTTCGTGAACACACCCGACTAAACTAAAATAAGTAAAAATAAAGCACACTAAGAACCCTATTACCAAACGAAACGATTAAAAATTGAAGCTATTTTTATTAAGCGGGCTATAAATACAAAATCAATAACACACACCAGGAACAAATGTGACATTTGGATATATCAATTGACGATTCCATTTCTGAGGTCGGACGTTCACTGTCTGGCTGCTCGCTCTATGTCAAGGTGGAATCGACTTGTATTAATTAACTAATTCAAGACCCAGATTAGAGGATGCCGGGGGACCGAATCGTTTGCTGAAGATTTATATGACCGGGCAAGGTCGCGCCGATGTCTCAATGTTAAAAGAGCGATTTGAATTAGCGAATTACTTTTTGAGTGCCACTTAATAACGTCGAGTTGTTGCTTTTTAATGTGTTTGTTAGAGACATGTTTAAAAAACGATGTAAATAAAGCCTTTACGACTTTTTTTTAAATCGAATTCATGAAGCAGACAAGCGAAACATTCAAACGGACGCATCAACAAATATACTTGTAGCTGTGTGCCTTGGTCAATACGAAAAGTCGCCAGAGCAAAAGAACATTGAAAATATCTTTTCGAGGCTATAAATTCAACGGGACACGACAAAGACATGGAACAATCTCATTCTACCCGCAATGATTTATTCGTTCTATGCGTTCTAAAAAAAACTTCCTCATGATTTACGGCGTTGTGTCTTGAATTCGGAGTATAACTTTTCCCCACCATATAAGTCAAGTGTCCCCTTGGAGCAACATTGAGTCGGCTACTATTACTATGTCAGTGTGGGGTGTCGCGTGTCCAGATATATCCGGCTATTTAGCGGCAACTACATTTACACCGTTAGACGCAATTACATCTATTTATCTATATGAGCGTTTAATATCAAAGAACTTACGCCTAGTAGCCTACGAATAATCGGTGTGATGGAAAGGCCAACAAAAATATTTTAATTGCGTTCATTAGTGAATTTTGAAATTTAATAAAAAATACCAGCTTTGAAAACGTATACACATACCAATTAAATAATTCTCAATATAATACTAAATCATTTAAGAACATACGTTTGAAGAAAATTGAGTTGGAAGTATTAAATATTCTGAAATAAAATAGGAATTTCAACCAAGATACCAAAATTAAGCTAAAATGCCAAGTTAAAGATATTTAAATGACGAGAATGTAATCAAGTTACCGCCTATCAAGTTAATTATACATTGAATTGAATGTCTTTGTTGATTTTTCACAGAAAATACGGTTTGTTTATAATGTAAATAGAATTCAGTTTGAATATCCTAATTCAGCACGGAAATCGTTTACTTTGTGTTTCTGTGACCTCGTTCAGTTTCAGAATCGATCGTTTTCGCGTTTTATTCATGTTCAATTTAGGTTTTGCGTTTCTCATGAATTGTTATAAGTTCAAATTATGATTCAATGATTTTTTTATGTTATGTTATCTGGGTCAATATAGTTTAAAATACCACAATATAAAAAAAAAGAGCTGAGGCAAGACGATATATATCCAGACGTGTAAAACGAAATATTAATAAAATATTGTTCTTGTTTCCAATCATGGTCTACATATGAAGATAATTCGATACTACGAGCACACACTCCAAAAGTTCGCAGGAAACTTGGGCAAAAAATTCCAGTACGGTGTAATCGCCACCCTGGTTGGTTTAGGTGCGACTGTTCATCCATACTTTTTGTCCCGGTACATGTTTAAATCGGGCCGGGCCGTTGTCGGTCTAATTCCGTGGCGTCGATGCGCCATTGTCGCTTCCTATTGCGTAACCCGCGGGAAGACAATTGGTTGCGTCACCCGTGCACTGGGTGAACGGACTTTTGAAAGGACCCGATGCCCTTTTCGGTCGATATCCTGTTCTTACGGGTGGGTTTATCTCGCGAATCAGCGATTGCCTTGATAAGTTTTCGCATTGATTTGAGGTTAGGCATCGACCTGAATACATATTACATTTTATCTGTACATTTTATAGCTCGGGTAGAAATCTAATTTGTGGTTAATCTGAGAACTGCGACAATGGCTATAAGTCTTAGTGTGGCTTGATCATTTAACCCATGCTTTATCAGCGCTATTTTCATAGTAAAACAATATATAAACGCATAAGTAATATGCATTTTTATCGCCCCAAATCCAATCCAAATACTCAAATTTTCTGTTACAATTTTGACAAACATCATTTCTGGCCGTATCCAAAATATCGTAACGTTTTTGAGTTCAACCACAATGTAATGTCGATGTTCGATGCTTATATTTATTTAAGTTGTTAAAGTCCTATCATGCTCACCTAGGATAGTTACGTGATCGTTGTAAAAACCGTAGGTAAGCGTAAAGCACGTGATGCGAGCGAAGGGAAGTGACCGGCGACCGTGAAGGCACCCGTTTTTATCCCGAGTCGAGGAAACCCTTTCATTTTATAATTGTGTTGTTTTTGTGCACTTTTCTATGTGCAAGTTGTTCATTGCGAACGTCGTGCTCACAATGCGTGTTGAGGGGGTCATTAAAATTGCTAGTGTAGATTTTTTTAAAGAGGTTATTGTTATGTTTCGCGGTAATGTTCATCCTGCTGGGTTTGTTTTGCTTAAATATTTAATCTTCTCCTTCTTCATCGTTCCCTCAATGTTGAGGATCGCAACCACATGTGATGTGTTCGATCATGGGTGGCATGGAGCGCATAGACTACGGTAGTAGACTAGGTACTACCTCCAACCGCTTCCTTAACCAGATCTGACCATTTGGCTGAGGTTCTGCCCACAGCGCACTTGCTCTCTATGCGAAATATGAGCTTGTCTAATTCATGATTTAATAGGGCTATTTAATTATAATAGCGGTTTTATAACATTTTAGGATGACGTGTGGAAATGTTTTGCTATCGTTTATATATGAAGTTATTCTTCTGGACATCTTAATCTCTACAGACTTCGATTTTCAGATGTAGAATATTTGAACGCAGTTTTAAGAATTTGCACGTATCATTTCTTCAGAGAGTCACATTTTCGTAGTCATAGTCAGCTATCAAACCTGCTATTAGAATAATATACAGTTTATAATTAAAACAGGATTGGATCCTCGTGAATATTTCCTCTCGAAAATCTCGTAGCCTCTACTATCAGCGTAGGACTGATCGAATTGTCAAACTCCAAACGGATATAGCAAATCGGATTTCGTAAAACTATCCCACCAACAAGATAATCTTTGGTCAATTATACCGTTGATTTATTTTTCGATGACTCGTGAGTCGATCCACAAACACGCTGTAGCCGTTTCATTCATAAATCAAACGACACACTCGCTCATTCATGATCTGTGTGGTAAGATTTCTAGGCACTATAAACTTGTAATAATTTTGGTTCTATTTTCTTAATCAATCTGAGTATGCACTTACCAGATGGTAATTTTATATGGTTCTTTTATTAATTATATACAAATATACAATACAATGTAGATACATATCTATAATTCGAAAGGTTATAGATATTTAGTCATTAAATGTGTTAACGAAACAAAAATCTTCCTTATAATGTTGCCTGCCGTCAAGGTTGACTTTTGATACAAGATTGTTGCCATATTAAATACTTTATGGGTATACATACGGACCATACTAACTCGTGTCTCCGATTACAACATTAACCTTCCAAAATCTAGAAAAAAAATGTTTTTTTTTTTCGATTTGAGGGATACAAATTTCGGCGGTATGTTAACAAGGTTAACTCAAGGCTTCCGGATAATCAAATGCAAATAGATTGGGGCATTGTTAAGAGTGGCGAGCACAAACGCACACAGGTAGTTCATGATTTTATAATAATTGACTCTCTCGGCGCACAGTACTATGGTTATTCCTCTGATTACCGATGTAGTCGTCGATGTATATATGGCGTCACGGTTCTGGTTCGTATGTGCTTCCGAAGGCAATAAAAAGTTACGTAGTTACTCGAAATAAAATTGCTTTTTAGGCTCACTAAAAAACCAATTAATCCATACAAAAAACTAAACGATAGTGAGCTTGTTACACGTTGCGGCTCCTACTTTACGGTCTCAGACAGCGAAAAAACAAAATCCTGCGCACGCGCGCTCTGACGTATTTAATAATTACGTTCCCGTGTATCTTTCCATCAGAGGGTAGACACGTTTCTATTAAAACTATTTCGTAGTCCGCTCATTTGAAGTAAATAAAGTCTATCGTAAAAACAACTATCTTGAAACATATTATTAAGTATTTGTGCTGAGCTTGGCTAGGCGCAGTTTGGAAAGTTATCATTTTTGAAGTGAAACTTCCTTATCGGCGTTGGAAAAAAATTTACCGTCACATTTTTCGGTTACGCGTCACTTTTTTCCGTTACGCGCCATCTGTTTTGTATTCATGTCTATGATAATAAAATCCTTTTGTTTAAACTTTATCTAATTTAACTTTTTTGTATTCATGTCTATGATAATAAAATCCTTTTGTTTAAACTTTATCTAATTTAACTTTATTTAACCAATTTCTAGAAAGTTGCATGTAGATCATTTTTCGAAAAATAAGGCCATAAACAAGTTTCACTTCTTACGTGTGTACACTAGTACACGCACACATTTTTTTTTTTATTGATTTCGAAGGTAGATTGTCGACATAGCCCATCTGATTGCGAGCCGTCATTAACTTCACCTTTGATTATGTACATCAGCAATGTCAGTTGCACAGCCAAGCCACTGTATACTGCTGAAGGCTCCTTAGACATCGTACTTGATAAGCTATGGCAAAGGTATGCTATGAATCCCCAATGTTGATTCTCTATGGCGAAGAAATCGCCTTTCGTTTTGAAGGGTATGATTTTCGTTTTTTTAATGCAATAGTAATTTCGACCTCATTTCACAAAGAAGGCTGTGCATACACGTCTCAGTGTCTATAGCAGCAGTCGGGGAACTGGGGTAAATTACCCCAAATAGGGTAAAATGAAATTTTGGGGGGTAAAAATGAAACTTTTATGAGTAAAAAGTATATATTGAAGTGAAACTTCTTTAGAATCGTTAAATTTTTAGTTATTGCTTTCTTTTCAAAATTATCATGGGAGCTATAATATGATAGATACTAAAAAGAAGCGATTTCGTTTTTTTTTGTTCTTCGCCATGGGGTAATATCAACTTACACCAAAATATTTTGGGGTAATAATTAAAAAAGTTCCCCGACCCCTGGTCTATGGTCGTCATGTCATGAGCAATGTGCTCGTCTACTCATGTACAAAAAAAAGTAAAGCTTTATTATGTTTCCTAAAGATGTTAAAGTTTTAGAAAATATTAACTTTCAAACTCTTGTATCTGTTAGTAATAAAAAGTTTCTTATAAGCAGCCATTAATAAAGTAAGGAAGTTGTGAAAAGTTACTCGAGGTAATATGAGGGGTTTATTTTAGTTCGGTATATTAGTTTTGATTAGATCTCCTTTACCGATTCTGAGAAGACGAATTAAACTACTCACTGCACACATACATATCAACAGCATAATAAATTTATTATTATTTTTTTCAAAAGTATAATGCCCATATTACTGGAGAAAAATTTGACAAAAAACTAAATATGATTAATTGATTGGGATACCACAAGATTAAGGTTATCGCCCGCGTATTTCAATGATGCGCCTGTCGGTCAAGCTGTCCTTAGGAACACGCGTGTTTTAAGAATGTGTTATGAAATTTCTTGCATCCTCCTTAGCAAGGGGTCTAAAATCTAGTATCTACGTCATATCTTCTACGAAACCACTAAAGACTTAATAGTCTAGTCAACAAGTTCAAAAACGTGTTAAATAGACATAAAGCTCCTAAAAATATGTACGATAGCTCATTGGATGCGGAATGATGTCTACAAAAATGTTTTTTAAGGGCTTATTAGCACATAAAAAATTGCGATTGTTATAAACAAAATAAGATTTAAAAAAAAGGAATTTGGTTTTTCCTTAATAATTTCTAAAATAATGATATTTAAGGAATTTTGAAAAAAGATCCTGAAAGAGGAGAAAATTTCCAATAAAAAAGTCCCAACTCCCGGAATTCTATCTCTATTATTTATAAAAAAAAAAAACGCTGAAAATAGCGCTCCGCGAGGTCGCTACGGCATAGGCGCGCAGTCTAAAAAGCCGGTATATCACCTAAAATAATTTTTTTATAGTATTAAATAACAATTTAAAAATTTGAATAAATTATGGTGTAATCTAAACACTTGAAGGAAAAAAACCTCGGTGAAAAAAAAATTTTACATCGATTTTTCAAAAATTTACACCATTGTTAATTAACTAACTTTTTTCCAATCTCTGTTTTTATAAATTACGGTATAAAAGTTACAATAATTCATCTATAAATTTTTCCCTTCGTGGAGCTCTTATCATTTAAGTACTTAATAAAGTTAAGCAAAACAATTTTTTTAATCTTTATTATTTTGATAATTATAATTTTTTTTAATTAACAAAAAATTTAATTTCTAAAAAATGTTATGAAAAAATTTTTTTTTTCGTAATATTTTAATATTGCTGTTTTTGCATCTACCATAGGTTTTAATTAACATTTAAAAAAAAATTTTACGCTATTTGTTAAGAAATTGTTTATAAATAAATAGACTATTTTGGGATTTAAAAAAAAAAAAAAATACCGTCTTATTGTATAGGTGAAATAAAGATTTAGAAAAAATAAAATTTCTTAAATAAATGTTTTAATTGTTTAAAATCGTTTTTTTCATATTTCAATTGTTTAAATAATTAGTTAAGAAATTATTTTTTTCTTAAAAATCATCATTGACTCTTTTCAGCGGATTAACAAAGAAATACATTTTTTTATAAATAATTTCATTGTTTATTAACTTAACAATTTGTTATAAAAAATTAATATTAATCGTTATTTTTTTTTTCGAAAACTACAAAAAATTATAAAAACAACCATATATATAAAATGTAGAAAAAAAAAATTGTATTTTTTACAGCATTTTTAGATATTATATGATAATGAAATTACAGCCGTTACATAATTTGTGAAGCTATAAATTGTTATAGCTTTTAAACTATAAGAGATACGGTAAAGGACACTCAGGTCATTTTTATAAAGGATTTATTTATCTTTAAAATAAATTCAAAATCGATCCTGTAACTATTGTTTATCAGTTATAAGCATTTGTTTATAAAAAATTATGATTTCTTTGATATTTTTTGAAATTTCATAGCTTATAATTTGTTGAATAATATAGATACAGCTACGGACCCAAAACTTTTTTGTTCTATGATAAAGTATCTTTCTAATTACGTATAAATCATAGAAATATATAATTTTGTTTAAATAATATACTAGTTTTAATTTATACTTACCTCATTTACATTCTGCTATCGATCAGTTTTCATTTATTTATGAAATGCTTATAACAACTGATAAACAATAGTTACAGGATCGATTTTGAATTTATTTTAAAGATAAATAAATCCTTTATAAAAATGACCTGAGTGTCCTTTTAAACACAATTTTTTTTTTCTATATTTTGTTATGTATGGTTGTTTTTGTAATTTTTTGTAGTTTTCGAAAAAAAATATAACGATTAATATTAATTTTTTATAACAAATTGTTAAGTTAGTAAACAATGAAATTATTTATAAAAAAATGTATTTCTTTGTTAATCCGCTGAAGAAGAGTCAATGATGATTTTTAAGAAAAAAATAATTTCTTAACTAATTACTTAAACAATTGAAATATGAAAAAAACGATTTTAAACAATTAAAACATTTATTTAAGAATTTTTTTTTTCTAAATCTTTATTTCACCTATACAATAAGACTGTAATTTTTTTTTTTTTTAAATCCCAAAATAGTCTATTTATTTATAAACAATTTCTTAACAAATAGCGTAAAAATTTTTTTTTAAATGTTAATTAAAACCTATGGTAGATGCAAAAACAGCAATATTAAGATATTACGAAAAAAAAAATTTTTTCATAACATTTTTTAGAAATTAAATTTTTTGTTAATTAAAAAAAATTATAATTATCAAAATAATAAAGATTAAAAAAATTGTTTTGCTTAACTTTATTAAGTACTTAAATGATAAGAGCTCCACGAAGGGAAAAATTTATAGATGAATTATTGTAACTTTTATACCGTAATTTATAAAAACAGAGATTGGAAAAAAGTTAGTTAATTAACAATGGTGTAAATTTTTGAAAAATCGATGTAAAATTTTTTTTCACCGAGGTTTTTTTCCTTCAAGTGTTTAGATTACACCATAATTTATTCAAATTTTTTAATTGTTATTTAATACTATAAAAAAATTATTTTAGGTGATATACCGGCTTTTTAGACTGCGCGCCTATGCCGTAGCGACCTCGCGGAGCGCTATTTTCAGCGTTATTTTTTTTTTATAAATAATAGAGATAGAATTCCGGGAGTTGGGACTTTTTTATTGGAAATTTCCTCCTCTTTCAGGATCTTTTTTCAAAATTCCTTAAATATCATTATTTTAGAAATTATTAAGGAAAAACCAAATTCCTTTTTTTTTTAATCTTATTTTGTTTATAACAATCGCAATTTTTTATGTGCTAATAAGCCCTTAAAAAACATTTTTGTAGACATCATTTCGCATCCAATGAGCTATCGTACATATTTTTAGGAGCTTTATGTCTATTTAACACGTTTTTGAACTTGTTGTTTTGTTTTGTGAACTAGACTATAAATAAAACAACACATCCTTAATGTATCACTAATAAAAAAAATCACATATTCAACTGTTTGCGTGTCCTTGAACACAATACCTATTTATAGAACAGATTCTGTTCGGATTATAACATTCATAGTTCGAAACTTTGGAATACACGTAAAGATGTAAAATGATATTTACATTTCAAATTCGTCCTCAATTTATTGATTCAATAATTTCTGAATTGAAATAAAAGGCTGCGACAGCTACTAATAAAGCGATAAATATTCTTAACAAAATCTAATCTAAATATTTAAATACATAGATATTAATTTCTTAAAATTATTGAACTAAAAATAAAAATTTAGAATACGTCCGCCAAAAAAGTTTATTTTAACTTTTTTTTAATTTTTTTTTAATTGCTTAGATGGATGGACGCACTCACAGCCCACCTGGTGTTAAGTGGTTACTGGAGCCCATAGACATCTACAACATACATCTTGAGATATAAGTTCTAAGATCTCAGTATAGTTACAACGGCTGCCCCACCCTTCAGACCGAAACGCATTCTGCTTCACGGCAGAAATAGGCAGGACGGTGGTACCTACCCGCGCGGACTCACAAGAGGTCCTACCACCAGTAATATTTCCGATCCGTTCTAATGTTCAAATTTGATAATACAATTATTAAATTTGTACAGCCCTGTTGATATAGTAGTAGCAAATGCAAAAACGTAGCGGGCGGTCTTCGCTCGGCTCGTACATCCGGCTCGACGACATCCATTAACTAAGCTAGTAGTAATAGGAGAAGATAATGGCGGAATTCTGCCGACGACCCCTTTGTGACGATAAAAGGGCGAAGGGGCGAATTTTTTATTCAATTACTAATTAATTCGGTTTGAAATTTGTTTGGTGTCGTCATTTTCTGTGATCTTTATTTCGGGGAAGATGTTGTTGTGGCTAAAACGACTTTTAGCAGAAATTCAGTTAAATCGTAAACGATGTTTACTTCAGCTTGAAATCGATCACTATGCAGGCTTTTGCGCGTAGATGTAATTGTTAAAAGTCATGAATATAATACTTGTAAATGCTACAAAACCTGGGCAAGTCTATGGTACTGCAGGTGATGGCTGGTGCGTTCATGTGAGTTTGGTTTCCTCGATCTATCATTATTACGTTATCGGTCCTTTGTAGCAGTGTCCTTACATTTAACTTAATTCAGACGCTAATTTCTGATTAGCCAATCCCGGCTGTCCTTTCCCGAGGATTGTTCTCAAACAGAGGGCTGGTCATAAAATTGTATTCCAAATTAAATTGTAGCATGCATATGTTGTAACGTGTGACGCACGGAACTTTGTGGCATATCGGTAAGATGTTTTTTCTTATGACGATAAGTTTTCAGTGTATTTACTGTACGATTTTCAAATCGAATAATTCGATTGTAAGAACACCTCGATTGTGATTAATTGATTATCTTTCATCGTAAAGATGAAACGATTTGGAGACGGTCACGTACCTATAACGATTGTAACATCTCGAATTTGGGTCGGGAGTCGACTTCCCGACGGACCAGAAATCTTATAGTAGCGAGTTTTTCTCGATTAAAACGAGTAAGAACGAGAGAATGGACTCGTTAACCGTGAGTCACTGCACTCGGAACAATCGAAAAAAAATATCTCGATTGTTATATCTAGCAGCGAGATAATCGCGCGAATCCTTCTATAGTTTAACACTAATCATACCAACAATTACCGGTACCTATTTCTACCATAGCGGGTAGATAATGGTATACGACAAGTATTACTTGATATAAACAAAACAAAACAAAACAAAAACTAAATATAATAGTATAATATTATAACTGTAGATTAATTGGTAAAAAAAGTCATGAAGTCAAATGTGCAAAGGCAATAAGATGATACGTTTATTTTTAAATGCAAAACTTCAAAATGGGTAATTTGACCCGTTGTGGTATGTTTAGTGTTAAACATCTCAGATATGTTCAACGTTATGTAAATAGTACTCACAGTGGACAGGCTGCACCCGCAATAGTTGCATTTAATGCAGTCAATTTGCTCAACTGTCATTCCATGCTAATAACCCCAACTCATCTATCTAAACGTGCAAATACAAGGGAGGTCATGATTGCGGTTAAGTAATTGGAATTGACCATTAGTCAACTTCCGACTTATCAAACACTTCGCTATTACGTCACGGAAGTCCGTTTCCGTCGAGCGTGGCACGTACTAGTGTTACATAATTATCTATGCACTTGATGCCCGTCTATCTTCTCTAGGGATGGGCGTTTTTTTTTTGTTTTTTTATTTTTTTTTTCGATAACATTAACTCTGTATTTTGAATTGCGTTTAATTGGTAACTCTAAACTAATTAACTCCTTTTTCTTTTCTCACACAGTGTTTATTTTTCATGAAAACAAAATTTTAAATTACGATAGTTCGAAATAAATAGCTGCCATTTTGATTTTGGTATCACAAGTTGATCTTAAGTTTTACGATAAATTTCAAATTACGGATATAATTTATATATTATATATTTTTTTATTTTGAATATAATCTCGTACAACTGGCTAAATTACTTTCATAATTTAGCGGAATCATAAGGTAACTCATAATACATTTTTTTTGTTCGTAAAGTGGCATTATAATTTTGAATATAAAACCTTTACTTACGAACGAATATCGCGAACAATCGACACCCAAAAGATGAGCTCATCCCTATACGTGCCTCCGAATGACTACTCGTGAAATAAGTAGATGTACATTATACGGTCTCCTACATAAAGGTCATAATTGAATACAAAAGAGCTCATTACGTACATTTTGAGTGGCATAATGAGCGGGTTTATGGCTTGCGCGAGGAACGTGGGTAGATTGTTGTGACAACGGTCAAGGGCGACCCGGTGTCCGTCGGTCTGAAAGTCGACTCGACTCCGGGCCTGATGGACCTTATGTTTGTTTAGATAAAGTTTAAAGTTCCTTTTATTGGTGTGTATTCGACCACCGAGATATCTGTTTTATGTGTGACGAAGTAATTTTAAGCTATAAAAGCTAATGTCGTGAGAAAACCTGAGTTTCTCGCTGTATTCTTCTCAGTGGGTCGCGTTTCTAATCCGGTGGTAGATTCTGCGAAGCACTGTTCTTGCTAGGGCTAATGTTAGCAACGTCGTCAGGTTTGAGCCCCGTGAGCTCATCAACTCGTTTTGCGAATCTAGCATAACCCCTCGAGGTTACTAGAACAGGTTAATAAAAAAACTGAGGAAATCGACTTAAAAGAATCGTACGTCGCCTAACAGGTAAGACCGGTGGTTTGCATTCTGGAGCATTTACTAACTTTTCTAATTAATTACGCTCCGATATAAGTGAACGACAAACGACTTCCGCGGTGAAGGAATAATCGGGTAATAAAATCCAGAAAATTTATAAACCTTTTGTACTAGTGTTCCAGTGATTGAGAAATTGTCTTTCAATCTACAGCGAAAAATCGGATCTGCCACTTGTAGGAATATTATTTATCTTGAAAATGTCGTAAGCGAGATTCAGGCATCTGTCAATTATCTTGCGTTGTATGATGGCTACCCGCCACACCACTGTGCGCTATCATGCTGCGAAGTTTTCTTAATCACCAATGCGACTTGATTTTAGCGATAAAACATAACCTACGTTTTTTTTTAACGTAACCAAATTTTTTTTACCAATATTTTTTCTCTCCTTTCTTAATTTACCGACTGTCATGTTCTGTACTGTGGCTTATAGTTTACTGAATAGTCTGCTCTGATGTGTTCGAAGGCAGAAAAGAAAAGTTGCGTTCGTAATTCATTAATTGTCGCTCAAATACGTGAATGTGTAGCTGAAACAGTTATCTTAAGAAAAATCTATTCACATTTCCTTTTTTCAGTTCAAGTTCAATCCACAAAAAAAAGTATCCGATCCCCTTACCGAGGGAGCTGAAAAAGCTGAGGAATCCGTGCAGTCAAAATAAGTAATAGATGAAATGTTATTTATTTGAATTTTAAGGCATATGTGATTTTTTGTATAAACCCCACGCACGGTCGGTCAGTCGTTCCAACGCAAGTTCCAAAATCCGAACAATACTTGCGAATCAAATCGCTTATTTGCTGGTCTGCTTACACTATCCCATTGTCCATTATCTTCCGTTTTCATGAGACGTAGTCCTAACTCGTCCGTGACAACTATAAATAATTCGTAATGTCGGAAATGATAAAATTAAAATAATAAAATCGAACTTAAACCGTAAAAATAGTTTTAATTGTACAGGGATGTAGACTTTTCTTTAGATAATTTTCTTTAAAAATTCAACGCGGACACGAATTTAAACTGTGATGCCTAAACACGGTCCTTTAGGTACCATTTTCCCTTGAACGTCTAGACAATGGTAATTTAAATTTCACCCTCGTAATTAGTTTTTCGTTGATTAATTACCCGAAAAGTACCGTAATGTCGTCGCGTAAGGAATTTCGAAAAATATTTTGTGTTATTATTTCAGAGCTTCTTTTTATAGCACAATATGATTATGTTACGCATTTATATGCGAATAAAAAAGTACATCTTATGTCTCAAGAAGACGATAGCAGAATACCGTCTATGCTAGTTAAAAATATACGTAGAAAGAATTGGTACCTACATGCAAATTTGTAAGGTTGTTGCTTTATTGCATACATATGTATATTTCCAAGCAATATTGTGAATAAACACAGCGTAGTTTGATAAACAATTTTATTTATCGGGTCATGATCGCCTGTACAAATTAACCAAGGTTTTGGCATCGATTCAAATGTATACTAAACAGTTTATGAAGATGGAACTTGGAGTAGTTAGTAAAGTAACTGTATGATTTCGGATCTTGGAGATATCAACACCAATAAAAGCTTTTAAAAAAAAAAAAAATGGGCATGAATTTCTGATGAGCTTACGCCCCATTTAACATTAATAGGTAACTGTAGCATATACCGTATATATAATTGGCATTGCTGAAGTCCATGGGCGACGGTAACCACTCACCATCAGGTTGGCCGTATGCTCGTCTGCCTACAAGGGCAATAAAATAATAATAATAATAATAATACCATAGTATTACACCAAAGCTGATGTGGACAGTTACCATTAGCCGTAAATCCTATCCAATGATTACTTTGCGCCAGAAAAGTACCCATCCATTTATTATTTAATTTATTGGTGAACAATTGTACGGTCCACCGGGTGTGTTAATTGATTACCGAAAACCACAGACAAAACGACATGTACATGTGCTGCCACCCACTTTAATGAATGAGGTCTAAGTCTTAATTTTATAGTATAACAGCATTCCATTCTCTCCAAGCACGATCGCGTTGTTGCTTCGCGACAGAAATACATAAATACAGGATAGAGGAAGATATAGAATACATACCATTTGGGCTTACAGTACCTATTTTCACCGTTAAATGCAAGTTCACGATCGCAGTCCGTTGAGATAATAATATTCAGAGAACGTTGCTAAAAATTCTTTCTTTATTGCTTAGTTGGGTAGACGAGCTCACAGCCCACCTGGTGTTAAGTGGTTACTGGAGCCCATAGACATCTACGACGTAAATGCGCTACCCACCTTGAGATATAAGTTCTAAGGTCTCAGTATAGTTACAACGGCTGCCCCGCCGAAACGCATTACTGCTTCACGGCAAAATAGGCGCGGACTCACAAGAGGTCTTACCACCAGTAATTACGCAAATTATAATTTTGCGGATTTAATTATTATTACATGATGATATTCCTTCACCGTGGAAGTCAATCGTGAACATTTGTTGAGTACGTATTTCATTAGAAAAATTGGTACCCGCCTGAGATTCGAACACCGGTGCATCGCTCAACACGAATGCACCGAACGTCCTTTAGGACGTCCGTTCCTTACTTTAGGCCACGACGACTGCTAATTCCTTGGGCGATTTTTACGCCACCCCCGAGATGAAATGCGCTGATGGTTTCCTAGACCTCGTGCAGCTGAACATGCAGGCTGGCAACTCGACGTTGTATCATTTGGATAGTTCAAGAAGGCCGAATTTTAAAAATAGTACCGCCGTTCTATTTCTACAAATATTCGTAAGGTTTTCGAGTTTAGCTCGGTGGATCTATAAAGCTTAGGTTGTGCCTTGGGATACTTGATATCCTCCAATGTTTTCATTAATAGTATAATAATATTTATCAGTCTTATCTAAGCACCTGACAACCTTAGCACAGAATCCGTAATCGCGCACGCATACACAGACATAGAATTATCAGCTCTAAACGAACAGTTGCTTGCATTAAAAACGCGTATTATTATAATTTCATAGTACGTTCTTGCGACGAACGTCGATTCCAGTTTCAAGCTCGCGATGTTATCGCTTTGTAAAACGATGACACTATTATGTTTTTATCGTCGCTAAACATTTAAAAGGCCCTTTGATGTATGATCGCGTGGAGATGTCGTTTGGATAGTGCTATTGTGCTACCGGTTATAAGGGCGGACTTTTAGAGCAAGAAATTCAATTTTCGCATTTACCATGGCATAATTCAGAAAAAACTACGTTTTTTAATGAACTTTATTTTTATTTTTTATACGTATTAAAAAATATATTTAATTATGCCTTCAAAAGGTTTCCTCATAATCTGAATTCATTTCAGACTTATTAAATTCTCTATCTCATTCTTTGATGATAAATTCTACGTGTTTGTCTCTTTTTAGTGTCGCCTTTCGAGTGTCATTTCCGTTTCATTGAGGTTTTTTTTTAAATCGCAACGTTTCTAAAGAAGTTTTCGATTTAATAATCACGTTTATATTAAAATTTCATTCGAGGCATTCGTATGCATGCGGACAGTCCTCGCCACGGACGTCTATTCACTATTTAAACATGACACGCGACCGTCTAGACTACAACGCACATAACCCGCGCTGTACGTCCTTGATAATAATACGTCGAAACTAGACGCGCGACTATAACACTGTCCTTGACAGTGAAAGCAATAATTCAACTTACGTTGGAATCGATACGAAATTATAAATAGCATAGCGCGTACGAGTGCCGCATCGATCGGTCCGGGTTCAAGGGAGTTCGGGCCACATTGTCCTTTACTCGAATGAGTAATGGCTTTTCATGGTGACGTACGGAATGGATTAAGCGTTTTATATAGATTTATTATGGGGCGAGCGTTTTCCTACTTTCTTTCTCGTCGGCTAATGTAAGCGGCGAGGTTGTTGTGGTCATCCTCGCGGATAGAGAGATTGGTGCAGTTTTTTTTTGTCAAAGAAATGATATGTTTCATTGAAAATTAAAGCAATTCCAGAACGTAGTGTAATATTAAATGATGGTACACGTCTTCTTGTGTTTTGTTTTTGGACGAAGTGTTTTTGCTGCAGATGAACAGATATCTCATGACTGGCTTACTGGTGGTATGACCTCTTGTGAGTCCGCGCGGGTAGGTACCACCGCCTTGCCTATTTTTGCCGTGAAGCAGTAAAGCGCTTCGGTTTGAAGGGTAGGGCAGCCGTTGTAACTATACTGAGATCTTAGAACTAGGTGGGTGGCGCATTTACGTTGTAGATGTCTATTGGCTCCAGTAATCACTTAACACCAGGTTATCTGTGAGCTCGTCCACCTATCAAAGCAATAAAAAAAAACGCTGCTAACACTAGCCCTAGCAGAATCCTAGCTTCGCAGAATTTAGCACCGGATCGTAAACGCGACCCACTGAAAAGATAGTCGAGTCAGTCAAGTAATAGGGGTTTTATCCGTTCGTCCAAAAATACCTTAATTTTTAATTGTATAAGCTTAAAACTTAAAATAATTGCCGCGTCATTTCTTCGCACCGCGAAGATTCCGGAAACATCTGCGGCGGCTATTCACATGACCCGACGACGACGCACAACATCGTTTATTTATTTATATACTACACAATACGTATTAAAGAAGTATATGTTTGTTTGTTGGCAACCAGGAGAGGCGACCACGCGCATTGTCATTCACTCGCGTTTCAGACATCAATCGTATAAGCTCTGTAACTAAAACGCGCAAAAACCTTAGTTTAACGACCGACTGACTGCACGCCCTTGAACTTTACCGAACACGTGCTCAACGACTCAGCAGACGTGTCATTAATATTCAGCTCGTATGCTAGTAGAAATGAGAGGAAACGACATAGAGGGGTTTCGGGCGGTTTCGGCGCGGAATGCCTTATTATTGGTTCAGGTGTGGGTTGCGACATCGTTCATTCCGGACGCTAGTACACACGGACAGTGCTCCGGGATGGAGCTAGCCGTGGACAATGACCGGGAAACGAATCCCCCTGAATAGGCACCGGCGATATCTCGCGTGAGTACGGAATTACGCAATATGGTAAGTGTTGCGTCATTTTGAGCAACGCGTTATTGTATTGTTAGTTTGTTGAGAGCTCAATGCGGGAAACCGACTGTGCTGTCAGTTCGAGATCTAATTGGGAAGACGCCCGATGAATTCGACTATGCTGATGTCGGCTGGGTTTTTTTTATATAAATGACCCGGCTGACCCGGCAGACTTCGCAGTGCCTCAATCGATACATAAAAGACCTCGACTTTTGTGTAAATTAAACTTAAAACAAGCAAACGGAATCCGTTCGACGGAGGACACATCAAAGGAAAAACAAAATTGTTTGTTTTTATATAATTCCGAGCTTTTTTATATTTTCTCACCTTTTAAACCTTCCCTGGACTTCCACAAATAATTGAAGACCAAAATTGAAATTAGCCCAATCGGTCCAGCAATTCTCGAGTTAACAGCAATTCATTTTTATATATATAGATGAACTGAGAACTTGAATGAGAACCAACCGACCTCAAGCGCTTATATATTTTTCAAACGAGGCTAGTAAGAGTCAGATAGGTAGCATGAATGTGCTCCTACCATTACCTCGAGCGATGGTAACGATTTTTTATCAAGCAAAAATACTTTCTTAATATTTTTTTGGATTTTTAATTGCTTAGACGGGTGGACGAACTCACGATTCACCTGGTATTAAGTGGTTACCGGTGCCCATAGACAACAACGTGAATGCCGTCACCCACCTTGAGACATGAGTTTTTGGTACCAGTTATGTAGTACAACC
The DNA here is from genome assembly GCF_030269925.1 of Bombyx mori. Taxonomy (NCBI): domain Eukaryota; kingdom Metazoa; phylum Arthropoda; class Insecta; order Lepidoptera; family Bombycidae; genus Bombyx; species Bombyx mori. The sequence goes on from NC_085117.1 coordinate 18,758,616, forward strand.
GTTCCCCACCCGTCAAACCGAAATGTATTATTGCAGATTCACGGCAGAATTCACGGCAGAAATAGGCAGGGTGGTGGTACCTACCCGTGCGGACTAACAAGACGTCCTGCCACCAGTAATTACGTAAATTATAATTTTTTCGCATTTATATTACACAATGTTATTTATTCCTTTATCGTGTAAGTCGTTTGTGAACGTTTTTGAAAGTATCTGGTATTGGTAACTGCCTCCGGGATTCGAATGTCCACTGAGTTTCTCGCCGGATCTTCTCAGTGGGTCGCGTTTCCGACCCGGTGGTAGGTTTTGCGTAGCACTGCTCTTGTTAGGGCTAGTGCTAGCAACACTCCCGGCTTGAGCCCCGTGAGCTCACCTACTCGCCCGGTTACGCTGACATAGCCTCTCAAGGCTAGGAAAGAAAAAAAGGGATTCGAACACTGGCACAGTCTCATCGCTCGATACGTGTGTAGAACATCAGTCTTTTCCCTTTAGGTCACGACGACTTCAAAATATACCTTATGTTAGTTTTATACTAAATATCGGTTGTAAACTTATTTCATTTAAGTTAAGAATGTGTCTGACATAAATATATAAGATTATCTGTGCGATAATCGAACTCGTATTCCGACTAACGAAACAATTCATATTTGGAAGGTATTGTGCACGCAAAAATTTTTATCACTTACCGCGAAATCTGTTTAAAATGTATCTTCAATCACTGCGCGTTACGTCGTCTGGTCGTTGACATTTTCGTGCATAATGGGTAACAGCGTGGTGTTGTATTTACCGGAATCCATAGAGAAAACAGCCGCTCCCCACCTCGTGACAAGATGTATTAAGTACTAAGTGCATTACAACAGCCAATTATATGCTTAAAAGTGGGATGCATAAGAATTAAAATTACCCAAGCCACCAAAATAGTATTTTTTTTGTTTCTACCTATTCTAATAACCTCGAGGGGTTTATTCTAGATTCTACCAAACTATTCGGTGAGCTTACGGGGCTGAAACCTGACGGCGTTGCTAACACTAACCCTAGCAAGAGCAGTTGCTTCGCAGAATCTACAACCGGATCGGAAATGCGACCCACTGAGAAGATCCAGCGAGAAACTCAGTGGGCTGTGTCTGTGGGTTAATTTACTCACCGAGCCCTTCGTCGCAAACGAAGGGTTCGACGAGAACAATGGCCGGTGTTTGAGGTACCTAAAAGCACCGTTAGTGGATCGGGAGGATCCGAAGTGACGTGTAATAAATAGTAATTTGATCGATGTTCGTCAAATGAGCCACAACGGCACATGACGAGTAATTAATCCCTTCATCGATTCGATTTTTATATTACGTATTTGGCAAGCGATTGTGATCGATACGTAACGACCCTCAGGAAACCGTACGATTTTATAGGTTGTATCGTAAAAACTATTTAGATTTGATGTACCGACAGTAAATGCCATTGAATCGTAATGAGTATTGGGTATTCTTGGTTTTTGATCCTTTTTTACGATCATCGTAACATAAGTTCATTGATTTAACGCGAGAGATATATAAAATATGACGTCACACTGCCAGTATCGAGATGGAAAATGTTACGAAATGTTACTGGGTTTTCCCTTTCGTATTATGTTAATGAAGGTTAATAGGTTGTTTATTTTACTTTGTACATTGAAATCTGTTTGGTAATATTAGCGGATTTTACTAATCCAAAACTTGGTTCATGTGACACTTGGTATGGGCATATCGTAAAGTTAGTAAGATTCTTAAAATCTTCAAATTAAGATTAGCTTGGAGTTTACTTTTTGATAATAAAATTACATATCTGCAAAATATGAATGTATCTGTAAATATATTCATCAACATCATCATAGTCGGTAACTCTTGGCAGAGCAGTCGTGGTCGTGTGAAATCCTTGTTTATAAAGACTTGACAGCTGTTCTCCATAGTTCGCGAACTAAGGCTTGGCGCACGCAGTCGTTATGTGGGGTTTTGATAAGGATTTTCACTTGATCAGTCCAACGCATGGGGCTTCGTCCACGAGATCTTTTACCATTGACCCTACCCTGAACACCAAGTTTCTCGATAGATAAATATATTAACTAACTAGCTGACCCGGCAGACTTCGTAGTGCCTCAATCGATAAATAAAAGACCTAAACTTTTGTATAAAATTAATTTAAAACAAACAAAACGAATCCGTTCGCCGGGGGACACATCAAAGGAAAAACAAAATTGTTATATTTATTTAATTCCGAGCATTTTCATATTTATCGCCCTCTTAAACCTTCTCTGGACTTCCACAAATAATTCAAGACCAAAATCGCCCCAGCCGTTCTCGAGTTTTAGCGAGACTAACGAACAGCAATTCATTTTTATAAATATAGACTAATGTATTAATATGTAATTTATGTTCACGCACAGATTAGTGTTCGTCTATTCTTTTGCGTTTTTGTCAAGCGGAAAACTATTTGTAAATTTTTCTATCGTAACAGCGAAGGCCTTGAGTTTAGCCGTTGACATAGGAAAATCTTCGGACAGTTTATCACAAGTTCGTCACAGTGTCACTGAACCGTGTCTGCGATGTTCTTACGTATTCAACGTGCTAAGTATTAGTTTTGGCAATGAACCCGGTTCGGTCATGTACTCCTCGCGTTACGCGTTTGTATGTAAGTGAAAATTCACAGAACAAATATGTTTGATGACAATGTTTTTTCTGTAATTAATTGTTTTATTCGCTCGTTTGTCCCGATCGAGCATTTGGTTTTTGTTGACCACGAAGTTAGGCTGATCAGCTTACGACTAGACTCTCAAGCTGACTATACTTTCTTTTTCTCCTATCTTTTCGCTGGTAGCCTAAGAGGCTATTTCAGCTACGTCCGGATGTGTAGGTGAGCTCACGGTCTCAACCTGAGAGAATTTGCTAACACTAGCCCCAGTAAGAGCAGTGCTTCGCAGAATCTACCACCGGATCGGAAACGTGACCCACTGAGATCCGACGAGAAACTCAGTGGGCTGTGTCTGTGGGTTAGTTTACTCGTCGAATCCGTCGCTTGAACGATGACCGATGCTTGAAGTACCTAAGAGCACCGATAGTGGATCGAGAGGATCTATTTACGGATATTGGCGCTGGTAGAAGCACAGTAGGTTTGCTGATATGGTGTCACGAAACAGTCTATTTGGGCTGTAAAAAAGGTTGTATTAAATATTTATATTTTTCTATTAGATTTCAAACCTTATATTAAGGTAGATAGATATCAGTATTCACACCGAGATGTTTGTGAAGTCCGATATCTACCTAACACCAGGTGCGGCGTAAATTCGTCTACTATATGGCTAGAACTTTTCAGACCTGGTTAAGAGAATAACGTTGTGAAAATACCGAGATAATTCCAGAGCTTTCTGGAATTTTCTTGAAATCATTTCCAGAGTCGCACTGCGAGCTAGCGGAATAGATCTTGATAACAAGAAGTAGAAATACCTCGAGAACATCTTGAAAATTTTGATTATGAAAAACATTTTAATACAACGAAGCAATAAGGAAAACTTTTCGCAGGCCACGTATCAAGCGTGTTAACGTAATGTAACAAAAATGCGTCTACATCTTTACGTATGTTGTTGTGGATACGGTGACAAATCGAATTGCAATGTAGGCGTCTGATTCACTGATGCCTTAGTAATTATGGACTCCCAAATAGTAGACAAGGTCGTCTCCGGTCCTGAGTGAACATCAGAATTTTATTAGGCACTTAACTCTCTGAATTTAGTTAATAGACCACTACCGTGAGACCTTGTATGGACTTTTCTCATAGTTGCGTTCACGAAACAACTTAGCATCGTGTGGAAAATCACTTTGTTGTTTTTCGGGTATCTCAACGACAATATTGCGCGCTATTTTTTATTTATTTATTGCTTAAGTGGGTGTGCGAGCTCAGGGCCCACCTGTTGTTGTGGTTACCGGAACCCATAGACATCTAAAACCTAAATGCCGCCACCTATCTTGAGATACGAGTTCTCAGGTCTCAGTTTTAACAATGCAACGGCTGCCCCACCCTTCAAACCGAAACGTTACCTGCTTCACGGCAGAAATAGGCAAGGTGGTGGTGGCACTTACCCATGCGGACTCACAAGAGGTCCAACTACCAGTAAAAGTTATACCTACACTCAATACAATCATTTGTTGTACAAATTATGGGTCAAAAACGATAAATTGCTTGCTTCCTTTCATAACATATCCATTTGAGTTTGGATGCTTGAAAATTTTAAACGTTAATAAATGAATTCCAAAAATCGATTTCAATGGTGTTGTTCGCGTGGCGTTTTTATTACTATTTCCGATGGAACCATACGTTTATTGTTTTAATGGGTTAACAATTCTCCGTGACAACAATAAAATTTTACGTATCATATTGTTAAATCTGACTGTTGGAATTTTTATACCGAAAACAACGAAGCGATCGTATTAAATCGGTTCTGATTATAATATAAATGTTCTTTCTTGGGATATTATAATTTCACTGGTGTCAGACACTTTTTTTTTTGTCTGTGATACGTCTGCGTGCATTCATCAGAGATAAAATCTCAGCTGTTGTAATCTGGTAACAGAAGCTGACGATGCAAGGCGAATAGCGTGTCATACCTTCAGAGACTAGGTTGAAATTCCCCTTGCATTGTAATAATAATTGTGTTCAAAATAGGATGCAATGTACGAACTCATAATTATAGATGGATGATTTTTTTTTATTGCTTAGGTCGGTGGACGAGCTCACAACCCACCTGGTGTTAAGTGGTTACTGGAGCCCATAGACATTTACGACGTAAATGCGCCACCCACCTTGAGATATTAGTTCTAAGGTCTCAAGTATAGTAACAACGGCTGCTCCACCCTTCAAACCGAAACGCATTGCTGCTTCACCGCAGAAATAGGCAGGGTGGTGGTACCTACCCGCGCGCACTCACAAGCGGTCCTACCACCAGTAATTACGCAATTATAATTGTGCGGGTTTGATTTTTATTACATGATGTTATTCCTTCACCGTGAAAGTCAATGGTGAACATTTGGAGTTTGAGGACGTCAGAGCCGGATATTCATAATCGATGCCCCATATACTCGAAGCAATGTATTTCAAACAAAATCAAACTAACGTTCGCCTTAAAACATAACGTTGTCACTATAATAGGCACTGCAATCTCCCAAACGTAGAAAAGGCAAAAGTTTTAGTTGAAATACATCGCTTCATGTATTTTATCGCGGCATCACCGGTTTTACTAGTCGAATTGAGCGGATGATTCATAACTGCCTACATCTGGTACGCCTGAGACCTTTCTTGGAAGCGGGCCGGCATCCGCTGGTGGGCAGTCGTTTGTAGTTTGACTCACGGTTCAAAGGTTGGTTGCTCTTAGTGCATATTTCGGTACAAAACTCATTCATGTTTGATAAAATATTTTTTTGGTTGATAATGAGCATGTTTAACGATGGCCGAACGTTTGATGATATCTCTTTTCGTTTTGTGTTGCTATCCCTCTTCCACGTCAAGACGGAATGCAAAATTGCGTGTAGCGACGGAAATAAGACGGACGACCTCGGCATATCGAAATCTATACTAATATTATAAAGCTGAAGAGTTTGTTTGTTTGAACGCGCTAATCTCAGTAACTACTGGTCCGATTTGAAAAATTTTTTCAACGTCAGGTTGCTCATTTATTGAGAAAAGCTATATATAGGCTATACAACATTGCGGTAAGACCAATGCAAGCGAACACCAATAAAGAATGTTTCAAAATCGGGGTATTTTTCCCTTTTGAGAGGTACCGCTGCGTGCGCTGCGGAAACGGTTGAAAATTAACTTTACTGCTATTTATAGTTAACTATTCAACGCGGACGAAGTCGCGGGCAAAAGCTAGTGTTTACTAAAACGAAGTGTGTTTAACCCATCATAGATATGCCATAGTTTTTAAGTATTGATAATGAAAGTGATTGACGTCATAATCGACGGCACCATAAACGATGGGCCGCGGAAGCGAGGGTCACAGGTTCAAAGCAATTCCGTAAGAACTGTGTTAACGAACTCCGGTACCGATAGCAGACAAAGATGTAATTCAATTACAAAGCGTATATTAGTCGGTCGTAATAAATCGTCTTAACCGCTTGATCTACGTTTGGTGTAAATGTTTGTTATATGTAATTATTTAATAATCGCACCCATTGCAGAGTTCAACGAACTATTAATAGTTGCACGTTTTCGTACGAATTCGAGTAGAATTTTTGTTTTTAATGTATGTGCATTTTAAAAAATTGTTGTTTATGGATATATTATATTTTTTTGTATTTATTTATTTTGTAACCGTGTTTTTCCTGTTTGTTTTGCATGTTATCTTTTTTGTTTGGTGAAATCTTGTTTAGCTTTGAGGTGGCAACGTGTAGACTTGCCGTCTCGTCGAACCCGTCGCTTGCGACGAAGGGCTCGGCGAGTAAATTAACCCACAGACGCAGCCCACTGAGTTTCTCGTCGGATCTTCTCAGTGGGTCACATTTCGGATCCGTTGGTAGATTCTGCGAAGCACGGCTTTTGCTAGGATTCGTGTTAGCAACATCATCAGGCTTGAGCCCCGTGAACTCACCTACTAGCCCGGTGACGCTGACATGATCTCTAGACCATCAGCTTAGTTAGGAAAAAAAGTGTTGACTTAAAAAAGCTTTTCTGGTTTATCTCGATCTTACCTTTAAATTAATTTAATCTGACTTTATGCTTCCTTGAGATCGTGATTGAACTGCTATGAATTCAGATGCTGAAATGTTATCAGCGTATTATTCATATAGTGACATTTTCAATACTGTTTTCTTTTGTTGTAACACATTGGTCTTCTGTTTTGTCACTATCATTAATGAGCGCCGTATTACTAATCATCATAGTTTCGACCCTATTTTATCTCTTTCTCTCGGGTTTGAGGGTTATTGACATGTAGAAGAACAAATATATGACTCAACTAGTAGGTATTGTTTTTTTTTTGTATGTGTACTAAAAATATTTTTGGAATGTTAACTATAGAAACTAGATAAATTAAATTATTTTTACAATACCAATAATATACTTTGACTGTTATCGTTTAGAAAGTTCCATTTTTTTCTCTATCTAAGCTGGTAACCTCAGAGGGTTATGCGAGCATAACCGAATGAGTAGGTGAGCTCACGGGGCTCTAACCCGAGGATACCAAACTTCCATAGGGGATCATTTCTTAAACGTTATCTTGTACGTAAATACCTTTTTTTTTAATAATGCTATAGGAATTGACGTACTTAAGTTAGTCTGTGCAGTATATAGTACAGATAATGAATAAAAAAAAATAAAAAATAAAAATTTGGTTTCCGTTAGCGCCTCTCGCTTGTTTTGTGGCGGAACGAAATGAACGGACTGTATTTTTTAATAGGCTATTTTAATAAATTGAATGGAGAAAATTCAATCAAACGGGACCGACGAGTGAGAGTTCGCGTTGAGGTTTTTTTTAAGCAGTCGTCCCAGGTAGCGTGGCTCCGGTGGCGGGCGGTGCGATGGTTGAAAAGAGAAGACAGAATCATCTCAATTTCACAGAGCAAACGATACCTAAGCCGGTACAAATCACAGAAAGATCCGAAGCCCCTCTTTAGACCGAGAGATTCCAAACGAATTACGTCAGCTTTATTTAGTTACGTAAACGGCCGTCTGGTGTAGTGGTAAGTGACATGTTCACTACACAAGGGGGTCGCGGGTTCGAATCCCGCCAAGAGAAGATATTTGTATGATAAATATAAGTGTCTTTTCCAGGGTAATGGATGTATATTAAATATATGTATGTGTATAATAAATATCTTACATTTATTTCCGTTATCTGGTACCTGTAACACAAGTTCTTTACGAACTTATCACGGGACCAGTTAAAGTGGCGTGATTTTTAAAAAAAGTTCTTAAAATCGTTTGTTGATCATTCAACTGAACGAAATGATGACACCCAAACAAAAATTGTACCCTATTACGCGAACTATAGTCTAGATCTATCATACACACAAGTACGTATCGGCACGCGTAATCGACCTCCGGTGCATTGATCGCGCGGTCTTTGTTCGTGTGCATGTTTTTTTTTTTTGTAATATTTAAGTCTAGCAACTCGAAAACATAAAAGGATCGCCGTCTTCGATGCCATTATCAAGTTTCGATGGCATTATAAAATTTTATTGCGTTAATCACGTTTTAGTCTGTGAATTTTTATTTTACAACACCGATCGTAACAGAAACATTCCCGGAAACTAGGAACGGTGGGTAGGACTGCTGATTCTTGACGCGATACATTAAAAAGGAAAATCTCAAGGAGTTGTTCCTCCACGGGGAGGTACCACCACCCCGCCTATTTCTGCCGTGAAGCAGTAATGCGTTTTGATATTTGAAGGGTGGGGTAGCCGTTGTAACTATACTGAGACCTTAGAACTTATATCTCAAGGTGGGTGGCGCATTTACATTGTAGATGTCTATGGGCTCCAGTAACCACTTAGCACCAGGTGGGTTATGAGCTCGTCCACCCAATTAAGCAATGAAAAAAAAACAAAAAGAAAAAAGAATAGAATTCATCTTGACTATTTGAAACCAGGGCGTTCATCCGCAGCACATTTCTGGAAATCACCTTTGCACATACCAACCGGCCCTGTAAGGAACTTTTTTCCACGTGTCCCTCTTCAATAGCGATTTGAATGGAGCTATCAGCATTGGGCAGCGTCATGGCTGTCATCCTTGAGCGACGGCCTCTTCTACTCACCATCAGATGCATGGACAATATGCTAGACTACTTTTGTAGACGATAGTTCAGGTCCTTATAACTCGTAATCACGCATATATAGGCACGAAATTCGCCAATCAATACTCACGTTTTTTTTTTATTGTTTAGGTGGGTGATGGAGCTCACAGCCCACCTGGTGTTAAGTGGTTACTGGAGCCCATAGACATCTACAACGTAAATGCGCCACCCACCTTTTATGTGTTGTTCACGTTTTATGTATGTGTTGTGTTAAAATTGCATTTTAGTAATTAAAAATATCAATAATTTTTTCTTTTGGTTTCAGATCGAACTCCCTTCGCTTTGTTATAAACAAAGTAAGTATCAAACACGCCTCGTTTTCCTGTTCCGGAATTCTCCAAAGTGAAATTCACTTTTCTTTTTTATTTATCGATCGATGATTAGAGTTTGTTTTTGCGTCGCTTCGTCGAATTCGTTGAGTCAATGAGATAACGGTGTCGAAGCTAATCGGCTTACGCTGAAGCATTTCCTAAAGGCATGTCCCCAATGAGGGTGTTCTTAGTCTCTTTTTGTGCATCACAATTAATTGTAGGAGTAACCGCGATTTTTCGATCACCTTAAGCTTAAGCTGTACGTCCATTGTAGTGTTGACATAAACGCGCGTTTTCTTATAAAAAAATTACGGATGACGTCATCGGAGCGACTTGAAATGTTAATACCGGTTTCCCAGTATTTTTTTTTTTCTGATAGCTTAAGGTGAAACTTTTTTTTTTTTATTAACGATTTTTGAGATTTTTACCTTATGAAGACTTTATAGATTGAAATTGTCCTAAATACGGTTCGAAATAGCGTTATTATTATATATAAAAAAAAATAAGATTTCCATAACTGAGACCGCATCTATCGAGGTGAATGGCAATGGCAAATTCGCATCGTGATTTCTATGAGCTCTTTTAACCACTGAACACTAGGCGAGCCTTGAGCTGGGTAATCAATCAATTTAAAAAAAAATACATTAGGGGATCCCAATTCGAATGCTACGATTTTAACAAACACTTAATGCGTTCGGTAACTCTGTATAAGAAAAAAGTGGTACGATACAAGTTAGGCCCGCAAAGTTGTCGAGATTATGAAAAAAAAAATACACGTGTGGCACTCAGGGACTGCTGCGGTAAAGCTATTGCATAGCATTTATTATCGACTTATGCAATTATAATTAGACAATAATAATTTAATATTAAAACAATAATAAAAAAGACCACGCTATATTTATAAACGTTAGCAAAAACAAAACATTAACAATTCCTATTCACACTCATAAGGTAGACCGCGCGAGAGAGAGATAGGCAGACTTTTCATGATGCGCATGCAGTGCGACGTCACGCTGCGCGATCATTCACAAACACAACACAAGCGCAACGTGTGAATGTGTTGAACGCGAACTACATGGTAGGCGTAGTGGGGGGTGTTAGGTTTTATTTTCGTTACGGAATTTCTTGATTCGGTCGCCGCGCTCAAAGCCCGCGACAAAAACTATGCAATAGCTTAAAATCTGAATAATAAACAAACAACTTCATTATATTCCCAAAACATCGCTACTTATCACTAGAACATGATAACACAAAACAAAACAAACAAAAAAATTGTAATCCAATAAGCAATGTTAAATCGGTCTGTACCCAAACAAAAGTCCATATATAAAACGTTTCACACGTCGTCAATTTTGTTTCGAAGCCAGAATACATTCGGTCGAGATCGCATTATGATGTATAAATTTTCGTAGAATCACCGCTCCAATCCCTATCGGAGTCCATAACGTGTTTCGGGAGTGTCGATAGGCCGCGCCAAAGGGCAACCCTTGGGATCTCGCCGCTCTAAAGATGTCAGATATTATATGCACGAGAGAGAAAAAAAAAACACGTTGGCTACCGTTAGCGTTTGATATATGGAGTTTTATGGCGTTTTTTATTTATTACTTAGATGGGTGGACGAGCTCATAGCCCACCTGGTGATAAATGGCAACTGGAGCCCATAGACATCTACAACGTAAATGCGCCACCCACCTTGAGATATAAGTTCTAAGGTCTCAAGTATAGTTACAACGGCTGCCCCACCCTTCAAATCGAAACGCATTACTGCTTAACGGTAGAAATAGGCAGGGTGGTGGTACCGCGCGGTCAACACTCAAACAAGAGGTCCTACCATATGTATGCTTGAAAGTGTCTGGTAAATCTTGATGCTAAACGCCAGTATTAGTCAGTGAAACGCAAATGCAACTTTTTTTCCTACCTAAGCTTATAGCCTTGAGAGGCTATTTCAGCGTAACCGTGGCTAGTAGGTAAGCTCACGGGGCTCAAACCTGACGACGTTGCTAACACGAACCCTAGCAAGAGCCTTGCTTCTCAGAATCTACCACCGGATCGGAAACCCGACCCACTGAGAAGATCCGGCGAGAAACTCAGTGGGCTGTGTCTGAGAGTTAGATGCAACTAGGTTTGTACATATTCTACTGGTAAATTCTATACTGCAACGACTCGAAGACTTGAGGGAATTTTTTAAGAATAAATTCTGTCGGTTTGAAGTTTGTGGTGAAAGTCTCATATCTTCAGACTATGCACAAGGCTTGACCCACGAACCTACTCTTAATAAACATCAAAATTTCCAACAAATACAATAATATGTAAAAACAGTAAAATTTGCAACATATACTGTATGTAAAACTACATTAGTGTGAATAAAAAAATTTAATTTAAAAACAAACAAAAAAATACGCTTTGTTTATTGACAACGGGCCTTTAGCAAAATTTCAAGATAATCCGAGTTTTTAAATTTGTTGATAGTTAGATACATTGAAATATTCCGTTACACAGGTTTGGTAAACACGAGAAACTAATAAATAAATAAAAAATCGGTTGTCTGTAAAGTCGGCTTACTGACGATAGTGGAACGTGACATCATAAGAAAAAACTGATGGAATGGTTTCATTTTTCAAAAGAAATTTTTAATTTTATTTGTTTGCTAGATATTTTGTATTGACAATTGACACCACATTCACTTTTCACTGAACTTCATACTTGACGAAAACATGTAAATGTATTATTGTATAGCAGCTGTCCACGCGGATACATCGCTCACTCAAGTAGGAGAGAGACAGATGTCGAACGCTGCCGAATGCGGAGGCTGATTGTGCCTCGTTGTCGCTCGTTGCGCGCTCTCGCTTGCACTTCAAACCTTAAATGGAACGCCTCAGAGCGAGGTAACGCCGCATGAGTCATGTTTTTCAGTGCGCGCAGCCGGCTCCATCGAATTATAAGACGTTGTCACGTCAAAAAGTCTTAATAATCCAATGTTTCATTCAATCCAATTCAGTCGAATTAAAATTCAATTTGCCGAAAAACATTTCTAAAGACTAAAGAATCGGCCTTGAAAGAGTTAAACTAATAATAAAACTCGAATAGACGAGTCGCATTTATAATGTTATTGTGAATTTGGTGATAACACATTTTCCCACAGACGTCGGCGCACAGCGCATCCGCCGCTCGCGGTTTTCATTCATAAAAACGCTACGTTGCAGTGTTATTATCGTTCTCGTATTGTTGTTCATCGAATAGGGACGGGCTGTTTTATTTCGATATACACATATCTTGAAATTTCCACTTATATCACATATTTTGAGATGGGTGATGATAGCGTTAACGTATCGCTTTCTGTGGTTTCCGGTACGCTCCTCTCCAGTAATCATGAAAAATGCCAAAGTTGTTAGTGACATTTCTATGTTTCTTAATTAAGAGGACAGTTTTTCTTTCATTTTTCAGTAGTACGGTTCAGTTGCTACTGCGGCTTAGACATGTAAATAAAAAATAAAAAGGAAATAAAATAAAGAGGCTTGGGGCCGGTCTATGTCGAGCCTATGGGCTGATAGAATAGACTTTCAACAGAGATTTTTATTTCGAAACATAAATTCGAAGTATCGATTGCGCAACGGCTACCCCGCCAATCAAATCAGGACGCATGACTGCTCCGCAATAGAAATAAGCAGAATGATGGTACCGACCCGTGCAGGCTTACAATGTGGCACACTACTTACTGGTACTTAAATTAAATTCGTAATGCACGCGGGTTTTTCTCAGTGGGTTCCGTTTCCGATCCGGTGGTAGATTCTGCGAAGCACGGCTCTTGCTAGGGTTCGTGTTAGCAACGCCGTCAGGTTTGAGCCCCGTGAGCTCACCTACGAGTTAAGATTACGCTGAAATAGCTTCTCAAGGCTATCCAGCTTAGGTAGCAAAAAGAAAAAATGCACGCGGGTTACTATATGTTGTTTTTCTTTCATCATGCAAGTTGTTCATGAACACGTAATTAGATGTTAATGTTTGTTACCTGCCTCATGATTTGAACCCTGGCACGCGCTTATCACTCAATACAAATACAGCGGAGGTCTTATTTGTTAGGCCGCGGACACTTGTATGAGGTCGATGAACGCTACGGAATTTAAGACCGGCCAGTGGCATAATTAGATATAATAATAGATAGATATATATGCTTTAAAGTGGGTACCGGATATTGTGGGCATCACAACCTGGAACGCAACAATTCAGGTTTCAATTGTATTGTTTAATGGGTGACCTGTCCATGAAAGCTGAACGCATGACGGTTTCGTGGCAGAAATAGACGAGCATGGCAATGGTAGGAAGCGGCTTGGCTATGCCACTGGCATTGCCGAAGTCCATGAGCGACGGTAAACACTCTCCATCAGGTGGGCCATATGCTCGTCTCCCTACAAGGGCGATAAAAAATAATAGTTTAAAAAAACTAACAAAATACGCTTTTATAGAAAATCCAACTATAAAATAGAAAATACATTTTAATAAATTTGAATTAAAAATAGTGTAAGATAAAATTATTTTATTGTAAAAAAGCGTGAGTGCTTTTCAGAACCTTTACTCATATCTGTTCATAAAATATTTATAACTACTGATACCATGCACCCCACGCTTTTTATACAATAAAATCTTCGATCAATAAATAATACGACTAGATTCGCGATTAGCGCTTCAAAAACGGCCCGAAAAATAAGACCACAAATAAATTTGTGGTCTTATTTCAAATTAGTATGGTCCAATCATAGCCAACACTAAGACGTCAAAACGCTGCACTGCGCGTTCAAAAACGGAGTAAAAAACCACCGTAACCCCAAGGTTTTGGAAGGAATATATTTTTTTGGTAAGTTTATATTATGAAGTGAATTTCATAAAATAATAAACAGAATTATATAGTAAATAAAATACAATTTACGAATATTGTAATTGTTTGGCCAATGTTTGCAACAAGGCACCAACTATTGTAACAAACATCACCTATTCTTGAACAGGGAATGCATAGAGTAGTTTTGTTATTTTATAATGTTATTTTTGTTTGTAGATTTCCTAGTAGCCCCTTTTCGCTGTGCACAATGGATATATATAGTCGCGAAAGAAAAAGGATAAGAATTATAGAACCCTTATAATATATAATATGGTGGCAAATCAATGCAAAAAAGTATTATAAAACTTTATATGTGTGTGTAAATATTTTAAGCGTATATGCTGAAAAGGATTTGTTTTCTAGGGGAAACGAACACAGCCATCAAATAAGCCTAAATTAAACTGATTATAGAAAAATTCTTTAATATAAGATTAATTATATTTGTAAAAAATAAACCGCTCATATAAAAATTACTTCTAAAAAACAGCTTTATAACAAGCTGAATCTGTTTAAAGGTAATTAAACAAAAAGTAATAATATTGTTTTAATTACTTCTGTAAAAAGAATACGTGGAAAACGTTGTTGTTCCTTTGTTTCCTTTCATATTTTTTTTACTTTATTCAATTTTATTATTTATTACCTATTTGTTGTAATAGCGGCAATGTAAAATATTATCTACTAATTTTTTGAATCGGTCAAAAATAGTTGCGACCGTACAAAACAAACCTAAAACAAATATATTCTGCAACTCTACGTCTTTCAATACTTACTGTGTTCTGAGCATTGAAATGTAATACCAAGAACTACATCTAGTTCCACAATACAATAAGCACGAAATTTTAAACAAATATTTTTAACCTTATAAATTAGGCTTTATGTATCATTTTAGAATAAATATTTTTGTACTGATGACTTTTTATGTTCAAGTGACATTTTAAATTTATGCCACAATATTCTTTCTCTGACGAAAGGACCTAAATAAATATATTTTGCAATGGTAATTAAACTTTATGTTTAAGCATTAAGGTTTATAATAAACTGAAGTCGTTAACATAATCAACCTTTTTTCTAAGAAATGAAGATGTTTTCGTGTCTGAAAACGTGGCCACTCGAGCGTCTTATTTTTGTTCCTGATCCTTAATCTAGTAGTATTATTGATCGAAGAATAAAATCATTTTTTCTTACACTATTTTTAATTCAAATTTATTAAAATTTATTTTCTATTATTTAGTTAGATTTTCTATAAAACCGTATTTTGTTAGTTTTTTTAATCTATTATTTATTTTTCATTATTTTAGTTGAATTTCAATTTTTTCTATTAAAAAAAAAAGAAATTGTAATATTGAGTTTAATTAATTGAATGAATTGAATTAATAAGTATAGCAAATTTCGAGTTAATCCGACGTATTGAAGGGGTCAAAATCATGTTCAAAGATTCCGTTACATACATACGTCTGAAGCTAATAAAAGCGTATTAAAATTGGCAATGACATCTCTTTGAAGATCCTCTTGATTGACCCTTCATTAAGATATATACTTAATAATTAGGAGAAATAATCGCTCTTTATATATAGTGTGTGAATACAAGAGAGCCATCAGTATGTGATTGTGTTATTAAAAAAAAAAAATCCCTCGACACATCCGTTCGGAATGCACAGATGCGAAATTTATCGAAATTCTCATGCATTATTCGATTCCACATTATCTTCTTAAACCTTCTAATCGGTTATAATGCGTCGATAACATGTGTACAATGTCGCACAATCTAAAGGGATATCCGGTTTTTTACGAATTCAGCCTTTACTCCCACGCCATGACAAAACCTGATCTTTTTTCTCATTGCATTCATAACGAAATCAAATACTGTATATATTTCAGAAGTTTGGGTTCCGTCGATACGGATTTTATCGATTTCCTTTTATTATCATTAATGAAAGAAAAAAATACAGTGTTTTAAACTGACTTACATCTGGAAGCCCTTGTTTTGGGTTGTTCCTGATTACATTTTAAATATCAGAATCGTGTCATCCGAGCATTCCCAGTAAATCAATTGTTAGAGCAGTGTTTATCTAAGGCCGCTTGTCAAAACACGGTCATAAATCAAATTCGACAGTGACCACACGATACGGACCACAATGGACTTCCGCTCCAAAAAAAACGACGACAATAGTGTTAATCGGTCCGACGGAGGCGAGAACGTCCGTATGTTGCGGTAGGACCCATTGTCATATAACAACATTCCCATTGTCAACAAACCGTATTAGGTGTGAAACGGCCTCTAATCCCATATTTAGTCACACACATACACAAAGAAAGCACCACTCAATTTGAAAGCAATAAAAATCAAAGCACGACTTATCTTAAGTACAACGAAGAAAGCCGACATATCTAAAATGCACGAAACTGGTTCTGATAACAGACAGAGCTCGGTCCGGTAACGAGGGGCCCTCGGAACTTTCACACGGAGAACACATGTACGTACGGTATGTATGACGGATGTCGTCGCAATTACGAACGGCCATTATTATTGCGCGGTATTGTACGCCAAATTACAGCATCTCGGCTTCCCATCCGGTGTAACGTTGAGACGTAGTCAAAACAAAATCTGCCTTATCTCGATAGCGGAGACCCCGAAATCGTTTAGTCTGGAAACGTTCAAGATGTGTCTAGAGCGCGTCTATAAGAGTGGCTAATGAGAGCAGGACGGATTCCAGGTGAACGAAGAACCCTCGAATCGAACAATAGTCCAGCGGCATCACACCTCGTGGACACTTGCGGTCGTCCATTGATTTATAGCTGTCGATGTAAACGCACCAGGGATATTGCACCGGAGAGAATCGGGCCTTTCTACGTTCACAAAACCGTGTTCCAACTAGTTTTCTGTTCAATGCACCCATCCGACTGTAAGAACGCCGGAATCTGTTTTATCATTGCGTACAATGCAATATTTGTGAAGCTGGCCTCTGGTACGGGGAACGAGCGATGAATTATCTCGGGACCCAAATGGGTCTATTGAGAATTTCTGCTTTGAATACCACTGCGAGATAGACACACAATATGATCTTCTTTTTTTTCTTTCGTTTCGTACGACATTCAGAATATGAATGTGGCAATTTAACGTATTGTGTTATAATGCGTTGCGTTCAAACTGATTAAAAGTATCGATTTAAACACAATTCAAACTTCAAAGAACACGCCACATTCAATAAGTGCTGCCCTTAAACATCAATATCAGAATTAAGGAACAGTCAAGTGAGGCAGCGAAGACAAAGACAATAAAAGGAACAATTTGCATGGAGACGGCTAACATCCGATGCGTTCCCGAGAGCAATCACCCTTGGAGTTCTGAGTCCCAGAGAGTCGGTGAGTCACGGCCCTTGGTGACCCGGTTCGCACGGACCTACCCGCCTTAGAACGCTTGTTATATGGCGCGGAATTTACGACTTATATTTTTACTGCTGTTTTATATAATTTATATCATGTTTAGTAAGAAATCGGCGGACGATTCAAGAATATACGCCGACTAAATGAATTTTGGTATAGAAACGGAAAGTTTTTTATGGTGCCCAGACGTTTTGGCGCTCACGAAAATGTATATCTACGCCTTGAAATGGACAGATATGGGTTTTACTTAATGAAAGAAAGGCTCTGGTTTTTTTAGTTAGTTATAGCCAGAAGAACTAGCGGCTCATCTGATATTGAGCGACTATTGATATAGAGACATCCACGTTAATTTTCATAATGGAACGTAGCGAATGGGTAAATATGGTGTACATTATTTTTAAAAGCGGATGTGGAAGTAGCCGTGAACGCACTAACATATCTTCTGATCGAAAGATGGACAGGTAAGAATTGATTTGCGGTAAAATTGAAATTGCGTTTGCAAATGCATTTAAGAAATGTATACGCTCATCCCTAGTATACTATTAGTCTTTAATGTAGTTTTGGATTTTGGAAAACATAGTTTATCGTCGCGTCGATTTCTGTTTGCCACATTAGACATTTTGGTGAATCTATTGGGGCAAGTTTTAACAAAAGATGCAACTTCGTATATATATATAGACAAGGAAGGGTAAAAAGTCTATGCTTTGCAGAATATGGCTTGCAGCTGTCGGCTATTGCCTATTCAAATATAGACCTTAAACACCTTTTTTGTGCCTTAAAAACTTGATCTTTTTGCGTTGAGTTTCCCCAGAAAATTATTCCATATCTAAGACACTGGTGGTAGGACCTCTTATGAGTTAGCACGGGTAAGTACCACCACTCCACCTATTTCTGCCGCGAAGCAGTAATGCGTTTCGGCTTGAAGGGTGGGGCAGCCGTTGTAACTATACTGAGACCTTAGAACTTATATCTCAAGGTGTTTGGCGCATTTACGTTGTAGATGTCTATGGGCTCTAACCACTTAACACCAGGTGAGCTGTGAGCTCGTCCACCCATCTAAAAAAAAAAGAGGCATCCCATGTAATCCAGGCATTAGTAGTAGTATTAATGCAAATTTGGATCGATGCAGCCGTCCCGTGCGTCGTCCGGTTCGGCCGGTCAAACAGATGTTCAAGTGTCGACCTTGGCCCGAAGCTGCACTGCAATGAATCGCCTTCTATTAAACGGTACGCAACGATTTTTATTGAATGAATGAATTAAAATGAAAAAAAAAAACTTAGAAACGATGGTACCGCATTTTCCAAGGATTACAGACTTGCGTTAATATTGGCGGTGAAATAATTTGCGTACTTGTTTTGTAGAAGGTATTTTGGGGTATATTTTCATAGTCATTTACATTTACTGACTGGTGGTAGGACATCTTGTGAGTCCGCACGGGTAGGTACCACCGCCCCGCCTATTTCATCCGTGAAGCAGTAATGCGTTTCGGTTTGAAGGGTGGGGCAGCCGTTGTGACTATACTGAGACCTTAGGACTTATATCTCAAGGTGTGTGGCGCATTTACGTTGTAGACGTCTATGGACTCCAGTAACCACTTAACACCAGGTGGGCTGTGAGCTCGTCCGCACATCTAAGCAATAAATAAAATAAAAACTTAGAGGACAATTTTGTAGTAAAAATCATGTAGACTTGATCTTTGCTATTTACTCCTGTGCATAAATGTATGTTTCTCTCAAATGCTTTTACGGCTGCACGGCACCCGAAATAAATCTTAAACGACACACTTAATTGAATGTTCGGTCATTACTTTAACAACGCAAACTAGAGTCATTACCTGGTGGAGTATTCAAAAGCGTATCACTCTTACTCGTCGCATTCCGAGGTTCGCTCTTATCGAACTGGTCTCGGGCAAAGGGAACGGAGATTTTAACGTACACTTGAACGATTATTTACTGTAATTGGCAAAAAGGCACTATAAAAGTAAATGTCGGACCGCAGCCGTAATCTACCCGTGTAAAATATAATTCATTGCGGTGGCTGAGATGCGAATGACCAATGCCGAGGAGTTGCGGTGATGCGTTTCGCTAGTCATCTTCAATTTGCAAGCTTCTTTCGAACTATAAGATATGATGGAATATTGTGCAGAAATTACGCTTGTATTGCAGATTTACGGCTTTCGGAACTATAATAATAATATTAATATAACTCTTTATTTGACACCACATGTACAGAGTAAGCATATAAAACAAATAATAGACGGTGACATAAATTAGCGGTAATATAATAAAATAGTTGTTGTATTACTATAATAGTTGGCCAGTTCGTCGTATGTAAATTTATACAATTTAACTGGTAAATTAAAACAAATTATAATTAGAACACGTAAATATGGCACGGACTAAACATTAGCAAGCAAGCAAGCACACTGGGCAATGGTGCTATCTTTTAGTTATTGTATGATATTTTATTTCAAGGGCGTATAAGATGCACTTTCGAGCGAAGATCTAGTGTTGTTACTTGATCTGTGTTTTTCGTTGAGTTTTTTGAACAACCGAATGATTTTTCAAAGCGCAGAAATTGTACTTGTTTCTTTCATATACAAATAATAAGAATAACGTAAAAATCGATCGCAACAAAGGGGATCCTGTGGGCGGGTGGCCATGATCGAATCAAAATTTAAGTACAAATTGAAGAAATACAAAATCCCCATTAACGTTTCGAAACAAACAAAAAAAAATATACACGAAAATATTCTGTAACGACTTTTTAATTTATTCGGGACGATCCCTAAAAGGGTCGATTACGATGAAATGAAAATAAGAAAAGCAAATCATTTTTTTTTTGTGTCGTAACGGTACTGCGACTTTTGTTATTTAAAAATAGATATTGACGTACAATTTTATAGGGACCGAAGAGCTTCATGTGATTTGGGCTTTAATTAATGAAACATAGTGGTAGAATTTTTTAAAAATATAATTTATAGTATGTGAAGTTTTAGTATTTGTACATCGGTTACCGAGCGATGGTCTGTTTTATCGGTATCTTGACGCTAAATAAATGTTAATATTGAAAACGAAGAAGATTTTAGTTAGAGAGAAATTTACAATTCAGTCGTCCGTGAGACCAAGAGAACTATAAACTATTTGTTGAGTCGGAAATTAATAAACGAGATATTGTACCGTTAAAATAGTATTAATTGCTTCTATGATTCGCGAAAACTTAAGAAAGTGCAACGTACCGGGCATCATATCATTTAGGCCACGACGATTTCGAAAACCAGTACCTACTAGCTACACTACACAAATCTTTACAACGACGAAGAAGATTTCGACGAGCGAACTAACCCATAGACACAGCCTACTGAGTTTCTCGCCGGATCTTCTCAGTGGAGCGCGATTCCGATCAAGTGGTAGATTCTGTGAAGCACTACTCTTTCTAGGACTCTACTCTCTCTACTCTTTCTAGTGTTAGCAACACACCCGGCCCCGTGTGAGTCGTTGAGCCCCGTGAGCTCACCTACACGTCAAAGAGAAGCTGATAAAGCCTCTCAAGGCTATCAGCATAGGTAGGAAAAAAAGTGCGGATAAATTTCATACGTTAAATGCTGATTCATTTACTTGTTTCGTTAAGTATACATGCTCACTTTCTTTAAGTCGATTCGAAATAGTAAAATTTATCTACGAGTAAGGGAGAGGACGGACACTTGGCTGCTTCGCGGCAGAAATAGGCAGAACCGTGGTACCTACACGTGCGAGATCAGAATACTTTCCTACTTATCAGCAACGACGCATATACATGATGTTGCGGATCCTTTTTTGATTACTAATTTATACTCTTATTCAGCTCTTGCCAGCCACCATGCATACGTCGTCACGCCACCGAGCCTGAGGGCTGGATGAGAGAACCTGAGAATCGTGCTCAGTGGTGTGCTATTGGAGAGGCCTATGTCCAGCAGTGGACCGTTATAGGCTGATGATGATGATGATGATGATGATGATGATACCTTTCATTGGGTTTCACATTTAAGGGATAAATTGGCGGTATAGACATATCAGTCGTACAGCAGACTAGATAAGGACTATTAGCTATGTGTGCGCGTGTAAGAGATGGTAGATAGTCGCGCTTTAATGAAAAAGTAAGGTAACGATTTTCATGTTGTTATTCTCCGGTAATGCCATAAAAGAATCGCTTCAAAATTCAAAAAAAAGTTCCGGTGAAAAACGAAAACATCTTTATTGCTTAAAATTATATTTTGTTGTTGTGTCTCATTTTAAATTTATTGTTCTCTAATTCCTAGTCGAAATAGCACGTATGCTGTTTCAAGTATTTTGGAACACAACTTTCAAAATTGAAACCAGTGGTATCACCGGATCCGGACCAATGACATTTCAATGGAATCCAGGTCGTTTTGAACTTAAAAGGTGCGTAATCGAATACTTACCTTTAGCCGACGAAATGTTTCGTTATTATTAAAAAACTTTTTTGAGAGTTTTTTACTGGCGAAGAGAGTCGATCTCTCGGCTCACCTGTTGTCTATGAATTCATCGCTACTTAATTCCCGTCGCCCGTCTTAAAACCGAGCCGAGATCGAAGTACGAAGCCAGTTCCATGGGAATAACGCCAATTTCCATCTTTAAACAGGGTTCTGTTTTGATTGGTCCGAGTTTCGTTTTTGAAGTAGGCAGTCCGATAGCACTTAGACGGCTCGAGAAATATACTGATTTAAATATTACGAACGCTTTTTTTAATTCGGATCAGAACATAAGGTATACGCTTTGTATTGGCTCATAAAAAATCTGCTATTACGTTTTTTTAGCGCATCCACAGCGAATGCTCTGTAGATACGTCCGCAGCTCTGGAGAGCTTTATTGTACCAAAGAAAATTATAGCTGTCGTACCTAATAATACGTTAACGATAAAAGGGCCTATCAACCGGATGCATTAACCAATACAAATACCGTACAGGATCCGAACACTAAACACGGCACTACTCCATAGTGATTGAGTATTTTCGTAACCATCGCGCGTTGAACTCATAAAAAACTAATAAGCGTTCATAAAATCATAAAAAAAAAACAACTATTAAGTGACTATACATCTATCAGTGTATCTGTCGGTCTGACGGGGACGGGCCAAGATGAAAGATTCAATCACGAAGCTGTTCGCTTCCTAGAAGACGATGGTTTTTTTTGCCAAAGTTCAATAATAGTTTTGGGGTCCCGCGAGACGCGCTCGGAACAACTCTAAATGATTCGTTACTTCGTTCATGAGTTCATTTTTTGCCGATCAATCAATAGTAAATCAATTTAAAGTGGAGGGGATGGTACAATGCGACGAACGTGATTTAAGATTTCGGACGGATTAAATGAGAATATTCGGATGACATTCTCGCGTCTAACCAGGGAAAACGTGATGGGTTTAAATGCTGCAATTATTTCACTTGTATTAAGATGACTTTTACATTTAACTGCGATTATTTTTGTATTTAATTAGTAACCGTGAATTAATTATAATTTAGTTAGTTATATTTTAAAAATTGATGATGACCGAGCTTTGCTCGAGTTTTTTTTGATAACGCCATCTTGTTGTGTCTTTAAAGCGGTTAGTTGCCCTCAATTAAGAAAAATAGTATTATTATTCGCCTATAGATGTCGGGAAGAGTTGATTATTGAAAACACGAATAAAACAACATTTTCTGAAAATAAATCGTAGCTAGATCGATTTATGGCCCCCGAAATCCCCTGTATACTAAATTTTATGAAAGTCGTTGGAGCCGTTTCCGAGGTTCAGATTATATACATATATATTAATTTACAAGAATTGCTCGTTTAAAGGTATAAGATAAGATACAGAACACTGGACGCGTCGAGCGTTCGTGTTTGCCGCATTTTTTCCGCGCCACCAATCACTCGGGAGTCGTGAGATGCGTTTTTTTACGTCAGGCCCGTTACTGACCCGCACCTTACATTTGTCTGCCATAAAAAAAAAGACTACTCTAAACAAAATTACGCTGCACAATGCTCAGTTTAACGGCGAAAGAAACCTTACTTGCGATCAAAACACGCAACGTAAGAAAATTTGCTCAAACTGTAGTCGAATGGAATTAGTTTGAATACCGATAAACTTTTATCAATGTATGGCGTGCTAAGTGGCGTTTTTTGTTTCGAGAAAAGGAGAGATTTATTGAGCTTTTTTCTGGACCACCTTGCGGAGGACATCTTTGACGAAGGGATGAGAAACGCATATGGCAATGAATGAAGCTGCTACGTATTTTAGTGATGCGGTGTCGTCGTGGGAACATTTTATTAATATTCGGCTTGTTTGTGTACTGCCGATCTGCCTTGATAAATTTCAACTACAACTTTTTAATTAAAGAACATAAATAAATTAAAAACACATATTGAATTTCTAACTGGTTTCAAATGCAATATACCGTTGCGAACAAAATCCGCTGAGTTCGATATTAGCCCTACTGAAAATCATATAAAAACCTTATGATGGACGAAGTTTGTGTATTTTGTTTTATAGTGTTCACGTGGTAGTCGAAATTCGACTATAATTATTAATTTAAATTATAAGTTTGAACATTATTATGGTTCTACTGTCAAAGACTTTACTTCTATAATCACAGATTTCGCTAAAGCTACATACACTATACACAAATAATATTAAAGAAATCAATATTAATCTATTCTCAACTTGACCACAGACTGATAATAAAATAAAATAAAATATATACTTAGTCTGGATAAATACTGTTACAATAAAAAAAATATATATTGCAAATAACATTTATTACTTTTAGAGTGTGTTAGTTTAATACATAAATATAAAACAATTTAAAGTATAAAAAGCTTATTCGAAGTGGTCTCCATTGGCTGCAATACAGTCCTTTAAACGTTGAGGCCAGTTATTAATAAAAGCACGCACTCTTTCCATGGGAATTTTTTTTACTGCCAATCGTATGGATTGTTTTAGGGACTCCAAATTATCATGGCGTTTAGAGCAATCCGTACTCTCTAAAACTGACCATAAATCATAATCCAGCGGATTAAGATCGGGACTAGACGATGGCTAGTCTTCAGCTCTGATGAAGTCCGAAACGTTCGTTTCCAACCAAGACTGCGTAGACCGAGCTTTATGACCTGGCGCCGAGTCTTGCTGGAAGGACCATTAAAAATTGCATTTGGCTCCATACCTACTTTGTGTAATGCAATTACAGCGATTCGGTTCTCTTTATCACCCCACTCCATTGTAATATCGCAAAATATTGTACAATGTATTGGCGCCAAAATGAGAAAACTCAATGAGCAATCATATAAAAATGACAGATTCCAAATTCAAATGTAATATTTTGTTTATTTTTAATTGTAACAGTATTTATGGCCAGACTAAGTAGTATATATGCGTGTGTGACATACATGTTAGTGTGTGTAATGTTTTCTTTATTAGTTTAATGTATCTTTTATGCATTATTTTAAAAAAATATTAGCATTGTGCACTCCTTCTCTATGTTCTCTATAAGTGTGGGAAATTTCATACTCCACCGATCGCGCAATTTTCGTAAAAAGGGATACAAAGTTTTTGCTTCACGTATTAATATATAGATACTTTGTCGCATATTTTAAGTTCGCTTCAGTCGGTTCAGATCGAAGTCCAGCTGCAGAATGCAGGCTGCCGCCGACTCAGACATTTCTATGTATAGAATCTGGACTGAGTGCACCTGAATTAAACACACTCTATCGATTGAATATTTAAACGGATACGTCGATTCGGGTCACTGAAATCTAAGTAGCGACAAGTCCGAGATTAATGTTTCCCGAGATTAATGTTAGCCAGCAATATAACTTGAAAAACAGTTCGCAGTGGGTCCTCGGTACTGCCGTGGTCCGTGGGTTAATGACCATAATATTAGGTAATTAAAAATAAAACTTGAAAACTAAGGTGCTATTCATCAATATATTTTGAATATTCCATTAACTAATTTTATACATAGCTTACTTACAAAGCTTACCAATAAAAAGGTAATGGTAACTGTTTGGTGATCTCAGCATGATGTTATTCACTATAGCATTCTCCGATCTGGTCAAGCAATAACGGCAGATGTCTACTGTGCCGAACTCCGAACAACGATAGCAAAACTTGCAGTGAAACAGCCCCGACTCATGAATCGATCTTCACCATTATTGCTCCATGATAACGCGAGACCTAATACAGCACGAGAAGCCGTTTTAACTACATAATTAGAAACCATTCGTCACCCTTCGTATTCGCCAGACCTTGCTCCAACGTATTGCTATTTTTTTCGCGATTTGGACAATTTTCTACGTGATAAAAAGTTTTCTTCCTAGGAGGCAGTACAAAATGCTTTCATACAGTTTGTAGTATCTAGATCACCAGAGTTCTATATCAAAGGCATAAATGACCTTTCTATAGGATGGCAGCAACGTATAGATAATAATGGTAGATATTTTGATTAAATGAATATGTTAAATGAAAAAAAAAAACGAATTTCAAATTTTCAGTACCAATCGGCAATTTTCATACTTTAACCCCTAATATTACAAATAATCATATGCTCGTTTGACGCGTGGTAGAAGACAGTTAACGCTTCTCTGCATTATTATAATAAAGATAAGTTTAAGAAACAACAAAAATGTGTAATAAAAATAAAAATTGTACGAAAAATACGACTTGAAGTGATTTAACGACCACCTCCATATCGGTTAAAGAATTTACATCGATGCGAAATTTTTTGCACAAATTAGTTATAGTGTGATAAAAATTTCTTTTTTTTTTAAAAAGCTTCACTAAAACTATTAATAAAATATCACTGTATCATCAAATCACTAAAGGTTAGGCTACAATGATAATAAAACAAAAATTTGAATGAAATTAATTTCGGAATTCGATACTCGCTTTTTAGACGGAGGCCCGTAAAACTAGCAAGAAAATATAAATGAACAAAAAACATTATAATTTTTTTACGAAGCGCTTAAGTAAGTTCTCATACCATATCGGAACCACAACATTGTGAGCGCTATTCAAATTTCCAACAATATATCATAGATGTCGCTACTGAAAGCTTCACTACACCTTCGCGAGACCGGAGATCGTACCATTTATTAGGAACTGTTTATTTATGATTATAACAGTCTCATGCTTATGCTCCATACTACTATGCTACATACTTAAGATCAAGTGCCACCGGCTAAGGAAGTGGCAAAATTGATTAGGCTGCAGCATTTCTATAGAACTGCAGGTGGTTGGGTTGTTTATGTGCTGCTGATGGTGTTTTTTAGGAAGGAATTATTACTAATGACCCGGAGGCCTTCACAGTTTCACCAGGACATGTGGGCGTGTATGAACTCAGCCAGGAGGGTTCGGATATGCTAACAGCAGCCCGAGTGCCTCTGAGACTTAACAGCCCTAGGTTGCACGTCGAACTCTTTGCCGAGTTCGACCAGTCTGAAGTCGTCGTGGCCTAAAGGATAAGACGTCCGGTGCAATCGTATCAAGCGATGCACCGGTGTTCGAATCCCGCAGGCGGGTACCAATTTTTCTAATGAAATGCGTACTTAACAATTGTTGACGACTGACTTCCACGATGAAGGATTATTATCTTGTAATAAAAATCAAGGCCGCAAAATTATAATTTGCGTAAAAACTGGTGGTAACCACCCCGCCTATTTCGACAACGAAGCAGTAATGCGTTTCGGTTTGAAGGGCGGGGCAGCCGTCGTAACTATACTTGAGACCTTAGAACTTATATCTCGAGGTGGGTGGCGCATTTACGTTGTAGATGTCTATGGGCTCCAGTAACCACTTAACACCAGGTGGGCTGTGAGCTCGTCCATCCATCACGCTTCACGCCAGAAATAGGCAGGGCGGTGGTACCTACCCGTGCGGACTCACAAGAGGTCCACCAGTGATTACGCAAATTATAATTTTGCGGGTTTGATTTTTATTACACGATGTTATTCCTTCACCGTGGAAGTCAATCGTGAACATTTGTTGAGTACGTATTTCATTACAAAAATTGGTACCCGCCTGCCGGATTCGAACACCGGCGCATCGCTACATACGAATGCACCGGACGTCTTATCCTTTAGGCCACGACGAATGCTATTCCCTTAATCCTACTACATATAACTAGGAACATATAATAGTGTCCTTGGTGTTCTGTTATGTTTGAACAATTTGAAGAGTACGACGAATAGAAAATAATCTGAAACTATCTTATTCCGTTGCAAATTAACCATCTCTTCCGGATGGATATCAAGCATCCGTAATTGCTAAAGTTAAGCGTATAAGTTAATTGTTGTGTGCTCGCGATGATCTTATCGGCCAACGTACATTGTTGCCGCGTAACGCCACATGAAAAACAAAACTCATTAATCCAAATGGAACGAGTCTAAAATTCGATAAATTACAAAAAGTAACAACAAAAATTCACAATTGCACGATTATTATCGCATAACTCGCAACTATAAATGTTATAAGTTAAGCATTTATTATTAATTTTTTCTATATCTCGTCCCTACTACAATGTAGCAGGTACAATTTTATCTTCAGTCATCTCTCATTACTTGGTTCACGACAGCGTGACGCCATTCGATGTGGTAAATGCCTGTGGACTCTGTAGTGCTGCGATCGAATGGACTCTTGGAATTGGACTCGAATCACAGAAAGGAATCTTTGAGAAAAGTGAATTTCGAATAGATTTTTTTTTTTTGGGTCAATAAAAAAATCTTACCGCTCGCCTGATAATGAGAGTGAAGTTTTTTTTATTGCTTAGCTGGGCGAACGAGCTCACAGCCCACCTGGTGTCAAGCGGTTACTGGAGCCCACAGACATCTACAACGTAAATGCGCCACCCACCTTGAGATATGAGTTCTAAGGTCTCAGTATAGTTACAACGGCAGCGCCACCGTTCAAATCGAAACGCATTACTGCTTCACGGCAGAAATAGGCAGGGTGGTGGTACCTACTCGTGCGGACTCACAAGAGGTCCTACCACCAGTGATCAGCTTGTGAATGAAGTGAGTGAAGAAACACACAATTGCTTCACGGACTCCAAAAATGTGGTGCTAATGATGCCTGTATCCAACATGTGCGTGCACATTCTACGTTAATAATACATATAATGTACTAAATCGAACTGCATCGTCTTATTAAAATGCTTTATTTTAGTTTGGTGTCAGGGCGTATCGGGTGGATATTGCCATTTTACTTATGTTTGCCGCGGAATATAAAAGACGTGCGTTTTATTCAGGAGAATAGTCATTACGGATCTTTCCGATCCATTAATGGTGCTTTTAGGTACCTCAAGCACCGGTCACCGTCCTCGCCGAGTCCATTTCTTGCGACGAAGGGCTCGACGAGTAAATTAACCCATAGACATAGCCCACTGAATTTCTCGCCGGATCTTCTCAGAGGGTCGCGATTCTGATCCCGTGGTAGGTTCTGCGAAGCACTGCTCTTGCTAGGGCCAGTGTTAGCAACACATCCGGTTTGAGCACCGTGAGATCATCTACATGTTAGGGCGAAGCTGAAATAGCCTCTCAAAGTTATCAGCATGGGTAGGAGAAAAAAAAAACAGGAGAATAATGTTAAAATATTATTAAGATGTTCATCACACGTGCCGTGGGTTCCAGTAATTACTCCGCAACAGATGTATCGAGAGTTACACCCTGTTTTTTTTTTTAAATTTATTTATCGTCCAAACGTCGCAAAGAACACATCCGTGCGTGCCACTGTTTACCGCTTAGGACTCTTGACAAACCTCATTCGAAGACTTATCATACTGCTCAGTTTCATTTCAGAGTCACATAATACGTGTCACAGTCACATAATCTACTTCTTTGAAGTCGTCGTGGCCTAAAGGATAAGACGTCCGGTGCATTCGTATCTAGCGATGCACCGGTGTTCGAATCCCGCTGGCGGGTACCAATTTTTCTAATGAAATACGTACTTAACAAATGTTCACGATTGACTTCCACGGTGAAGGAATAACATCGTGTCATAAAAATCAAACCCGCAAAATTATAATTTGCGTAATTACTGGTGGTAGGACCTCTTGTGAGTCCGCACGGGTAGGTACCACCAGCGCCGCCTATTTCTGCCGTGAAGCAGTAATGCGTTTCGGTTTGAAGGGTGGGGCAGCCGTTGTAACTATACTGAGACCTTAGAACTTATATCTCAAGGTGTGTGGCGCATTTACGCTGTAGATGTCTATGGGCTCCAGTAACAACTTAACCCCAGGTGGGCTGTGAGCTCGTCCACACATCTAAGCAATAAAAAAAAAAAAAACTTCACTAAAAATATGTAGGTACAATACAATTTTTATTTGGTATGCTTGGCGTTCAACACATCACTACCGGTAGAATAAAGAGTTGTTGCGTGCACCGGCGCCTAGTGTTTATCCTAGGCAGTGCAATTTATGTTATTGAAAAACTTCTCTCTCCTCTCGGTAGAAATTGTATTCCGCGAGTTAAACTTTCGGTTTCATTTTTTCTTTTTTTAATTAAATTTTATGCGCAGGCTGGTCTCGAAAAAGACTATGGTTTTTATGGACGAGTATGATGTTCGTAAAAAGGATAATGTGGCTTAAAAGGTTTTTTTTATGTTATACTAGCTAATCCAGCAGACTTCGTAGTGCCTCAATCGATCAATTTTAATAAAATACCTAAAGTTTTGTATAAAATAAACTTAAAACAAACAAAGGAATCCGTCCGACGGGGGGGACACATCAAAGGGAAAACAAAATTGTTATTTTTATTTAATTTCGAGCATTTTCATATTTATCTATCTTTTAAACCTTCTCTGGACTTCCAAAAATAATTCGAGACCAAAATTAGCCAAATCGGTCCAGCCGTTCTCGAGTTTTAGCGAGACTAACGAACAGCAATTCATTTGTATATATAGAGATATATAGATTTCTATCTAAAGCTGTGATGACTTCACGGTTTGCAGATTTACAAATGTAAGTATTATGCCTAAGTTGATACTACGGTAGGACGGCCATTCAACATTTCGGTCCCTCGCCAGCCCTTCGAAAGTAATCAAAAATGATAAGGAAACATAAAGAATTAATACGAACAAAACAATACCACTGTTCTTTCGAAAAACGAAATATTATGATATGATTTTCTCTTCTGCCTAAAATTTACCCCACACCCGTATGACGACATGCTATTTATTCCGATCAACCTAATATTACTTTGCGAATTAGTAATAAAACGTTAACTATCACATCTTTGCGTAATCATCCAGTCCTTGACATATCGATTCGTGGCTTTCCGGAATGTTGTTAACCTGACGTTTGTAAATGACACAGTAGTTAAATGTGGAAACTCATTATAGCGATTTGATTGGCTAATAAACATTAATGATGGAGGAATATATACGAACTAGAGGTCCCGCAGTAGTCGAAATTCGACTATAATTAATTGGAATTGTAAGTTTGTACACTATTATGATTGTATTTTATACTTCTATAATCACAAATTTCGCCAAGACTACACCATAAAAAATATTAACAAAGACAAACAATATTTAATCTCAATTTGACAACAGACGTCAAGAACAAAAGTAGTATGCATGTGTGTGTGCGTCAAATACATGGTATGTAATGTTTTCTTTATTGATTTAATGTATATTTTATGCATTATTTAAAAAAAATATTAGCATTGTGCACTTCTTCTTTATATTCTCTATAAGTGTGGAAAATTTCATACTCCTGCGTCCGCGCAATTTTCGTAAAAAGGTATACAAAGTTTTTGCTTCACGTATTAATATATAGATAACTACGAGTATATTATGTCGATAGTTTTGTACCACTTTAATTTGCTGATATAAAATACTTTGAAAGAAATTATGATGACAAATTTAATACGTAGGCAGTTTCATTGGGTGTGAGTGGAAAAAAAAACGGTGCTAATTACACTGAACTTCTATTAAATACACAAACGCGAGGAATGTTAATAAAAAAGCTAACAAGGAAAAAAATAACGAAAGGAATAAACGAAGATTGGAGCAAAGTAACTCAATAAGCCAGTAAAATAGAGATGATTTGAAAACCCGAATTTCATTACCATAATCCTAGGATTGTACTTTATAATAAATATATTAGTAACAAACCGAAGAAAACTAATTTGAAGCTTAACAAGAAGTAAGACGCCGGTGTCGATGGGATGGTTCGACACTGGGGCAGATATTTAAAAAAAAAACCGTAACTTGTGTGAACTTATTAGCGTGACTTCCATATCGACATTTTTCTATCATATGTCTTCTTAATCTAAGTTGGTCATATCATGATGTACAGTCAATAGGTCGATCCTGTTGTTCTGAGTATTTCATTCGTAGAATTTACTTCTCGATTCAAAGTATTGGCAAGCAAATGAGATTCGGAGCTTACATCCCTAGTTCGGCTGCGTCACTCACGTTGTAGTGTGACTTTGGAAACTCCATAACGCTATGCTACGAACTATAAAAGTAGCCCTCGTATGTGTGGAAAAACGTAAGTGATGTAAATAGCTAGATAATTGTAAACGTTGCTTTGTAATCGAGTCGGCCCTCTCGTCTCGCTTTCTGCGGAACCAGACAATCTCCTGATTGAACCGTTCGTTGTCACAACACTGACAAATGACAGTGCAGTAAGCGCAGTTTCTCTTAGTGACATGATATCTTGCCGTTCGACACAGCAAGAAATGTTTTAAGTTTTTGCTGTAATTGTACAAGGGTGCTAATGATTGACCGGTCTGGTTGCGGAAGACTTGAGTGACAGATAGGATAGGGCTGCGACTTCAATATTTTTTGAAAAAATCATTAAATTGCGCTCTGGATGTTTCTCAGACAATGGTTGGCAGCGGCTTGGTTCTGCCCCAGGCATTACTGAAGTCCATGGGCGACGGTAACCACTCACTATCAGGTGGGCCGTATGCTCATCTAAATACAAGGGCAATAAGAAAAAGAGAAAAGAAAGAGATATAAAAGGAAGCGGAATACAAATATGACTTCACAAACTCTTGTGCCAAATCGAATAGCCCAATTAGAGCTAAAACTATCAAGCCGGCCGACAAACGAGACACGTATTCTCTCCTCCCATAAATAAAAAAAAATGTTAAGCAAACTCCGGAGCCCGTGTTGAAGCAATTGAGCTGAAATCGGTGTGTACACGGTGTCACACGAGTGACTAATGATAGTGCGGAGTGTCGGGCGAGCCTGTGAAGTGGCGCCCCGCGACGGCGGCTTGCGCAACCCGCGACCTATCTGGGCCGTTTTATTTCTGTCACGTTTAAAAAAAATAGGGTTGCCTAACCTACATTTCTGGATATACCGTGTAATAAATGAAACTAAAAAAGTATTTTTTTCTTTGTGAAACATCATTAAGCTTCCTTTTGAAAAGAGATGGTGGAAGAGAAAACTAAGTCTGTAGATAGAAATAATGTAAACGCTATTTTAAATAATTTGTGTGAATTTTGTTTTTAAGTACTTGAGTACTCAAGATTAAAAGTTCTGTCATGGCTGTCGTCTACGCGTTGTTAATGGCATAGGCGATGGTGATGCTTTAGCCACTAGCGTAAGAAAACGAAAGTTCATGCGAGAATCCACGACTCGGAAACTAATGCGGAAAATATCGTCACCTCTTTGGAACCTCTGGGTCTGCGGAGGGACTTCGGTTCCCTCTGTATTTTGTACCGTATGTTCCATGGGGAGTGCTCTGAGGAATTGTTCGAGATGATACTGGAATCTCGGTTTTACCATCGCACCGCCCGCCACCGGAGTAAAGTTCATCCATACTACCTGGAGCCACTGCGGTCATCCACAGTGCGTTTCCAGGGATCTTTTTTGCTACGTACCATCCGGCTATGGAATGAGCTCCCCTCCACGGTGTTTCCCGAGCGCTATGACATGTCCTTCTTCAAACGAGGCTTGTGGAGAGTATTAAGCGGTAGGCAGCGGCTTGGCTCTGCCCCTGGCATTGCTGAAGTCCATGGGCGACGATAACCACTCACCATCAGGTGGGCCGTATGCTCGTCTGCCTACAAGGACAATAAAAAAAAAATCAACCAACGAAAAATTGTTACGAAAACAAAACGACACTATATGTATCTGTTTCATAAAATAACTAAAAGTTTTCATAAAAGATAAAAGAAAGATAAAAGAGTGACATACACGGATATGTCTGGACGATATCTGAATAATTAAAACCCACCATAAACACATACAATTTAAAATAATAGAGATAATTTAACATAAACGATTCGGGTTATTGATATTAATTGCTATCTAGCTATTGCTATTGTCCGCACACACGTTTTCAGATTTATAGATCTGACAGCCCTTTGCCATTGTTGATACAAATATTTGGTGAAGTTTATGTTACGATGGAAAACAAAAAACGGGGTTCCGTCGTTCCGTCACTATGTGAAACTATTTGTGTATCTGCATAGATACGGAACGCTGTTGCCAAGAGAATTAAGACGCGATGAGGATAACATTAATTTATCGTTGATCTAATTTCGATAATGGCCGATTGCTGTACTATGATTAATTGGTGTTAATTGATTTTTGTTTGTTTTTCTACAATGGTTTTTTTTATGTAGATCCGTAAACCCGTATCTGGTACTAAGCGTTTATTTCTTATTGCCTTTGTAGGCAGACTAGGACGCGGTCCACCTGATGGTAAGTGGTTATCGTCGCTCATGGATGCCAGCAATCCCAAGGGCACGGTCAAGTCGCTGCCTGCTATTGAGAACTCTCCGCAGACCTTGTTTGAGAAAGACATGTTATAGCGCTCAGGAAACACCATGGATGGGGAGCTCATTCCAAAGTCGGATTGTACGTGGCATAAAAGGTCTTTGGAAACGCACAGTCGGTTACTGTGTCCCATTGATAATGCACAACGAATGTCGCTGCCTAACCTAAAGGATAGGAATTTTGTTTCCTTTAAAACCGAAGCGCTTTTTGGCGGAATTATTCAGAATGCTTTTTCACTAAGCTTGTAAAAGAACATTCAATAAATTGCACATAAACTGTTTTGTTTGTCCTCGGATGTAGATAGATTCATTTACAGCATAATAAATTCGTCTAGATAGGCTTTTATTTACAACTAAAGATACAGCCCTCGTCGACGTACGCGTATACAAGTTACGATATATCGATAACTCGAACGAGAAACTCGGCGACGAGAACGCAACAATCGATTATATTGAAACCCGCAAACGATTTTCCAACTTCGAAGTGGTCGCACGAGTGCTTAGAAGTTAAGGCGAAGACTGCGCGATGTGTTTTTTTATTTATTTTATTTTTATTGCTTTGATGGGTGGACGAGCTCACAGCCCATCTCGAGCCCATAGACATCTACAACGTAAATGCGCCACCCACCTTGAGATATAAATTCTAAGGTCTCAGTATAGTTACAACGGCTGCCCCACCCTTCAAACCGAAACGCATTACTGCTTCACGGCAGAAATAGGCTCTGTGTGCTCTTATTTATAAATTATTGTATGATTACCCGGAATTGTAGTTTTGTTTTTCTCGAATCCGCAAAGGTTTGTCTGGGCAAACAGCAAAGCCTGCGACCTAAAAAGTATTTTTTTAAGCCTTTGAAGCTTTCTCAGAATAAATTTCATTATGATAACTTGGCATGAGTCTATATTTATTTAGAACCGGCTTATTTGATTTTTATTTACCGTATATTACTTTAGGGAAAAAGGCGCCACACGCTCGATTCTCTCATGAGACTTTCGAATCAAGAGTTTGTGTTTGTCGAAAGCTTTAATTTTATTCCAAATTTGATTTTATTCCAGACTAGCGACCCGCCCTCGCTTCGCTTCGGAAACATTAAATTTTATTATTGATAGCTGAGTCCCGCGATGTTACCCGCGGTTGTTGTCGTACCGCGAGTGAAACCGCGGGGCAAAGCTAGTCATAAAAAAGCCTAAGTTACTCCTTGTATCACCAGCTACCTATCAGTAGAAAGTCCCGTCGAAATCGGTCCAGTCGTTCCAGAGATTAGCCGTAACAAACAGACAGACAGACAGACAGCCAGAAAAATTATAAAAAATGTTTTTTTGGTGTACGTACCGTATATATAATCATATGCATGTAGTAAAAACCGGTTATTTCAATATTACAAACAGACACTCCAATTTTATTTATATGTATAGATGTATAGATGGCCAGACGGAAGCGTGAACTTGATTTTTTTTTTAAATTAGAAATCTGACTTATTGTACTTAAAATTTTCGATTTTTCGAATTTTTTGTTTCGTCTGTCGTTCCGTGATTGCGAAAACTGTAAAGTGTTTTAAATTAAGTCTGCGACTCGCGGAAACCTCTGAAATAACTTTTGTTTTTAAAAAAAACACTGATTACCTTATTTGTTTACTGAAGGTTTGTTGTCAAAACCTTCAAAGTTTTGTTCACGAATTGTGTTAAAATATCATAATTAAAATGTATTTTTCATCTATATATAAATCTTGGTTTAACAGAATTTTGTGTGGTTTCAGTTCATAACAGATATTAAAGTCGAACGAATTGTCCCTTTGAAAATTCTTAAAACTCGTTTGTCGCCTACGTGACAAGATAAATCTTCAAGAGTTCTTTAACAAGAAAATAAATATACGCGTTTTACATTTTCTTGCCCTTAATTACTTCACTAACGTCCTATAAATAGAAGACTCATCTCACTTCATAGACGTCTCATTTTATCTAGTCTGCGAGCTCTATTTGCTTCATAATAAAAATGTGTCTTTAAATCTTATGCAGTAAAGTTCAATTTCCCATCCAACAGTATTCGTGTCGATGCACTTCTCGTCCTCGACATTCAAGCCATTAGAATTGTATCTTTAACGCTAGCGCCATAAGGTTGAATAACGTATGCGTCTAGTCCACTGAAAAGTTAGGTCGGAATATGGAGTTTATAGTACTCGTTCATAGTCTTCGATCAATAATAGTACTAGATTAAAGATCAGGAACAAAAATAAGACGCTCCAGTGGCCACGTTTGCAGACACGAAAACATCTTCATTTCTTATAAAAAAGTTTAATAATGTTAACGACTTCAGTTTATTATAAACCCTAATACTTAAACATAAAGTTTAATTACCATTGCAAAATATATGTGTTTAGGTCCTTTCGTCAGAAAAAGAATATTATGGAATAAATTTAAAATGTCACTTGAACATAAAAAGACATCAGTACAAAAATATTTATTCTAAAATGATACTTAAAGCGTAATTTATAAGGTTAAAAATATTTGTTTAAAATTTCGTGCTTATTGTATTGTGGAACTAGATGTAGTTCTTGGTATTACATTTCAATGCTCAGAACACAGTAAGTATTGAAAGACATAGAGTTGCAGAATATACATATTTGTTTTAGGTTTGTTTTGTATGGTCGCAACTATTTTTGACCGATTCAAAAAAGTAGTAGATAATATTTTACATTGCCGCTATTACAACAAATAGGTGATAAAAAATAAAATTGAATAAAGTAAAAAAAATATGAAAGGAAACACGAAACATGTTTTCCACGTATTCTTTATACAGAAGTAATTAAAACAATAATGTAGGTTTAATTACCTTTAAACAGATTCAGTTTGTTATAAAGCTGTCTTTTAGAAGTCATTTTTATATGAGCGGTTTCTTTTTTACAAATATAATGTAATCTTATATCAATGAATTCTTCTATAATCAGTTTAATTTAGGCTTATTTTATGGCTGTGTTCGTTTCCCCCAGAAAACAAATCCTTTTCAGCATATACGCTTAAAATATTTACACATACATATAAAGTTTTTTTAATACTTTTTTGCATTGATTTGCCACCACCATTGAACAATTCTAGAATTTTTATAAGAGTTCTATATTTCTTCTCCTCTTTCTTTCGCGACAATATATATCCATTGTGCACAGCAACAAGGGGCTACTAGGAAATCTACAAACAAAAATAACATTATAAAATAACAAAACTACTCTATGCATTCCCTGTTCAAGAATTGGTGATGTTTGTTACAATAGTTGGTGTCTTGTTGCAAACATTGGCCAAACAATTACAATATTCGTAAATTGTGTTTTATTTACAATATAATTGTGTTTATTATTTTATGAAAAACACTTAATAATATAAATTTACCAAAAAAAGATATTCCTTCCAAAACCTTGGTGTTACGGTGGTTTTTTACTCAGTTTTTGAACGCGCATTGCAGCGTTTTGACGTCTTAGTGTTGGCTATGATTGGACCATACTAATTTGAAATAAGACCACAAATTTATTTGTGGTCTTATTTTTCGGGCCGTTTTTGAAGCGCTAATCGCGAATCTAGTAGTATTATTGATCGAAGTTCATAGTACTATCGTAGTATCGCTTGTATGTGTGCGCGAGTGCATTCGAGTGCTCGTAGTAGTGTGTAGTTTTACCAGTGAATGGACTTATGTCGCGTTTGAGGCAGAGTTGTGGTTTTATCGATTTTTTTTTTTTTCATTACGTCGCGGCTCTTTGCTCCGAGTGTGGGGGTGTGGGAGGCGGAGGAGGGGTGGCCAGTACAACTTTGTCGTTGCATTGGCGGGAACACGTTTTCCATTATTGTTCTGTTTAATGTCTGAGTCGTATCGACTGTCGTTACCGGGCGTACTCGCTTGTCCGGAGTTCAGATTTCCCGAGAAGACGTTTGTTTGCGATGTCGATGTCGCTACGTACAGATTAGTTTTATGTGTGCTACTTCCAAAGATTAGCTGATCGTTAATTAAATGCTGAACGATGTTCTAATGTTTGTATATTGTTTTAATTGCAGGTACTACTTACGTGTTGTTCC
The DNA here is from genome assembly GCF_030269925.1 of Bombyx mori. Taxonomy (NCBI): domain Eukaryota; kingdom Metazoa; phylum Arthropoda; class Insecta; order Lepidoptera; family Bombycidae; genus Bombyx; species Bombyx mori. The sequence continues at coordinate 18,796,806 of NC_085117.1, forward strand.
GGAGATCGACGCCAATATTACCGCTTGCGGCAATGGTAAATGATACTTTTATATCATCATAAAATTAGACATCCTAACGTGAGTCAAGTTTTCACGTTAGGATGTCCAAGGGATCCACTAGTATACATACCATCAGTCAATTTTCCATGTGATGGTCTATGATACATACACCCTTTGTCATATGGGTTTATGGGTACCACCACCATCCGGTTTCTGCCGCGTAACAGTCTTGCGGTCGGATTTGATGGGTCGGGACAGCCGTTGTACTGTACAATTGAGACTCGGACCTCATGTCTCAAGGTGACGTCCGCACTGTGATGTCTAGTGAACATGTGGACTGTGCGCTCGTTGATATGTTCAGACAATTTAACAAAAGCATTTTGAGAGGTGAAAGGCTATTTGGTTTAAGCGTCATTTTGCTTAATACGCTACATTTATCTTTACAATTAGAGTCAACAGTTTGATGTTTTTAACTGAATTTCAGTTAAGCTTACTACTCCATTGAAATATCTAAAGATTTTTTTGTTATGATATTTTTTTCAACTTTTAAGCTTTAAATTACTCTCCTCCTGTACAGTTGCAAAAATGTCGCTTAAACCAAATAGTCTTTCACCCCTCGATTTAATGTTTATAACATTCACAAACCAGTTTTAGAGCTCATTTCATACAGTATTCTTAACTATCTCCATTATATAATATCAATATAAACTAATTATCATTATTCATTATTAATCATATTTCTTGCTATTATTAATATTATTTATATTATTTACCGAATTATTTTGTTCGACTTTTAAGGCACCCTTGGTACAATGTTAAATACTAAAATTTTTATTTAAAATTTAAAAGGCGGTTCTTTTTTTGGAAATTATTGGTATTGAAAATTGGGTATGTACGAACTTGATAGAAGAACATCTAAAAATTTTAAAATTAAAACTTAATTCGCTTTTTTTTTAATTGAGTCAGTATTGTTTGTGTATTGTAATAGCCACCCAAACCTACTGTTTTTTTGAAGATCCTTCCTCGTCATCTTTTGACAATTCTTATCATTGTTTCTACTACATAGTATAAAACAAAGACGCTTTCTCTGTCCCTATATCTGTCTGTCCCTATGTATGCTTAAATCTTTAAAACTACGCAACGGATTTTGATGCGGTTTTTTTTAATAGATAGAGTGATTGAAGAGGAAGGTTTATAAGTATAATAACATCTATTAAATAGTGGAGAATTCAATAATAAATTACAGTTTCCGAAGCGAAGCGAAGCGCTAGTTGCTTCTACAACACAGTCGATTTTTTAAATTAGACGAAATCAAATCGAGTGTCAATTTAAGGTTTATTTTTTCTGCAGAGTGCCCATTCTTTCTGATTTGAAGGTCTGTGTATAGCAATATCCATTACCCTTACGTTGTAAATTACTAGAATGAAGTTGCTGTCATTTGGCATACCCTATGTACTAATTCATAACCTCCGTTTTATCAATTGGAAACAAGAAGGTTTTTTTTTAATATATACGTTTCATTGTGTGTGTGTTCCTGGATAAAAATAATTGTGTGTTTGTTTATACATATATAGTTAAGTACCAGTTTATGTGTCGGTATTGTTGATAGTGACTATGGGTACAGACTAAACAACGAACTTTATAATGGTTGTAATGCAGAATTTAATTGTAAATAAACATTCATAATTATTTTTTTTAGTGAACATGACATCTGTGTGCATTTTAATAGGGGGCAAGCTCGTATGGGATATCTATTAAGGTGTACTGCCTATTTCTGCTGCGACTGTCATGCGGTCCAGTTTCCAGTGAGATAGACGTTCTACAACTGAGACTTTGATTTCATGGCCCACATTTTGCTGAAGGCATTTGCGATGTGATGTTTAGGTGAACATTTAGCTCCGTCCATAGTTTAGGCCGTCGGGGAGCCGTATCGTAATTGTATAACTATTGATTGTTTCATTGATTGATTGATTGATTGTTCAAGAACTAATTAGGGCGTTAATACTTTTAAGGGTTCACAGCACGTATTATCACTCCCTAGTACTGAAGATAGGAATTCTGGGAAGAAGTTATTTGTAGGACAATATTATGATTGATGCTTATTACTGAAAAGGCATAAGTAGAGGGTATTTTGCACCTTTACGAGACCAGGGTAATCTGGTTAATGGTCACACGGAATATTATTACACCCACGAGATTCTCTGGAGCTCATATAAAATAATATGTTTCCAGACGAAGCCGGTTCAGCTTGGGCGCACGTAACACGATAAGTTTCACTAATTAGTTAGAGCAAGGATTTATCCGGTTTCAGGCGGTTTGGTGCGGTTGTCGGTAGCTTGCGAATGTGTAAGCTCAACCCGCGCCGCGAACATTGTACTCGGCTGACAGGTGCCAATCAGGTGTATGTGGTACTCGTCAGTCCGGTTCATAACATTGATATCACCATAAACAGCATATAATAATAATGTAGAGAATCATGTTTGGCTGTACATTGAAGAAAAATAAAAAAAATTAAAAGATTTATTTTATTTTATTGCTTAGATGGGTGGACGAGCTCACAGCCCACCTGGTGTTAACTGGTTACTGGAGCCCATAGACATCTACAATGTAAATACGCCACTCACCTTGAGTTATAAGTGCTAAGGTCTCAGTATAGCTACAACGGCTATCCCACCCTTCAAACTGAAACGCATTACTGCTTCACGGCAGAAATAGGCAGGGTGGTGGTGGGTACCTACCCGCGCGGACTCATAAGGGGTTCTACCATCAGTAATTCCGCAAATTATAATTTTGCGGGTTTGATTTTTATTACACGATGTTATTCCTTCACCGTGGAAGTCAATCGTGAACATTTGTTGAGTACGTATTTCATTAGAAAAATTGGTACCCGCCTGAGATCTAAACGAAAAAACAAATAAATTTTCTATAATTCTCGCACATCTCTGGTGGAACTACTAAACGAATTTTTATCTAGTTTTCAAAAGGAGATAGAGTTTAATTTAGATAATCACGTACCTGATAATATAATATTATTAATAAGAAACGAATCCTATTTGTCTTTTACGTTTTCACGTTCCAAGCGACTGAACTAATTTTTGACGAAATTCGGTATGCAAATAGTTTGAACCCTGGGAATATAGGCTACATTTCATCACACTGCCGAGTGTGGGGCTCCGATTACGCGATACGTGTGAAAAGCTAACCAGTATATATAAAGAATTATTTAAAAAAAAAAAACAACAGCGACAAGAATTATTTAGAAACAAAACTGGGTCAACACAATGCAAGTGCTGATTATGAGTAATATCTTCTATTATGTAAAATAAATGTTTGTGCATATATTTGTCAGTTGATTCTATTGACTTGAAACTTGATATAGTGACCGTTGACACTGACGAAAACATTACTGTCATAGTGTCATCAATGTACGGCAATCGCACTAATTGTAACGAATTAGCTTCAATAAAAAATAGTAACTAGTAATAGTTACTATTGTTGATCGAAGCGAATTATTATTATTATTATTATTTTGATTGCTTAGATAGGTGGACGAGCTCACAGCCCACCTGGTGTTAAGTGGTTACTGGAGCCCATAGACATCTACAACGTAAATGCGCCACCCACCTTGAGATATAAGTTCTAAGGTCTCAAGTTTACTTACAACGGCTGCCCCGCCCTTCAAACCGAAACGCATTACTGCTTCACGGCAGAAATAGGCAGGGTGGTGGTACCTACCCATGCGGACTTACAAGAGGTCCAACCACCAGTTTATTAACTTATTGATTCAGTACAAGATCATACAGAATGTCGCCGGTTCTTCTCAGTGGATCGCGATTCCGATCCGGTGGTAGATTCTGCGCAGCATTGCTAGTGTTAGCAATTTCTCTCAGGTTGAGCCCGTGAGCTCTCCTACCCGTCCGGTCGTAGCTGGAATAGCCTCTCGATACCATCGAATAGGTAGGGAAGTATACAAAAAAAAACAGAATGTCGATAGGTTGGGCACACATAATAAACGTTTGCTTCCGATAATAAAAAGGATCAATGAATAATTCTAACGTCGATGTCCTGATTTTGAAAGTATTTATGCATCCGACCTAAATACGGAACGAATGCCAGAGAAAAAATGAGATAAATTTAAAAGAAACATATCAACACGTGCACTCAGAGTTCATTTGTTTGTTTTATAATCGGGGAAACTACGTTCGTACTGCACTAGGATTCGCATTCGGCTTCACGCGGCCGTGGATATTCAATTAGTACAATCACTAACTAAAATAATACGTTTTTAGTTTTCTTTTGCTTGTTCATCAATGGGAAACCGGACAGTTCTTATTCTTCGAAATTGTCCCGTTTCTGCCCCGATGCAGTCATAAGTTTCGGATTTTTACTGGTGGTAGGACCTCTAGTGAGTCCGCGAGGGTAGGTACCATCACCCTGCCTAATTCTGCCGTGAAGCAGTAATGCGTTTCGGTTTGAAGGGTGGGGCAGCTGTTGTAACTATACTTGAGACCTTAGAACTTATATCTCAAGATGGGTGGCGCATTTACGTTGTTGATGTCTATGGGCTCTAGTAACCACTTAACACCAGGTGTGCTGTGACCTCGTCCACCCATTTAGCAATAAAAAATATTTTTTTCAAGGCCTTTAGTTACATTTGTGTACGCAATACCAGAGCTGCACAGCGTGTAATTGAGCCATCGGCTGATCTGCTCATCTTTCTCCTTGCAACGCGTTGCTCAGTGCTGAGGGTTGTTACTTTTACGGAGCCTTTTTGTTTGGACTATGTTCTTCCATTCCTTTTTTTTATTGCTTAGATGGGTGAACGAGCTCACAGCCTACCTGGTGTTAAGTGCTTACTGGAGTCCATAGACATCTACGACGTAAATGCGCCACCCACCTTGTGATATAAGTTCTAAGGTCTCAAGTATAGTTACAACGGCTGCCCCACTGCCAAAAATAGGCAGGATAGTGGTAGCTACCGGTGCGGACTCACAAGGGGTCCTACCACCACTAAAAATTCCTTCCTGTCCTCTGCGCAGTGGATAGCGACATTGATGCTGGAGTCCAATGACCGGACCAGCGCATGGGATTATCGGTGATGAGTAGTTTTCGAGATTGTTCTGATCATATGCGACAATTAAAAAGAAACAAGACGGCAAATGAAACCATTCCGTGAATAGTGATTAGTAAGAGACGTGAACAATGTGAATGAGATGAAAAGGAGTGTTAGGTTATGAAAATAGTTTTTAAAAATTAGTTAAATAATTTAGTATAACTTCAGGAACGTGCGGCCGCCGTATTAGCGTTCTTCTTGAATTGGTTTCACAGTGATTGTTTTTTTTTCTTTTCTTAAATAACTGTTGGAGCTTTTGCAAATACGTGCGGACTGGTAGGTGAGCACACGGGCTGAGAGAATTTGCTAACATTAGCCCTAGCGAGTACAGTGCTTTGCTGAACTACCACTGGATCGGTATTCCGACTCATTGCGACTAACCGGCGAGCGATATTCAGTGGGCTGACCTCATTCCACTGCTTGGAAAGCTTAAAAAGCACTGAGAGTCGATCCGAATAACTCGACAAGATATGCTCTGAGCGACGAGGTTACGCCTGAAACGTGAAATACGCCTGATACTGCTGAGTAAAAAGCACAGTTTTCGGTACGAGATCGTTCACGTAAATTTTCAAAATTAAAATAAGGGTAGTCATAAATAATGTGGAAGGAAATAGGCCTAGAGGGCGTCCCGTGCGCTGGTCCGATCAGAGTAAGACGACTTTGCACTCCAGCATCAATGTCGCTATCCACTGCGCGGAGAACAGGAAGGAATGGAGGAACATAGTCCTAACAAAAGTGCTTCGTAAAGTTCACGACAATCAGCTCTGAGGAATACGACGCACGCAGGAGGAGGAGTCATAAATAGACAAACGCACATCGATTCTTCTCGTTTAAGATATTTTAAAAACGTATATGTTTCACAGCGCGGTTCACTGTGTTATTACAATATCTCACTCTCGATAGCTTTAACCTTAAAAAAGATTCGTTCTGCCCAGACACATTTGTCAGTGTTTGTTTTACGTTTTTTATTTGTACATCGATGTAACACGACGCGACATTAATTATATCGGAGCACACAAATGTTCTGGCCGCTGAATCTTTCGTTATTTTAAATATTATTTAACGCCAGGCGATAAAAGAAAGAAATGGCCCGGTTGATTAATGGGATTTATTTAATCGCCTTGACGGATTAGTGCGGTTTCCTCAGCAACCGTCTCTAGTGACGGTCATTTGCAGCAAACGTTGACGGACAAGTTCACGGTATACCTACTTGAAACCGCATAAAAGCTGCCGTCGTTCTTGTGATAGATTCTACGAAGCACTGCTCTTGCTAGGGCTAGTGTTAGCAAATTCATCAGGACAGAGCCCTTTGAGCTCACCTACTCGCTCGGTGAAGCTGGCATAACCCCTTGGGATTATCAGCATTTAAAGAAAAAAAAGAGATATATAAGTTTATGTGAACGATAGAACCGCCTGGGTTTGAAATTGTGCTCGACACTACTGAACAGATTTTGGGTCAGGAGCACAGTAATGTGGACCTCTTATCACGCTCATTCCATATACATAATTTGATAAATTTTACACATCGCTCGTATTGGAAAAGAGCAAGTTCCGTGTTTCGTGCAGATTCTTCTCAGTGGTAAAACTGCATTCCGAATCGGTGATAAAGTTATAATTATTCGAAAGTGCCCGTAGAGATTGACTTGAATAAAAGGACACTGTCATTATTTTTTTATCGACCACATTGGCTAGACGGCTTAGTTCGTCGTATCTTTGATACTAATCAACGCCACGTGAACCGTGAATTTTTATATAGAAAATATATCTTTAAAATTATATCCTTAATCATTATAAGCGAGAAGTGCTTGCATAATTTAAAACAAGTAGTTTTCTTTTTTACAAAAAGTTAAACCCAAGAATAATTATCTTATCCATTAACTTCGCACAAATTTCTCAGTTCTCCCATACGCACATACTTTTAAGTGAAGACGGTAGATGTTAAAGTTGATCCAAGTGTCCGCTCTGGGCGCCTGCGTCATCGAACGTAATTTGACATCGTTTTAAAAGAAAAACTAAGATTTGCTCAGGTGTTTAGTTACCACGCCAAATGCGGCCATTGTTGTTCTTATGTACACATGTATGTCACCGGGTCAGCGGTGTATATGAATTGATCAAGATGTTGCGAAAAATTAACAGAAAATATTATTAACGCGGGTAGACACGAAACCATACCAAAGGAATTGGTATGATCAACACTTTTGAAACTTAAAGATTTGTAATTAAAATTCAGAACTCAGGCTCATTAGTAAATCGTGATTTACGCTGAGCTGCTGGGTTGTAATTATATACAACAATTAAATAAAACTGATTCGTGGTACGCAATCTTGATGAAGATAGTTTTAGAACGCTCTAATCGTTGCCAGTCGATCGTAAAGCCATCTCTCATAATAAAATCTGTGAGAACAACATAAACATAACATTGATGTATACAACAATTAAAGTTAACGAGCCGGATACGTATACGACGCATTACTCTTCTTTACAACAAATTTAATTGATTCGTGACAATCCTCGGATGTATTCAATTTCAATTATCATATCAAATATCCTATAAAATAAAAAGAATGTGAAGAAGAAAAAAAACTTTAATTACATTTGGTAAATTTCCACGCTATACGATTGTGAATATGATAAATGAATTCCCAAGCCGATAGGGAATCTGTGAACATAAATAATGTAACAAAACTATTCAACGATGTTGCTATGGAGATATTATCGAAAATATTCATCGCGGGAGCGTCTGTAAACTTCATAAAAAACGCTATTACGTATTGAGGGCAAACAAGAAATATCAAAATCAAAATGAATAGTATTGTAATCAGGAAAAAGGGATATTCTTGGCAAGTATTGCTATACCTAAACCATCAACTGGACCCTTTTCCGCACACATTCGGACTTCAAATTGTGGCTCTTGATTCGATGGTCGACGTAACAAATTAGATGGAGCTTCCGATTCTTTATATAAGCTATCAGAGCGAGGTCATGTTAATTTGGAGTTAATGTAGGATTAGGAAACGGGGTAAATAGTCAAGATTACCGCGGGGAGTGGGCGGAATCGAGGCCATGACGAAACTCTGATTGATAACGTTCCACTAAATTCTGATAACCGGCCGATGTTGCTATGCGCAAAGATATTGTGCGCCTACCTACGGTCGGAGCTCGACGCCGCACAGTGGGTCGATACTATGATTTTAGTGACTTAGGCATCAACTTTGTTTTTTTACATTTTTCTTTATGTAGATAGATAGAGCTCGTTAATCTAAATAATAATTGTTTTAGGCAAAAATTACAAAAACTTTATAGTTTGGTCAGAAAAATGTGTTTTGTGATTTTTTTGTATGGAGCGGGTCACATTAAATTAAATTCCTGCTAAGTACCGTGAGGTCCCGCTTTGAAACTTTATTTTCCTTACACCTTGTCTAGTCTACTATCATTTGATGCTATGAACATGTGCATAAAGTTGCAACTCTGCCAAATAAATGGATCGAAAAAAATGAATAAATACATAGAATAAAAACCTTTATATTTTTTTTCGTAAGTGCTTTTAAGTTAAATTTGATATGGATTAGTAAGTAAAAGCACGTAATGATACCCATAATTACATAATACCTAACAACAATACATTTAATAGGTCTCTAATTAAGCAATCTCTCTAAGTTTTGTATATTTTGTTTCACCATTCGATCTTTGGGCCAGAAGACAAAAGAAAATTGTGTAAAATATCCTCATTAGTCGACGTTCTACTTATTTTTCTAGAATAACAACTCTCTGTATATTTCCGAAAATCTTTATTGAGAGCTTCCGCTGCCTCTTCCGAGAGCTTACCTATTCGAATGGCACCAAAGTTCTTCAATATTGTATATCACCGCCGTGAGCCAACAATTTATGGATACTGGAAGGCATATAATAACAGGGATATAAATTAACATACAATTCTGCAGTATATCTACAAAATTCGGAAAAATTGGAAAGGTCCACGCGCTCTCCAGATGCAACAGTCTGAAGAATCAAGTGAAACCTCTCTATTCAATCTTTACGTATTCCTGTTATGCGGGCTGTTCCTACTGCATCCCTGAAAAATCTTCTGGCAGTATTGCCATCATTGGTTGTTCCTACTTCTTGCTTGACAACATCTATAAGTAAACCGCATTAATTTTTAAACGCTTGCTGTATAGGGCTCTTTCTGATTGATATTTTTTCTTTGTCATCCCCCCTTGCAACCCTATTTCTCGAAGTCCAAACGATAAGACGCAAACAAAAAAGTGTCATATAAAAAATAATCTCACAGGAAACTAAATACATACGATGAAAAAATTGTGAAGTAATAAAATTATATTTACCGATATGAAGTAAGCACTCCATGCATCTTATCCAGGCATGTAAAGATGGCATTCCATGCTGGAATATTTCTTCATTATTTTCTCTTTAACAAGCAAGTGACTCCAAAAAACTCTGACGGTTTTGCTTTGCAAATATCACAGACAGCAGAAAATGTTTCTGACAAATATGAGGTTATTTTGCCGTCTATCATCGTCATGTGCAATTGATGCTTCACTTCAACTTGTTTGATTTTTTATGGCTGAACTCTTTCTATTTCTTCTGTTATGCTAGCTTTTATAATTGCCACTGTTGACTGCGTTTCTTCTGTAAATTTAAACATTATTGGACGGCAATAAAAAGTTGATTAGGGTAGATCGTTTTCCCAAACAACTGTTCCATCAAATTTCTGAAGCCTTATAGGAACTAGACTGACCTAAAAATAGATGAATCATTAAACTCTGATTCAGTGTTCTGTTTATAATTACTTTGACCTGGGGCTCTATCAAAGCCTATTTGATTATAAGCAGTAGCTCTCTTGCTGAGTCCAAATCCGAAGTAATCACATCTAAAAGCCTATAAAGCGCCAAGTTTAGTAATGCTTGCATTTTAATAGCAGCTCCTTCTTCAGTAATAATTACCTCGTCTTTCCCTGGATAACATTTGGTCTTTTCTTGCTTAATTTTATATTAAGAAGGGTATAAATCAGACCCATTTTCACTTGCTGCTTCTCTTAGGTTTATATACTGCCACTTACTTAATTTAAGTGAAACTAATAGTGCCTTATCGGGAGAATATGTACTACTTTGCACTTTACTTGTACTTAAACACTCCTTAACTTTTTCTAGATCTTCGGGGTGATTTGACTAGTGGTTCATTATTTATCCTACATCTTCATTTCCAGTGTTTCTCAAACTATCAATTGTAGTAGCTTTCATTTCATCCGGGGAAAACGAAAGCGATTGGTAAGTTTGTTCAATGCGTCTTCGTTTTTGCCTGGATCCCAATTCTTCAAAAGGTTTTCGAGGTGTAAAAGTAGATGTCGAAGCTTCTGTAGTACATTAGAGCGTGGTACATTTTCAACATCTTCAGTATTAGAAATCTCGAGCCTTTCCTGTGCAGTGTTGATAGCTTCAGGTATCATTCGTTTTCATATTGCACTTATATTTGAACAAAAGTGCGTACCGAATTTTTGGAGCTCAATACATTTCTCTTCGGTCACGTTTATTTGATGTTGTAGGAATTGAAAGAGTTTTTTTATTATCAGACAGCGACTGTAGTTGCTCTCTTAAAATCATAAATAATTCTAAATTGTTAACAAAATTATTCATTATAACGGAAAAAGGAAGATCACAACGACAATCACGAGATGTTAGTAGTAGTACGAATAAACGAACACTAGTTAGTATATAATAAACATGGTCAAAAATGACCAAGATACTTCCAGAGACAAACAAATGTTTACTATATTTTCTACTACCCAGTAATGGCTGCTTAACTAGTTTTCCTCATTAAATAATGTTAACTATCCTAATAATTAGAGAGATTGCTTAATTAGAGACCTACTAAATGTATTGTTGTTAGGTATTATGTAATTATGGGTATCATTACGTGCTTTTACTTACTAATCCATATCAAATTTAACTTAAAAGCACTTACGAAAAAAAAAAAAAAGGTTTTTATTCTATGTATTTATTCATTTTTTTCGATCCATTTATTTGGCAGAGTTGCAACTTTATGCACATGTTCATAGCATCAAATGATAGTAGACTAGACAAGGTGTAAGGAAAATAAAGTTTCAAAGCGGGACCTCGCGGTACTTAGCAGGAATTTAATTTAATGTGACCCGCTCCATACAAAAATATCACAAAACACATTTTTCTGACCAAACTATAAAGTTTTTGAAATTTTTGCCTAAAACAATTATTATTTAGATTAACGAGCTCTATCTATCTACATAAAGAAAAATGTAAAAAAACAAAGTTGATGCCTAAGTCACTAAAATCATAGTATCGACCCACTGTGCGCCGGCGGGCTATTCGAAACGATCACGAGACCCGTTCGTACTGATGTTTGACGAAGACGTTTGCTTCTTTCTTGTTTTGCGTTATTTTTAAACTACTAGTGGCCGGAAATGTTTCAAATTTGAGATACGATTTATACAAAATCCAAACAATGAGTTGTAATAACTATAAATTGCCGATGTATTTAAAAAATAAATACATCGAAGTATTCTATTCTTAAATCTCAGTGTAGTTTTCCTTCGCCTAGATAATAATAAGCATACAAAGATATTTAGTAGGGCAGTTCGGATAAAATTAGCTTCAGTAGATTTTCGACAAGATGACTATGCCGCTCGGTCATTGCCTCATTGTCTGTCCCGCATTATTGATCCGAAACTTGTCTAAAACGCCGAATCATCTGGTACATATTAATCTTTCCTCACCCTGCCACCCCTTGTCGGATTTATTGTGGTATTTGGCATACTCAGCTAGATTTACTTATGTAAGTGCATTTCACAGTTTCTACAGTGTTTTTGTCGGCTCAACAACAAAGGGCGCAATTAAATTCTATAGCTGTCAATCCATTAACAGCATTATAAGTAAAAGCTCGAGGGGCTTCCACTTACAGATTGCAGAACGACTCCTGACTGACTTTACAGTTTTCTGTTTTGAATTTACTGTTTTTTACCGAAATTATGTCCCCAAGAGTGCATTGGGGTTATTAACATTTATATCTTCACATTAATAGCTGGTTTAGTTTTTTTCTAGATTACTTCATAATTAAAAAAAACAGTATGTGATTAAGAGGGAACTGTTTTAATATGTGTATTATTGTCATCTCTAGTTTCTTCGTATTCATTTTCCTCAATAAAGACATTAAATCATTATCACGTTTCGTTATCTATATCCCTGTTCCTTCTTCATATAGTATCATTTTTACGACAAGACTGACCTCATTTGGTTGTTATAAAAAATGAATTTCAAGAATGTATCTTAATTTAGATTAAAATTGTTGTTCCAGATTGAACGCGACACGTCCGATGCAGAAATATTGTCTTATATCATCATCTATATTGTTGGATGAGGTCATCTTGGTCCGCCAGTATTGAGTTAGACTCTACTCGTTACAATCTCATGATTTGTGGTCTCATTATCCTATTAACATCTGGAATACGACGAAACAAGCAGTTATCATTTATCATTGAACCTTTGTTTGTTTATTTATATGTTGAGTACCTGATAGTGTTGAGCTGTTGTTTCGTCATTTCTTAGGGCTGGTCCGTTTGTAACGTGAAGTAGTCCAATATTATCTAATGTTTCTGAGAATACTCGTTTTATGATATGGAGTGATCACAGAGGAAGCCGTAAAGACGCACTAGCATGTTCTCCGACTATCAACATACTGAGATCGTTATTTTCCCGTTTTTTCCGTTTTCCTTTGCGATCTTAACGTGTTCACGCATTTGTATACGAGTCGGTTTTAAATTTTATGTTTTTATTGTTAATTTATTGTATCGTACTTTATGTTTTTTGAATACCATTGACTAACAAACACTAAACAATTCTAACGCATGACCTTTTTATTTTTACTTTATCAACTCGCGAGTGTGCATGACTTTAAGGATTATTTTAATTGTTTTATTTTGAATTATTATTATTAATGTATAGTTATTGTTTTTTAAATATTTATCACGATAATTAAGACATCATTAGAAATTTATTTGACTTTGTAGTTTTAATGTTATAAAATGATTGATTGTTATTTAGATAATTAAATTAAATGCAAATGTTTACTTCAACAATTTGTGGCCAAGCAAATTGATGATCAATATCTGTCGTACGCCTTGCTCCATAAAACTTGATTTTAGGTTTAAAATGATTCACTTAAATTCGAGTTTTAGTTAAGCATAGCAGCAATATCAGTGTGATTGCATTCTCGTTTTTTATATGATGAAAAATTTGATCATGCAATCTGTTATAATTACGTAATTGATTATTAGATTATAATTTATTTTTTCATATGTTTAGTTGAATAAATGTTTCGGCATGATTTATTGGTTTGATTCCGATCCCACGTGTCACCGGTTCCCACAGCAGTTTCGCATGTCTCATTATGCTCGTGAATGGCTGGCCTGGATGGAGGTCGGGCATAAAGTCATTTTTCAATTAATACAATGTCATAAGGACGAAGCGACCTCTCCTTCGAAACGGCCGAGACCCATGCACGCCGTCTCTTGTCATTCGACATTCCACCTTATTCCTTCCCTGTTAATTGTAAAATTTTATTTTATTTTCCGTAGAGCAAATAGCATTATGCAAATTTGTACAGTTGCCGGTGGTGCTGCGTTAACGTAAATTATGGCGTCGGGTCACGGAGAGGTCGTCATCATTTTGCAACGATACAGCGCTCAGCAGTCTGCCTAGAAAATGTTATATTCTTAAGTAAACATCTTTAATGTTTTAATACGTTGTGTGTGTGTTAGTGGAACACAGCTGACAGTGTTTGTACGAAACTAAAACAAAAAATAGTGCCGCTGGAAAAAAATATATCATTTAGGTCAGTGCGTTCCGATGCACGTCTACATTTTAAATTCACGGTTAATGTAGGTCAGGGCACATACAGACTTTTTTTTATCGAATACAATATAAAACTCAATTTGATTGTTTGGACAAAAAATAATATTGGATTTATAGTATCATCACAACGATAAATAGTAGAATTCATTACATATAAAACAATTTCAGAACATTGTTTTGGTATTTTAAAATTTGTCATTCTCATTATCATCGTTAACGTCCTGATATAGTTCACTGTTGGACATAAGGCTCACGTAACCTAAACATCTGACCTCTGAGTTTCTCGCCGGATCTTCTCAGCGGGTGGCGATTCCGATCCGGTAGCAGATTCATTCGCGAAGCAGATACCCTTGAGCTGTTAGGTCTCCTTTGGAAGGCGCTCGGGCAGTTGTTAGCAAATTCCACCCCTCCTGGCTGAGCCTTTGCTCGCCAATCTGTCCTGGTGAAATTGGAGAGGCCTCCGAGCCACCAGTAATACCCCAAACATAAGGCTCTCCGAAGGCATGGCGTGCGACCCTATTCTGGGCAGTTTTAATCCACTGCCCGTTATCTTGCGCTTATCATCGCTCAATCTTGTTACCGAGCTTCGTATATTACGTATCCCGGTACGTGGTCTCCACTCGTCTAGGTACGTGGTCTCCAAAGGCTTGTTTATTTTCAAATTAAAGTTTAGTAAAAACGAAAGCGTATTTCTCAATATTTTATTATTATTAAAAATATGGTCGTAATGCAAATGTTGATACGAACTGCCCGCGTCTGGTGAAATGATTAATTAATCGTTGTTAATCCGTCGGCGTTATCGCTTCTGATCTAGCCACGGTCGTTGACCGGCGTGTTTGAATATGTTTAGTTACATAGTTTTTCTTATCGCTGTAACTAAGCGGACCGCGAAATTGATGTTGATGCGACACTGGCTTTGGCACGCAATTTTTTTTGTGACGTTCGAAAATACGTGGCGGCTTTCGACGGAAACCCGAAAGTCGATTTGTACACCTTTCTAATGATACTGAACTCGCTCGCAGTCAACGATACGACAACATACCAATAGTGTTTCCGCTGTTTCTTTTTAATTGGCGAAATCGATAAGCTAGATTGGTGATCAGTGGTATCTAGAACCAACAAACAACAAATGTGCTAGGCTTGTACATATATAATGAATAAATATTTAATAGTATGCTAATATCAGTAATACTCAAAGCGGAAATGCGTAACTGACATAATATTACAGTACCAGCCCGCGTGGGCTATTAATAAGCCCTTTTCCTTCAGGCCGGGACCGAACCTCTGACGAGGTTGCTTAGGGCTGTGCGCGATATATGGAACAAGCAGACTGCAACCAGACGCGCACTATCCCAAGGACGTCTGGCCAACGGGGACGTCGAGGGTTATAATACGCCCTAACCACAGAATAAAATAAATTGAATTATATGTATATAATATTAATACGTGAAGCAAAAACTTTGTATCCCTTTTTACGAAAATTGCGCGGACGGATGAGTATGAAATTTTCCACACTGATAGGAGAATATAGAGAAAAAGTGCACAAAGCTAATATTTTTTTTAAATAATGCATAAAAGATACATTAAATCAATAAAGAAAACATTACACACACCACATACCATGTATTTGACGCACACACGCATGCATACTATTTATTGTCAAACTTTTGTTCTTGACGTCTGTGGTCAAATTGAGAATAGATTAAATATTGTTTGTCTTTATTAATATTATTTTATAGTGTAGCCTTGGCGAAATTTGTAATTATAGTATGTGTACAAACTTACAATTCCAATTAATTATAGTCGAATTTCGACTACTGTGGGACCTCTAGTATGTATAAAACGCAAGCTTAAGACCACACGTCTTTCTGTCAACTAATTGCGCAAATGTTCAAAAGCCAGGTTCTATTTGAAATCGATATGTTTAGTTTACAAATGCCGCTAAATACATATCTAGCTATGTGCCGCACACATTCTTTTTCTTTATTAGATTTTTATATGAATTGGTAAGTAGGGGCGCCGTAACGTCTTCAGCTGACTCTAAGTTCCGTACTTATGGCCTTTAAAGCTAACTGACATCTGACAGGACTCGTGTCTTACTAAAAGGATTCAAAATACCGTTACACCAGATAAACTATCAGTCTGCCGCAATGAAAATTCCAAGTTTTTTTTAGTTTTCTGGTCGCCTTGAGAGGCTATGTCAGCGTAACTGCTATTGCTAATGAGGCGAAATTGCTAATGAGGACGATCTCGGTGTATTGTAAGTTGCTAGGTGTACGCTGAACCTTATCGACTTTACCGATCATTGATTGATTCATTCTGAAGGTGTGGTGGGATTGGGTAAAAGAGGCCTCATAGTATTGAGATAGAGCTTGCATCTGATTCATTCTCAAGGCGTCGTGAACTGTTGTAAAAATGACCTCACAGTAAGTCTGCTCCGCCTGAGTACAAGATATTCACTCATAAAAGAGCACAACCTCTGCTGAGATGGGCACAAGAATCTTTCGAAGTAAAGTAGTCATACTGGATTTGGACCTGGATAATGATAATTACTGCTTTAGGCTAGTTTCAGTGGATCTATGTGGACCACACTGACTGGCGGGTTTTATAGTCCCACAATTCTATGCTATCAATTATAAATAGAAGCAGGTCTCCGGACAGATCATTTGGATTACAATCAGAAGTGATTGCGAAAATGATTACTCGGAAATTGATTGGTAGTTTAAATAATAAAATTATATGACTACAGGCGATCAAAAGCTGCGAGCACATAAATAAAAGTTGTCACACAAGCGACTTTCGTGCTTACGAAATTTGGCGACTTAATTGGGCTGAATGATTTGGAAGTTGATCTTGTGGTCCAGTTTAAGCTGCGTCAAAAACATTTAGCTAGAACATTTAGGTAGAATTAGATAACTTTTTAAGGCATTCAGATAAATTGACCGAATAAGTATAGTCTTTTTTTATTTATTTATTTAATTTTTAGGTGGGTGGACCGGCTTACCGGAACCCGTAGACATCTACAACGTAAATGCCGCCACCCACCTTGAAATATACGTTCTAAGGTCTCAGTACAGTTACAACGGCTGCCCCACCCTTCAAACCGAAACGCATTATTGCTTCACGGCAGAAATAGGCAGGGTGATGGTTACTTACCCGTGCGGACTCACAAGAGGTCCTACCACCAGTAATTACGCAAATTGTAAAGATAAAGGCTGATGATGATGATGATGATGTTATTCCTTCATCGTGGAAGTTAATCGTGAACATTTTCTAAGTACGTATTTCATTAGAAAAATTGGTACCCGCTTGCGGGATTCGGTGCATAGTTACGACGGTTGCCCCACCCTTCAAGCTGTAACGCATTATTGCCTCACGGCAGAAACAGGCAGGGGGGTGGTTCCTACCCGCGCGGACTCTACTACTCTCAAGAGGTCCTACCACCAGTAATTAAGCAAATTATAATTTTTGCGGGTTTGATTTTTTATTTTTTTCTTTTCTTTTATTTTTTTCTTAAGACATGTCGCAATTAAGATAACTTTCATAAGACATACGAGTAATTTAAGCAATTATTAATATCCTGAATCGTTTTCGCATCGCTTGACAACTTTACTGGATGATGAACTTTTAATGTAAGTATGCGCACTTTCATACAACTCACTCAACGAAGTAAATGTAGTCTTCTTATCTCTGTTATAACGGTTCCAGTTTTTTTTTTTTTCTCGTATTTAATCGTATGGTGGCCGTGTGCTTCCATGAGCTTTTCACCTCTGACCTTTGATTGGTGAAATTAATCTTATAACGTCAAGAAGCGGTATGCTTTTTGAAGATGTTATGTAAGCGACTTTGTCTGAGTAGGATTTTGTCGTTTATGTCTTGCTCAGATCTAAATAGGCTGGATTCTGCTCAAGATTTTGAACTGCACAAAGGATTATTTCAGAACATGAGTATACACTCCTTAATATGTGTTTTAACGGCCGTCTGGTGTAGTGGTAAGTGACATGGCCACTACACAAGGGGGTCGCGGGTTCGAATCCCGCCAAGGGAAGATATTTGTATGATAAATATAAATGTCTTTTCCAGGGTTATGGATGTCTTCCGATTCAGTGTCGCCGCGACCCCGGTCGGTTCTGTTCGGGGCTTTTCCTTGCCCATCAGTGGCAGCGCTAGGGGTCCTCGTTGGGCCCAGAAGCGCCTCAACATCGAGCGGTTGCGTGAGGCGGCCATAGTGCAGGCGTGGCGTCTTGACTCGCTTGGCGAGCCAGCAGACGTGTGCGAGGGGGTGGAGCGTCTGCGCGAGGCAATGTCACGGGTGTGTGACGCTGCTATGCCTCGCGTGAGAGCTCTCGCTCCTAAGCGCCAAGTTCATTGGTGGACCGAGGAGATCGCCAGCCAGCGCCGGCTATGCGATATTAGTCGTCGCACATACCAGCGATATCGACGACGAAGAACGCGCCGGGACCCCAACGAGGAGGACCGCCTGTACGAAGTGTACAGGACAGGATAAGAACCCTGCGCTTGGCTATCGGGGAGGCGAAGGAGGCCGCCTGGAACGACCTACTGGCCTCGCTGGACCGTGACCCGTGGGGGCGGCCCTACAGGCTGGCGCGTAATGCGCTTCGCCGTTGGGCTCCTCCCGCAACCAGCACCCTGCCGCCGGAAACATTGCAGCGGGTAGTCGGGGGTCTGTTTCCCGATTTATCCGGGACGGCCTTCGTCCCCCCTGTGATGACAATGGCGCGGATTGCTGATAGCGAAGAGCTTGAGGACGTCTCCCAGGTGGAGTTCGATTTGGCTGTGCAGAGGATGCGGGCTAAGCGCACGGCACCCGGTCCCGATGGGATCTCGTCCCAAGCGTGGGCGCTCGCCTTGACAGGTGACGGCTTGGGGCCTGCCCTCCAAGGGCTATTCAGCAGGTGCCTCCGTGAGGGCAGGTTCCCAGAGCCATGGAAGACTGGTCGGCTTGTCCTTATTCCTAAGGAAGGCCGGCCACGTGACGAGCCAAGCGGGTACCGCCCAATCGTCGTGCTGGACGAGGCTGGTAAGCTCCTCGAGCGCATCGTCGCCAGTCGCCTCGTCCAGCACCTCGAAAGCGTTGGGCCTGACCTGGCTCCTAACCAATATGGTTTCCGGAGAGGTCGCTCCACCATGGACGCGGTCTTGCGCGTCCGCCACCTCTCCGATCGTGCGTGCTCCGAGGGGGGCGTGTTGTTGGCTGTGTCGATTGATATCGCCAACGCCTTCAACACGATCCCTTGGAGCACGATCGTGGAATCGCTCCGGTTTCACCGCGTCCCCCCTAGTCTCCGGACCCTGATAGAGGATTACCTCTCAGGGCGAAATGTAGTCTTCCCCGAGAGGAGGGGGTGGGGACGGAAAGCGGTGTCGTGCGGGGTCCCGCAGGGGTCGGTACTGGGACCACTCCTGTGGGACATCGGTTTCGACTGGGTCCTGCGCGGTGCTAGCCTGCGTGGCGTCGACGTAGTGTGCTATGCCGACGACACGCTGGTGACGGCCCGCGGAGCCGACTACAGAGCCGCAGCGATCCTTGCGACGGCGGCGGTCTCCACCGTCGTTAGTCGCATTCGGAGATTAGGTCTTGAGGTGGCCCTCCGCAAGTCCGAAGCGGTGTGCTTTCACCCAGTCCGGAGGGGACCTCCTCCGGGAGCGAATCTCATAGTCGGCGGAGTATCGATCGCTGTCCAGCCGAAGCTCAAATATTTGGGCCTTGTGCTGGACAGTCGATGGCGCTTCGACCACCACTTTGGTGAGTTAGTCCCGAAGCTGCTGGGGATGGCAGGCGCACTAGCCCGTCTTCTCCCCAACGTCGGTGGTTGCAGCGCCGGCGTCCGGCGTCTGTACCTGGGGGTCGTGCGCAGTATGGCTTTGTACGGCGCTCCCGTGTGGTCGCCCGCACTCTCTGCGCGCAATACAGCTTTGCTGCTACGAGCGCAGCGGGTGCTCGCGGTGAGAGTCATCAGGGGGTACCGTACGATCTCCCGGGAGGTCGCCTGCGCCCTCGCCGGTTCCCTTCCTTGGGATCTCGAGGCTGAGGTAGCAGCTGCGGTATACCGGCGCAGAACACAGTCCCTGAGTCGGGGACGGACGCCCGGCCCGTCGGCTGTCGGTCGGTGGAGGCGTGCTGCGCGTCATTTGGCGTACGCCAAGTGGAGGGAGCGGTTGCTGGAGGAGCTTGGCCAAACTTCAGTCACTCGCCGACGCACCCTCGAGGCCCTGGTGCCCGTGCTGGAGGCATGGTCAGATAGACGACACGGCGTGCTCTCCTTCCACTTAACGCAGGTCCTCTCGGGGCATGGTTGCTTCGGGAGGTACCTGTGGAAGGTCTGCAGGAGAGAGCCACATCCGGGTTGCCACCAGTGCGGGCATCCGGACGATGACGCTCAGCATGCACTCGAAGCGTGCCCGCGTTGGGAGCGCTCGCGGCGAGACCTCATCGCGGTGCTGGGGAGAGACCTCTCCTTGCGGGCTGTCATCGCCCGCATGCTAGAGGACCAGAATTCTTGGGAGGCCATGACCAGGTTTTGCGACCTGGTCATGGCGTTCCGTGAGGCTGAGGAGCGCGAAAGGGAGTGGGATCCCTCTTCGGCTTCACAGCGAAGAAGGCGGAGTGGGCGGCACGGGCGCGAAGCTCCCGTTCATCTCCCGTAGGGGCTGTCGGGTGCCGGGTGCGGGGGTGCCCGGTACTCGGCTGTTGGTCCGGTGGTGAGGCGGCGCAAGGTGGCTCCTGTGCACCGCTCACGGTGTGTCTCCGAGACGACGTCCTGCGGGATTTTCCCGGGGATGGAGTGCCGTCCTATTAACAGGATGGGTACCGGCGACGGCGAGCCTTCGGCGCGCACTGTGCGGTACCGTGGGTTTCGTGGAGTCGGAGTGGTGGGGCTCGATGGGGTTTAGTCGGTAGTCGTTCTGCGGGGCAAGTGCTTCGCGCGCCTTTTTCAAGGCGTAGTCTCCTGTGAGAAATTGGGGGAGGTGAAGGACCTCGGCTCTTCTCTTCTCCCCTTCTTCCTCTCAGGAGGCGCCGGAGTCCGACATAACCCGGTCCGTTACCCCCCTCGACCGGGTATCCGTAAATGGATTCCCCAGCGTTAAAAAAAAAAAAAAAAAAAAGGGTTATGGATGTCTATTAAATATATGCCTATAAAAATCTAATAAAAATCTTACATTTATATCCGTTATCTGGTACCTGTAACACAAGTTCTTTATGAACTTATCACGGGACCAGTTAACGTGGCGTGATTGTTAGTAAATATTTATTTATTTATTTAAAAAAAAAAACAACCTTATTTTAAAAAATAATTATTTTATTTATTCATTAAAAATGTTTGTCAGCATATTTAATTCATTTCAAGACGGTATCGAACGTCGAAGGATAATTAAATCAAAATATATTATCATGATAAAACGTGACGACTAATGAATCCAAAAGTCCGTCTTATCTCATAATGGAAAACTTCGCAAACATTTGTATAACATCGAAATCGTTTTGATCACACTAAATCAAATCATTAATTAAAATCATTTTGAATATCATTCATAAAATATCTCAAGTATTGCTTCATTCTAGATCGGTTTCAATCTAGGTAGACAACTGACATATAGCCAGTGAAAGTTGCAGATTAACACGCGTGCAAACGGTCCGAACAATCGGCTACAGGTAATAAAATATATATACGGACCTACGTAACTAACACGGTGGTCTAGATAATTCCGTTACATGGTCGCGGAAGTTCTTTCACGCTACCGATGATCGAATGTCGTGTGAACCAATTAATTAATTAATTTAGGGAGAGATTGAAGTCTATTTCTTTGAGGTCTCTGCGGAAGTTATAAGTGCTGTTATTTTGTAATGATTAATTCCAAGCTACTTCCAATTATTGGTGTTTAAATTGGTGTTTTTTTTTTTGTCAGGAGGAAATCGTCGGGCTACCGCCCTCCACTGAGGATGGAGGGCGGGGCATGTCAGAGTCGAACTGACTAAAACCTCCTGTCGCTCAACAACCAACGTCCAAACCTCGCATGAGACAGAACTCATGAAGAGGCAGAGGGGGGAAAGTGAAGCGTTTAGTGCGGAGCACATCTCTCCCATCACCCTCCCCCTCGGGACGCCGGACCGGCGGTCGTCGGCGCCACGACCACCAGCCCTCTCGGTCGGCAGGCTATCCGAAACCCGCCTAGATGGCGCCGGTTAGAGTGAGCTATCCTATGGAATACCCCGCTGGACCAGAACCAGCGTGGGTCGAGGATAGCCGGCCTTCCATCACCCAGATGCTCTTGCGTAAAACGCGTGCAGAGCAGCTTGCACGTCGTCTTCTTAGGCCCCCCTCGCCGGTCCCCGGACCGACATGTGAGGGGGACCCGAAACATTTAGAGGGCCAGGGCTTGGGCGAGATCCGCCTCCCTGGCCCCCGCTCGACGGCGGCGGGATTGTGCGTCTCTCACGCGCCCCGCCGCCTCCTTCTGCGAGATGGTGCACTCGCAGAAGTCGAGCATCGCCTTCCACGACTCGTCGTCGCCGAGCATCGATGCCACAACACTCGGCAAAGACAAGTCGTTTCCTATTTTTGCGACGAGGACACGGCGCCACCCCTACCATGCGGGGCAGGCAACGAGCGTGTGCTCCGCCGTGTCCAAGTCGCAACCACTATGGTGGCACTCTGCCGTCGGCTCGGCTTCGATCCGGTGCAGGAACTCACCGAAGCAACCATGCCCAGTGAGCACCTGCGTGAGCCGGAAAGTGAGGCGTCCTCTGTCACGATTCACCCAATCCACAAGGACCGGGCGAATCGCCTCGACGGTCCTACGACCGGCCGAAGGATCAGCCAGCTGTTATTCACTAGATAAAATATAACAATTTTTAACACCAATCACAACATAATGATTGTGTATTAGGGTATGATCTTGGTTAGGTCGTGCTTAAATTACGCCACAAATGACGTCACATTTTGTAAAAAATATGAGCATGGCTGTAATTTACGTTCAGTGTTCTAAAAAGAATAGATTGAAAATTATGGAGCAATCAGAATGTTAAATAAGGAGCAATATCACACACACCCAACTACACGATACATTTTATATCTGAAAGCAATAATCACGCTTACATGGCTTTTTTTGTTCGTCAACATCATCGTGAGTATGTTTTTATTAATTTAAAAATCATCATTACCTCCTTACTGGTAGTAAAAAATTTAAATGTACCTCTGCTTAATAATATCATTCTGTCATCTATACTAATATATAAATCTACAGTGGTTTTTACGGAGGTTCCGTTATAACTACTGAACCATGCATCCGATTGACTTGAAACTTGGTATCCATGTAGAAAATACATGTAACGGATAGGCTAATATTTATATGAGTGTTGGACTCCCTAATAATAATGACAATAAATAATAATTTTAATTTTAAATGCCCAGCGAAGCTAGCGAGTACGGCTAGTCAGTCTTATATATTAAGCGAGTTTTAATGCTGAGTTTTGACACATTCATTGACAATAAATACTTTTTTGCATGGCACGTAATGTAAGCAAGTTTAAAAATCCATTACTTCTCACTTTATCGTGGGAACGTGGGGCCGGGCCTCGCGTGAAGTTGAACGAGCTCACAGCACAATCGGTGCTAAGTTGTGACCGGACTCCGCTCCAGCGTGAATTCTGCCACCCAACTCGAGACTTGAGGTGGGATCTCAGTTATATCCTATAACGGTTGTTTTAACTTTCAAAGACCCAACTCATTCCAGGTTTATAACACCGCTACGCGAGGATCACAATACTTACTACCAAAATGTTAGTTGGCGATTGGAGAATGATAATGTGATACTCAGAGTTCGCTGCTTCCTCAAATCCGATGATTACCTTAGTCATCTTTTACGGCATCCAGCAAAGAAAGAGACGTGGTATCCCAGGTCGAGACCACACAGCCATAAATTTCTGTGACAACAAGGTTTTCTGTTTTAACTTCTTACTTGAATGTTATTTTTCGTTCTCATAGGCTTTAGTTTTTTGGGCACATAAGTTAGTTTCTCTTTTACGACAGCATAAACCTTAATCTTAAATATTAATGGTTACTTCCTGATAATCTTGCAATCTGGCTTAGAGAGTAAAGCAGCCGTCGTAGCGTAGAGACTAATTTTATGCCTCAAGCGGCATCTATATTGCTGTGGCGACTGGCTCAGACAACCGCCTTAGATCAGGCCAGTCATAGCTTTGTATGCCCATTATTAAACGAATGGAACTTTGTAACCGTTTTCACGTTGAAGTTCACCGCCCGATTCTATAATTAACGTCAAACTTTGCTTAGTGTCCGACTACGGAAATTATTACCTGAGCTCTCAAATAGTAGGTTTTGGTTAAATTGACAAGGCTATGGTGCCGAGATAAACGATTTCCTATTAGACGCATACAAAAAAATTGCGATCAAATTTGTTATAAATATCAAGGCTTAACTTTTTGTGCATATGTGGCGATATGAGCGTACTATTCACCTTATATTAAAAGGTTTTCGGGGCTCATAGACATCGCGATTTGGACATTACTTACTTACTTTGAGAGATCAGATTGAAATGTTAATAACAATATCGTAATTTTCAAAGCGCAACATAGTACTGATTACCTACCAGTTGAAAAATTGATCTGTGATTCGGCTTTTTTTTCCAAGGTTCACAGGAGAGAACCTTGTGGGCCTTCTTGAAAATGAGGTCATTCGTATTCTGTAATTTCTGATAATTTTGCTGCTGATAATTTTAATTAACATTTGATAACTTATTAACTACTAACAACATACAATCAGACATTAATACATTTAAATAATTGATTGAAACTTTCAATTATCGTACCCATATAGTTTTTATAGGATATAATGATAATGATAGGTAATGGTTATCCAAAACAAAGCCTGTCAAAGTAAAATAGTTAATAAAGCCAGCCTTCTATACACAATCTAATTAAGCAAATCTGTTCAAAGAATTCCAATCAAACGGTTAATCTGGATCGCTTGAGACATCAACACTAGACAGCCTTGAAGTCTGGATTGGGGTTTGAAAGTCTAGATCAAAGAGTTCTTAGAAACGCTTACCTAAGCTTGCGAATAACAGGTTTAGCTTTGAGGAAGGTCGCTTTATCCGTTTGTGCGTCAGATTATTATTTGCCTTTAAGTTTGATGTCGCTCTTAAGAGATAAACAGTGTGAGAAATCTTTTCGAGAAACTGTGACATGTGGTATTTCGGTTTTGTGAAGTACTTCAGTTCTAGTGTTCGTATTTAATAAGATCAATCACTACAGGCGGTAATACTTTCCTAGAAATCAAATCTTGTACCGTTAAGTGGAGTTCAGAGTAAATCTAGAATATGCTTTTCGCCTTAGACGAATATGCTGTGTCATGTTTTAAGTGCATTTCGTTGCATTTTATAAAGAGACAATTTTAATATACATTTTGAGCTACTGAAACGATTGCCTTAACACGTCATTACGGATCCTCCCGATCCTTTAGCGGTGCTTTTAGGTACCTTAAGGCTCGGTCACCATCCTCGCCGAACCCGTCGCTTGCAACGAAGGGCTCGAAGACTAAATTGACCTATAGACACACTGAGTTTCTCGCCGGATCTTCTCAGTGGGTCGCGTTTCTGATCCGGTGGTAGATTCTGCGAAGCACTACTCTTGCTAGGGCCAGTGTTAGCAACACTCCCGGTTTGAGCCCCGTGAGCTCACCTACTGGTTCGGTAAAATCTATAATAACCCCTCGGAGTTACTAGAATAGGTATAAAAAATAAAGAAACGATTGGATGTTCCATCTACTAAGGATAATATTATAGATAGACGTTAGGCATTTCGTCCGGTGTATTCGTGTTGAAGCGATGCACCGGTGTTCACCAATTTTTCTAATGAAATACGTACTCAACAAATGTTCACGATTGACTTCCACGGTGAAGGAATAACATCGTGTAATAAAAGTGAAACCCGCAAAATTATAATTTGCGTAATTACTGGTGGCAGGACCTCTTGTGAGTCCGCGCGGGTAGGTACCACCGCCCTGCCT
This sequence comes from Bombyx mori, assembly GCF_030269925.1. NCBI lineage: Eukaryota > Metazoa > Arthropoda > Insecta > Lepidoptera > Bombycidae > Bombyx > Bombyx mori. The sequence continues at coordinate 18,822,866 of NC_085117.1, forward strand.
ATTTCTGCTGTCAAGCAGTAATGCGTTTCGGTTTGAAGGGTGGGGCAGCCGTTGTAACTATACTGAGACCTTAAAACTTATATCTCAAGGTGGGTGGCGCATATACGTTGTAGATGTCCTTGAGCTCCACTAACCACTTAACACCAGGTGGGCTGTGAGCTCGTCCATCCATAAGCAATAAAAAAAATAAAAAAGGCAAAGTCTTGTGAGAAGCAGTACCTGGAAGCTATGATTGAAATGAAAAGTAACATAAATGACATTACTTAGATAACCGTAGATATCTCATTGAGTACATACTATTTATTGATGAAATCAATACTAATATTATAAAGCGGAAGAGTTTGTTTGTTTGAACGCGCTAATATCAGGAACTACTGGTCCGATTTGAAAAATTATTTCAGTGTTAGATAGCCCAATTATTGAGGAAGGCTATAGATATAACACCACGGTAAGATCAATACAGGTGGAGCACCAATAAAAAATGTTTCAAAATATTTTCACTTTTCACGTAAATGGAGTGGGGGGTACAATTTAGCGTTATGCCAAAGTAACTATTCCGCGCGGACGGAGTCGCGGACAAAAGCTAGTTGATGAAATATATGAAACCCAACACGGAGCCCTAAATGTGCAATCTGTAAAACTAATACAAAAAACGTGTGTGTGTGTGATGTTTAATTACCCATATTGAATGGACTTTAAAACTGGCACGTTATCGCAGTTCAGTTGCGTATGGTAATCAATATCCATGGTTGTGGAATGTCGGTGCATTCCGGAGTTCGGTGACCGGCTCGACTCGCCCCAAATACAACGAAAGCTCTCGCGACATTTATTTTAAAAACTCTTCTAAATGCACTGTTTTGTTTCGGTCGTGTAATTCGAACTGTTTGGCTGATCGAGGTGAATGTTTCCATTTCATTCGTCAACGGTTTCGCCAGATGTAATATCCGATCTTATTTTGCTGGTAATAAGAGTTTAATACTAATTTGAATAAGCGAGGTATAAAGCTTTACTGGTGGTAGGACCTCTTGTGAGTCCACGCGGGTGGGTACCGCCACCCCGCCTATTTCTGCCGTGAAGCAGTAATGCGTTTCGGTTTGAAGGGTGGGGCAGCCGTTGTAACTATACTTGAGACCTTAGAACTTATATCTCAAGGTGGGTGACGCATTTACGTCGTAAATGTCTATGGGCTCCAGTAACCACTTAACTGTGGGCTGTGAGCTCGTCCACTCATCTAGTAATAAAAAAAAAAGGTCATTGGTGACCGAACAGAAAAGTCACAAAACAGACGCTGTAGCTTATAGACAGAAAAACATAAAATACGACCTTGAGATATCAGATGGAGATATCTTTGACGGATTATACGGGGAAAATACAGAGAACGGCGCGACTGAAACGTTTGGGGTTAAAAAATGCTTTACCATTCAAAATTAAGATTTGATTTGGGATTCAGTCTGGGAGTCATCTTGGATAGCTTTAGAAACTTTCGTCATCACCTAAAGTCAGATCGCATCGCGCCGCGTTGATCTTCGGCAAGTTCCATCCAACCAACATACTAAACAGTAACTTCGTAATAAATGACATTTCACAAAACTTGAATCCTTCCGATCATTGCGTATACGAATGAAGTTTTAGACTCCAAGTAAAATCTTACAATATCGCTTTTATAGGTTAGTTTTGAATTTGAATTTGAGTCCTTGGAGCACCGTAGTACGTGTAGAATCGCGGTGTGCAACCCAGTTGTAAGTTCATGAAGGGATCAACTGAACGCTGCTTCGTGACAGCGATGAGACACGCAGCAACCAGACAACGTCGAGCTCCAAGGCGCCTCTTGTTGTATCCACCTGATTCACAGTTAGTAGTACTGTTGGACGCTACTAGTTTAACGCCCACATCAGATAAAGCACATATCATCGTACTCATCTAGGAGTCCCTTGTGACATTTAATTTGTAGCATAAACTCGTAGAGTTTCTCGCTGTATTTTCTTAGTCGTTCGTGATTCCCAACCTAAATGCATTCACGAAGCAGTTGCTTTTGTGTTTTTTTTCTTTCTTTGACAGTGTTTGGAAAATTATCATATCCCACCACTCCTTACTGAGCCTTTGTTTTCACCCAGCCGTCCTGGCGAAGCTGAAAAGGCCTCCGGACTACCATCACCCTTGCCATCCCAAAAAAAACATGCTTATATTAAAATAATAATAAATTCGGTCTACGTAACGGACTAATAAAAAAATATTCTACTTCAAGTTATCTGATTAACTTGAATATTTTGCATGTCAAGGACCGCTGATAATGCAATAATTTAAATACTTTGGTCTATTATGCCGATCCAGTCCACCAAGTTATTAAATACCTATATTTCAATTTTAGTTTGACGCTTAAACATTAATAGGAAAATAATCAACATTCGCAGATAGACCCCGTGGATTATTGTCGAGCTTTATTCGTCGGAAGCTTGACTCACTCCCATCGATCAAGCATTGAGTCACGTGAATGCCCCATAGATACAACTTGTTATGTTGATGTATGGATTTGCTGGAACCGTCATGTTTTTGTCTCGCAGTAGGTAGGGGCTATAAGGAAACTCATCTGATACCATTTGATTACTCACAGTCCAAATGTAGAGCCTTTTGTAAATTGTGTTCGGCTGACGAAATTTTGTTTTGATGCTTAGGTTCTTACAAACCTAGCGTTTATTGGCATGTATAATCATTACTTCCTTAGTGTTGGATGGTAGTCGTAATCCGTTTGTAGAAAACACAACTTAAATGCAGCTACCCGTCTTGATAAATCAGGTGGATAGCTTCACGGTAAAAATATGATAATAGGAGGATGGTGGTACGGAGTAGATAAGTGCTCCAAATAGGCCTTATCACCAACAAGGCTTCACAACCGGGTAGGCTATCTTCCCTGCGATAGTAAGATGGTCAAAGGGCGGGCTGGTAAGGTAGCCAAGGCTTTATTGGCCTGAACAACTGAGTTTTTTGAAATGTCCTTGGAAACTATTAAGTCTAATTTCAAAGTGATGGTCCTTCGCTCAATTGTGTCGAATTATTCCTAATACCTGGAACCACTGCATTATTTCGTGGTACCTTACCAGAGTTTTTTTACCAAAGTATCATTCGGTTTTGGAATGAACTCCACTCTCTATTGTATTCTTGAGCGCTCTTACATACCCTGCTTTAAACGAAGATAAAAAAGAGTCCTTAACGGTAGCGGCTTGACTGTACACTGGGCTTTGCCGATGATAATCATCGATGGTGATCACGCACCATCATTTACTGGTGGTAGGACCTCTTGTGAGTCCGCGCTGGTAGGTACCACCACCCTGCCTATTTCTGCCGTGAAGCATTGATGCGTTTCGGTTTGAAGGATGGGGCAGCCGTTGTAACTATACTTGAGACCTTAGAACTTATATCTCAAGGTGGGTGGCGCATTTACGTCGTAGATGTCTATGGGCTTCGGTAACCACTTAACACCAGATGGGCTGTGAGCTCGTCAACCCATCTAAGCAATAAAAAAACTGCCATTACGAGTAAAGACCAATTTGAATTTGTCTTGCAATAGCGTACTAGTTACGTAAACTAACATATAACATCTTCATACATCAAACCTTATCTATAATGCCACATCCATTGTTTCGAAGTTCATGTTTACCGCTAATACATGCGGAATATTTCGTTTAATCATGCGTGTCCATCGGGCATTCTAATTGAGCGTAGATCGATGCTCTCACGAAACAATGACTATAGTTTCGTATTTTCGATGTATTGTCAACGCATTGGGAACGATTGCTACAATTTATTAGTGGCCCATGTGTTTTAAATGGTACTCGACCATTCGGTAAAAAGGTTCGCTATTAATGGCTATAGAAATTGGTCTATTTTAGGACGCGGACGGACGGGTTGTGGGACGTTTAACACGTTAACTGCCGTGTAGGTCACCGGTGCCCTACGTGGCGCACTGAAGTAATTATTTCGATCTCTTCCTTCAATCGTCTTACTAAGGCGCCGGAATGTCTAGTAGACTCTGAGAACGACGAATTCAAACGTGGCTGAGAAAAACATCTATTTCTAAGAGACTTAAAAGACTAAAACATACATTAACAAACAAAATAAGGCAAATTTGGACAATCCAGACTCCTTAGTAACAAAAATCGACATAGTTACTTCAGTGCGCCGCGTAGAGCACCGGTGACTTGCAACTTCAACCGAATGTCCAAAGATACTCGCTATGATATACATACAATTAGGAAGGTGTGTTTATAATTTAATTCAATTCCTACATTAATTTAGGATTATTTTTTGCATTGCTTACGCGAGTCCTGCTACGGCTCAAGCTATTTGCTGATTTAATCGACTGTTAACCGTAACCCAAAGTTAATTCTTTAACACCAACAAAAAATGGAAGTATTTGTTAATGTAAATTATAGATTACAACAATACAAGTACGTCATCAAAGTACATCAATATTCAGTAGGTAATGCTTACGCGTTTCTTGTCTATGCGTCAGTACTGGTAATTATAGATCGCTTTCTTGCTTATCATTCATCGTGCTGTAGACTTCGACCGGATGAATGGTATTCTCTTTTAAATATTTCATTGCTAACTATTAAAACGCGCGAAGAGCACCCATTTGTTAAAACGCTTCCTGGAGGTCAATGTGGAACGCGCGAGCGTATTCTCAGTAAGTTGTGTGATCTAGGCATTGCTGATATCCAAGCGCGGCGGCGATCACTCACCACTAACCAGCTTGGCGATATGAATTCGAAGCCAGTGAAAATCACGTATAAACTTTAAAGTTTCCTTCTGTGACTGGGTTTTCAAAAAGTCCTTTGAAGCACTATGCCTGAACTGAATCAAATCAAATCAAATAAAAAAAAAAAAATTCAACATAAATGAAAGTACATACTTTTTGAACGTCAAAAGAACTACCGCCAATTCAGAAAAACTGGCCTCCGTCCTGAGAAGAACTGGCAAGAAACTCAGCGGGCGTGTCTTTTTCTTTGAACTATACCTTATAGATATTGTCAATTAAAATTCGTATAACAAAGTAAACGTGTGTTTGACAATAACTAAGTATTTACACACTTTTCGTTTTAGCGAATTCATAAATTGTGAACACGTAATTTAAAGAAAAAGTATAACGCTCTCGTAGCGTCACGCGAGTACATTGACCTCAGCGCGTCAGCTGATTTTAATTTGTGTGCGTGTAATGCTAAAAATATTCGTACCGAACTACCGATACCGAATACAATTTTCCGAACGTCAGTTTTCAGCATTACAGTCAAAACCTTTTACTGCGACATCGTTTAGAACAACATGCCGGTTATAACAACCTAGAACAAAGGTCCCGGCTGAATGCCATATGACCGCCTTATTAAAAACATTGCTTTATACGACATTGCTTATAACGACATACCTCATAAAACGACCACATTTAACTAATATTTCGGAGAATTAGATCTGTTACAACGACCGGCTAAGCTGTATTGTAAACAATTTGAATAGGTATCCACATTTGTCTTCAATGGCTATTAAAATCAGGAAAGAAAACAATAGGATTTAGTTTAGTGTAGGGTCTTTTCTAATTCTTAGAAACAAAACACGTGCATGCAGTAGAGTCAAAGACCGCTTCTTCATATCTCTTCAGTTAGTTTATTACTTATATATACACAAAGCGCACCAAAACTTTGTGGAGTTATTCGTGAAACTTTCAAAACGTCGCAAAGAAAAAGAAAACAAATTAATATTGAAGAAAAATCGCGTATTTTGTAAATATATTTTTCCAATAATTCCCTATCGATTTGTTTGTACTTGCACGATACACATTAAACATCACCGGTTGTAACGACTATCGGTTTTTACGACTGAATATGAGCAGTCCCTTCGATGTCGTTATAACAGATTTTGACTGTATTTGGTCAAGATATTACTAGCATCACTCTTCTAAATTTACTTCTAATACACTAAATATGTTCTAAAGTAAGTGGATGATAAAGAAATCTCACTTTTTTTTTCTACCTATGCAGATAGCTTTGTGAGGCTATTTCAGCCTATCGTGTAGGTGAGCTCACGGGGCTCAAACCGGAAGTGTTGGTAACACTAGCCATAGCAAGAGCAGTGCTTCGCAAAATCTACGGAAACGCGACTCAGTGAGAAGAAAAATTCACAATTTTTTATTGCTGGATATAAGCAGAGTTGCTACGGTCCGGTGTTACTAGAGATCATAGATACGAATATCGATACCACACGATACTAGTACTAATATCATATCAGTTTGTGCCAGACTAGATTAGTTACAAGAAAAGATCAGACGTTTAGCATGCCACGATTTTGCGAGTATGTTCGCTAGAGTGTTTTTATGAGTTGAAGACTACATCGACAGTTTGCTTTCGGTCATGATCATTTAATGACTTATAATCTTGTTTTTGGCACTTCAAGCCCATATGATGTTTGAATATGATGAAGCCATATGTAGGTCCGTCAACTTACGACAGATGACGTGCGAATACTTTTGTAAATAGGTATATTTCTTACATTTATTACACTACGTTCAAAGCGAAGTGGGATCCAGTTTTTGTATATAATTGAAATTTCCGACATTACGTACATCGTTTAAGATATGACTAACATTTTACTTTGTAAAGTCGATATGTATCTTGGTAAAGAGCGAAAAAAAAACTTCGAATCGTTCCATCTCGTTTTAATAATGACGTGTCGATCGGTTAAAGAGTTCCAGTAATTATAATATGGACACATGTGAAACAATGCGGTTCCAGTGAGAGGCCTCGCCTACAGAGCTCTGTCGGCGCGACCGGAATAAATCACTTTCCATGTCGACGTGTCTGTGGGTGACATCGGAACAACAGCCATCTAACCAATCGGTACCGAAGCCTGAACAAGCTATCCAAATATTAGCGCAGCGATTAGTGACTTTGACTTCTGCCACCGGTCAGGGCTGGATTTAAGATCGAATCAGATATATTTACGCCGATGTCTCCCTTCAGACATGAAAATCTTTAAACAGAACGTAGAATTTTGTATAATTTTAATAATTTTGCTAATTTTAATTTTACTAACATAGTTATAAGTATTACTCTACTTACAACATATGGACTTAAGATGGTCTGAATTAAATGACTTTTTTATTGTATTTTTATAAAATGTTTTTAGAAATAACCGGTTGTAGCAGCATAGGTGGGCTGATCGCATGCAACACCTACCGTTTATCAATAAGTCCCCGCTAGAGAAATAAACACTCCTGAGATAATTAAGTAAAAATTAATTATTTTTCAGTGCAGTTCAGAAGCAGTGAATTAAAATCGAGAGAAGCTGAGGGTCGTGCTCAGTGGCGTGCAATTGGAGAGTCCGGCAGTGGACTGCTATAGACTGATGATGATGATGATGATGATGATGAATTAATATCAGTAATACAAATAGAAATAGTTCATATGAACGTTTGATCTTAAGCGTGGGTGCGCCCGCGCCGCGAACACTGAAATGCGAACAAATCTCCAATAGAACAGTCAATGCGCTTTTGATCAGTGGGCGTTGTGGTTTTAACGCGTTTACGATTGACGCGAACTGGAGGTTTCGTTTGATCAAAAAATCCCAATACAATAATAGCACGGAGAACGTTTTTTTTTTCTCAAAAAATATATTTCCTACGACTTTTGGGTGTTATTGTAGTTGTCACACAACAAAAGGGAGATGTCAGCTCTTTTTTTTATTTATTCCCTTTGTAGGCAGACAAGCATACGGCCCACCCGATGTTAAGTGGTCACCGTCGCTCATGAACGTCAGCAATGCCAGGGGCAGAGACAAGCCGCTGCCTACCTTAAAAAAAATCCATATAAAAAAACATCGCGTCGAATTTGCAAGCGTCTCTGCTGAATGACTTCATTGCTGCTTGTGACGTAGAAGCTATATCACAGACGCGACAATCACATGCGGATATGCTATCGAGCGTTTCAGTTCATGTTTAGTTTAATAGAATAGAACATTTTACAATGATTATTACAAACTTTATATATTCATTTAAATATTAATCGTAAAAATTTCACGAAAACAGTGAATGGCTGATGATCGTTTTGATCTAATTAAAATATAAACTATAAATTGCTTATTATTGATAGGCAAGATGTCAGGTTAAGGTTATGAAGGAATGAAATGAGAATTTTATTAATTTATATTCAATCGACCGTTCAAATTTTTTAACTTGGTGGAATGTGAATGTGAATGATATTACAAATTACATTTACAAAAGAAAGTGCCTATTATGTGTAATGTACAATATAAGTGTATATTCGAACTCAAGCCTCAACGAAGATGGCGGCAAATACATGAAAATTTCGATTCTTTAAAAAAAAATGTGAATTCAAATATGACACAAAAATAATGCATTATTCATTTTGTTTGTTGGATAATTAAAATTATGAAAACGAAATGTGGGCTAACCTACAATCTGCATTAAGAGATCAAAGGACTCTCCATACAAAGAACATCACAGCGAATTAAGAAACACTCTTTGTAAGCCGCGTCTCGGCATTTACACGGTCCAATCCTGAGATGCATCCTCGGATATTATCTCTCGCTTTCTGCTCTTGACGTATCAATTATATATATTTTTTAATAAAAATGAAAAAAATAAAACTGTAAATTTGTAAATTCATAATTTTTAATCTTCGAAACTGATTTAATACGGAATTTCATTCGGAATTTGCGTCGTTGAAAATTCTGCAGCGAACCAATGATTTCATTTTCGGAAACCGAAAAGCCATCAAATATCTTTGGAGACTTTGATCCCATGCTTCGAGATTGACGTAATTTAATAATTGTAAAAGAATGTACGTATTCGAACTTAAGAAACACAGATGCTCATTTTTAAATAATTTCCTAATATGTAGGCAGCTGCCGCAACTGTACTTCTGTCGCTTTTGATCTATTTGAGCATTGGTCACCGCTTACCATTAGATGGGTCGTATACCTGTCTTTCTATTAGTCAGTTCACATGCAAGAAAACTGAAACCTTCAGAAGTATTCTATCTCATTTGCTCCCAGGCTAAATCGTATAGATTTAACTGTTTGTCATGTTTCGTTTTTCGTGTGTCATTTCCACTTCATGGAGTTTCAAATCAGAAAAGCGCTAAAGAAGTTTTCACTTCAATTAAATTACGTCCTTTCTCCATCCCATTGATGCTCCAAATACATATGAGAACAAATACAGCCTACATTTCGATAACAAATTTTGCTCGAAGATACTTCTGACGATGTCCGAGAATCTAATCCCGAAACCCGTAGCGCAATAGTCACTAATTACTCGTCCAACGACGAGACGATTCGAATTCTGTAACTCGCTATCTAATTTGGATTTCGAATTGCGTGAGAGAAGACCGGCAGAAGAATCGAGTCAAAAAAAATGTGTGTGTGTGTGCAAGTCACACACGGTAGAAGTGAAACTTATAAAGTATAAAAATAATCGCAAGGGTCAACCACTCCGCAGTGCAATAGAGCAGCCGCACCCCGGGGGAACCACTTGCATGATCACCGTATCCCGACGTCAGGTAGGTATGACTTGGCAAGAGAAATACGAGAAGGTCTATCAACTGTGTAACATCTCGTTACCGTGATTCAGGAATTGTTGAATTTACATGCAGTGACATCTGTTGATAACAAACTAAATAGAAATAAAATAAACATGGCGCGTAACGGAAAAATGTACAGAAATTAAGATGGCGCGTAACCGAAAAACGTTACATACGTTTTTACGTGCTCTAAAATTCCTCCCTACGTCGATAAAGAAGTTTCACTTCAATTAGCTCCACATTATTCTGTACGTTACGCGAACAACCAGAATCGACCCGTAGAAAAACACAATCAAACACTCGCTTAGCTTTTTATAATATCCGCTTTTTGTTCTGCCCGTTCGGAATATTTATAATACAAGAATGAGTATCGTCAAAATCGGTCCATTGCTCTCGAGTGCTGTTCAAACATCAGCCAATTCATCATTAACTATAGTTTGATGGCAAAAAAATATTGTCGGTCAAACTTGATCACCCAAGTCGTATGGTTCCGTATATAATAGAACCAATTTATTTATTTATTTTATTCGTTTATTACACTTAATGTAAAATTGACATTGGCGGACTTAGTGCCTAAGGCATTCTCTATTAGTCAATCAAAGGTAGTACAGAGTAAATAGTGGGAGGTGCAATGAAATTTATATTAAACTAGCCGTATTCGGCTGCTTCGCTGCGCATTTAAAATTAATATTATTATTTATTGTCATTATTATTAGGGAGTCCAACACTCATATAAATATTAGCCTATCCATTAAGTACATGTACTTTCTACATGGATACCAAGTTTCAAGTCAATCGCATGCATGGTTCAGTAGTTATAACGGAACATCCGTAAAAACCACTGTAGATTTATACATTAGTATAGATTACAAATACATACACAAACACATATACATACATACATATAGTTTATACAGTATTAAATTTAGAATTTATTGAGTATTAACTTCTATACGACGGGTTTGATTTTCGGTCGCAATTTTTTTATTCGGCTTCGTCGTAGGTAGAAATTATTTAAACGAATAATTCGATTTAATCTAGCGTTTATTATTTTAGTTTTTTTTATTGCATTAATACACAAGCGAGTATGCGACCCATCGGATGGTAACCATACTACCGTCGTTAATGGATGTCAGCTGTGCCAGGGATACAGCCAAGCCGCGGCCCACCACTGAGGAGGGTTGGCCTACTTTACAGTTTTCGTGGTCACGGAGAACTAAGGTGCTATAAGACGACATTTGATCACTTTATAACATGAAACTAATCAACATCAAACGTACGGAATTATATTATGTTACATATCAGTACATAAAAAATGAATTAAGTAATAATATATAAATGTGTTTATAAAAAAATATATATACGCACGCATTACCGACTCGTAGAAAAAAGCAAAGTTAATATTGAAACGACTCCTTGAAGATAAATCGAAGTTCCGTCAACGTTTGCTACGTATCAATATTAATTGGTCACAGCAAAAACTAAAACAGATTAATTAGTTTAAACACAGACCGGGCTCCACTATTTCGGTTGCAGAACACCGAAAAAGAAAACATAAGCGACGTTTCTCGGTGTGGGAGTGTAGTTCTTTGAACTGTAGATTGACAAAACCGACTACACATTATCACGAAGACTCTAATCGTATTTACGTAAGGTCGTAATTCCCGTGTCAATCAACCCAGAACCTGTGTCATTCATTCTAGATCCAGTCCAGTACTAATTTCGTGTCCACGTGCATAGATTTAGCGATAAAATTTCGTAATTTTTTGTACAAAAATAATATTAATTTGTTTCCGAGACTCAGTTGGCGTCTGTGGTCGCTTTTGCTTCTGGTAAAGTAAATAATGTGTTGTGGTTTTTGTTGTCATCGCCACCGAAAATTGTGTTGCAAAAACAACGCCAAGAAGTCTTCGGAGGATCTATCGGTAGTGACAGATGAGTTTGGAGGAGTTTGACGAGGATGTTTCTCGAATTGCTACAAAATATGACAGCCGATTTTAACGGTTCCACTGTGGCTTTAATCGTTCCAATCTATCTACAACGATCGACACAAAAAATTGTATATCACGATTCGCGATCGAGTATGGGAGTGGTCTGAAAGAATCGGCCCAACTTAATGGGGTTTCATTAAAATTAGCGCGTGAAAAGAAAGTATGGTTTGTTCGGATGTTTTCGGTGTACACAACACTCGCTCGATATTAGTGCGACTTATGAACTTGACGTTTGTATCGCTATTTACAACGACAAAAAATTGCAGCACTTAAACATTAGGCATTCATGATTTACTAGAAACTAGAAGCTGATTTAAAAAAAAATCAAAAATCAAAAGGAAGGAGTGCATATGGAGAGACTTACACTCAGGATTGGGTGGAGAAGGTTGAAGAACATAGAAAAAAAAGAAGAAGCTGAATTTCGACACAGTCAAATCTATATATTAATACGTGAAACAAAAACTTTGTATCCCTTTTTACGAAAATTGCGCGGACGGAGGAGTATGAAATTTTCCACACTTATAGAGAATACAGAAAAGAAGTGCACAATGCTAATATTTTTTTAAAATAATGCATAAAAGATACATTAAATCAATAAAGAAAACATTACACACACTACATACCATGTATTTGACGCACACACGCATGCATACTATTTATTGTCAAACTTTTGTTCTTGACGTCTGTTGTCAAATTGAGAATAGATTAAATAATGTTTGTCTTTGTTAAAAAAATTTATAGTGTAATCTTGGCGATAGAAGTATAAAATACAATCATAATAGTGTAAAAACTTACAATTCCAATTAATTATATTCGAATTTCGACTACTGCGGGACCTCTAGTATAAATAATTATGACAATTGTGTTCTATTCCGACCCAGTCACCATATTTTGATTATTAATAAACTATTGTTTCGAGTGGCCTCATATGATCAGCTTGATATAACTAACCTAGAATTTTTACAAGAACGACATTTTCGAAATTAAAATCGCACAGTGTGCAAGCGCGCGCGTAATAAGAGATCGACGCACGCGCACCTACACACACAGTATGAAGTCACATTGTCAAAATACCTGCCCCGGTTATTGACCCTTCGATCCTCGCCAAAACTGGTACCTTTTCAGCAAATTAAAGCCTTCGTTTCATTGTACCGGGCATCGTGTGAACGCCTCCATTGCTTTCTCGGAATAATTTTATGAACTGGATTAATTTGAAGGTTCACGACGAAAAAGACGGCGTAAGGTGCGCGCGGTTCGCTCGCTAAGATTTATTGGTGTTACTAAGTGCGTTTCTCAGTTATGTTTTAATTAAATTATGGGCTTAAACACGCCGTTGACTGTCAAGATTATTCAACATTTATTTAGGTTAGTGGTATTATGTGTTATCACCGCCTTTTGTGATAACGACGAACGCTCAGTCAAAATTTTAATGACATGCAAGAAGGTTGCTATGCTAACTGATTTCCGTTTTCTAAAACTTCACCTCGAAATTTCCTCGACCTTGAAGCAATTGAAGCTATGTTAATGATCATCTCGAGGAATTTGCGAAGTCGATATTCAGTTGTAGCTTTGTCGATCATAATCATTGACAGTTCAAAATTTAGATTTATTTTGTGTATTATGTTTTCTCTTTTGTTGTTGACATTGAAAAAACAATCTCTTTTCAACAGTATAAAGTTGTCAATAGCCACTAAACAGACAATGATAAGAAAATAGATGGATCAAACAGAGGAGGGAATTGTGTTTAATTGTTTCTGGAGAGTAGACGGATCGCTGCTTGTCTGCTATCGAAAAAATACCTTAGGAATTCATACGCCGAAATGCAAGTATGTAACTGTGAAATCTGTAATATCATTAGTTCACGAGTGAACGCAACGGACGTGCGACAAAAACTATACAATTAGGAACAACACGTGAAGCGAATTAGCGACCAGAACATAATATGTACCCCGGAAGAAATTTCTCTTCAGTTCTCGGAATACGTGCTGAACCTGGTTTCGTTACGGCGACCCTTCAATTTGGCCACAAAGTCACAAGTAAAAATACATTTATTGATTCCGTATAACTATTAAAAGAAACAAAAGCCATGTCTGGTGTTCGGATTTAAGTTACCATACACTAACTTTGCGATGCAAGTAATTGTCGCAAATAATCGCACATTCTTAGAGTAATCTCATTCAACACAGAACGATTGTGTTGGTTTAAAGGATAAAATAAGGCTCAAAGGTCGGCTTATTGCTAATTTTTAAGCTTTAGGCTCTTACCGTTGAAGCGTCCGTAGCTGAATAAGCAAAAGTCCGGTGTAGTTTCTATCATACGTCATTTTGAATTGAGATCAAAAGAAATTTGTAAAATTGTAAATTTGGGTATAGTTTATGATCGTCCCGTTTCTGTCGTGAAGCGTTCTGATTTGAATGGCGGTTTATTTAATGGAATCAAAACATCGACCTCATGCCTCACGTGGCGTTATTCGTATTTCGATGTTAATTGTGTTCACTATCCAGGTAGGACGAAAGCTCATCCGTTGCTTCTTGTTTCCAAGAAAAATAATGTTCCGTCCAAATGTTCCTAAAGAAAAATATCGCCGTCCACACGGTGAGGTGAGGATTGACGGTTCGTATTTTAGAAAAACGAAATGAGGAGATATCGGAACTAGCCCTGAGAGCGACGAGGCGACAACTTCGCGGATTAGGAAGCGCGCCCTAGTCTCGTCTTGATCACGAAAACTCGTGACTGCAGTCAAAAATAAGCTTCTATTTCACAAAAAAAAAAGAATATCGGATTTTTGTATTGAGCTGTAAAAGTTTTATAGCAATTTCTTCGGTTTTCTCGGGACTTGTTAAATATAAAACTATTTTTACGGCTTAATCTCATTATGATTTTTATATAAAGATTTTGTATACTTTTATAGTCATGGACAACCGACAAAACAACAACAACAGCTAATATTATGTTAACTACCAAGACAACGTTAGAATTAATCTCATTTTTGATGACTTATGAGAGATTTAGCTGTAAGCCCATAATTTACTGTCAAATTGGATTAGATAGATAAAAAAAAAAACTGGTTTCTCGGGTTTTGATAAACCTATTATTTAATCTGTGGTTGATGACAATGATGAAGATGAACATAGCGCGAAAAAAAGACTAAAGCTCCCGATTTGTATCACCAAATGCCATACTTTATTATCCTCATTTCGAAATAGGAAATTTTTCAATTATTCTAATAATCTAATTATTACTTGTAGAAACCTACCTACTTGCCGTGAACAAGTTATTCGATTTCACACGAATACATAATCGCTTCGTGCTGTAAATAATAAAAATATTATTCCAATTCGTAGCGGGCTCAGAGCACAGCCTACCTAACAAACAAATATAAAATTACAATGGTATAAGTATAAAACTACAATTTTCATTATTTTTGGCTTGGTCAAATCGGAATAGAAGTCGATAGTGATGATGCTGTCTTCCTTTAGAATCTTTATTCGTCTTTATGTCTGCGAGTTTATTTGTTGGTCATGTTGGGTACTCAGGTCAGTGTAGTCGGGTGATCCAGGTGGATCACCCGACTACACTGACCAAGGCCAAAGACTAAAAAGGACAGGGTAAGAATTTTATTAAATTACGCAAATACATGATTTGTAATCTCGATTTTAGTTACACTTACGCCATAATTTTGTGAGCGTGTATTAGTACGTGTAGACTTCAGTTCCAACAGCCAGGAAATAAACACATGGATTGCAGTAGTTCAGTAGATTCTGTATTGCTTTATTTGTAACTCCACTTGTACAATCTTTACATATGAGCTCACTACATACAGAATACAGCTTTTTTTCTAATATTTTCCGACTACCGCCTTTTTTATTGTGTCTCCACTACTGCCATTGCTTCCACAATAGTATTCCTTTTTCCAACGAGGCTTGTGGAGAGTACTTAACGATAGGCAGTGGCTTAGCTTTGCCCCTGGCATTGCTGAAGTCCATGGGCGACGGTAACCATCAGGTGGCGCAAAACAATAATTCTGCAATCCGAAAATTGTTAATGATATATCATAGATATTTTATAACAAACCTTACACACGTTTGTTTTTTAAATACGCATTATTGTATCACTCCGTATTGATTCGTTGTAAACTAATTTAAAATATAAATTATGAAAATTTGAACGGTCTCCAGCTGTAGTGTTGGGAACGACTGACCGAGAACAGCAGCCACCCACGGACCGGGTGAAGGAACTCCAAAGATAATATTACTCGAAGCCGGGACTTCTGATCTCATCGCAGCCAGGATTTGCTATTTACGTTTTATGTACTAGATTTTTTTATTTACCCTCGATCTTGTGTTAGTGTTATAAAATAAGAAAGAAAAAAAAAACATTAATGGATTCTGTTTTTAGTATTTTTTTAGTAGTCTAGTCTACTGTGGAATATTTTGAGAGACGCTAGATTAGAATTCTTTAGTGATTATTATTGGAGCTCATAGACTACACACGTAGCATTGTTTAGAAGCAGATACATACCTCTTCTTAACAAATAACTAATCGTATTCATACATTAAGCACATTTGGGATGAAAAGCTTTAAATGTATTTTTTGTTGCTAAGTACATATCTCAGTGAAAGCGCAGCGGCCGTTAAAAAGCTCATCGGGCGTATGTACAGACAGACAAAAAAGCACACAAAAAATGTACGCTCATTACGCTACAGTCTGTTAGCCTGTGAGACATGCCGACGCGACGGCCAGTACCGTCCGAAAAAAAAAACATTTACATTTTTAATATATTTAATGTAAATTATGTTTTTTTTTTCTTTATTTCTTTTGTTTCTTTCTTTATTACCCACGTTGCTTTTTGGTTCAAATAATCGTAACTTTTTAATATATTATACGTTTTAACCAATCATAAGTGTAGAAAAAAGTCTTATGAGCTCTTTTTAAACTGCATTTGGAGGCGGAGAGGGGGAGGTCATTCCAAGAGCCAGGCTTAAGTGGATTATGATAAATATTTTGAAGTGAAGTGCGAACGCAGATGAAGGTTGTAAATGCAGATGAAGTCTTTTTTTTTAAAATTAATTTATTACATTCCATTTTAGTATTTTAAGCAAGTTAGTATATGCCATGTCTTAAAATGTTTTTTTTATTTATTGACAACGTTTTTTTTTGTGTCGATCAGGATTTGGACTCACGCCACCGTTTTTTGAGTCGATCAGAATTTTAGAATTGAATTTTCATCAAAACAATTATTTCACCTTTTAACATTTTAAATGGTCAATAAACTCCAATTTTATTCTTTAACTCATTCTGATTGTTCTAACAACGGTACAAAGCTTCGCATGCTCAGTGGACCAAAACATAGCCACTGTTATAGCTGTTATACAGGAAGTAAATAAAAATTATAAAAAATCCATTAATTTATTTAAGTTTTTGAAATTTTTCGGAAACATCATTTGGTCTTTCGGATTGGACGCATTAAGGTAATAGATGCGCATGCGCACGCGCGTGTAACAATTAATGTATGCTTCGTTTAGCCTCTTAAATGTCCTGGGAATGTTTCTGTGCTTTAGAAGTTTGTACATTGTGTTTTAGTCGTTAGAATAATTAAAACGAAATATATTACAAAAGATAGTAGATATATTTTGACGTTATAAAAGTGAGATTTATACATGTTTCTATTATATTTGTTTGTTGTTGTTCAGAATCATGATTTAGATAGCATTTTATAACTCTGAAACAAATCAAATGTATGCGATGTAAATGTTTTAATTGGTTAATAAATTCGAAAGTAGTCGCAATTAGAAATAGAACGCAGGTTTCGTCTCGAAGCTGAGTTCTAGTCTATTCGGAAGTCAGACCGTAGACGTAATTGAAATACCTACATATTATTGGAAGCGTTTGTGATCACAGTATAATAAAACGAAATGTTTTCAAATGTTTCAGATGTTCTGAAACATTCTCAAATGTTCTAAGATGTTCTAAGATGTTCTAAGATGTTCTAAGATGTTCTAAGATGTTCTAAGATGTTCTAAGATGTTCTAAGATGTTCTAAGATGTTCTAAGATGTTCTAAGATGTTCTAAGATGTTCTAAGATGTTCTAAGATGTTCTAAAATGTTCTAAATTGTTCTAAAATGTTCTCAAATGTTCTCAAATGTTTTCAAATGTTCTAAAATGTTCTAAAATGTCCTCAAATGTTCTCAAATGTTCTCAAATGTCCTCAAATGTTCACAAATGTTCTCAAATGTTCTCATATGTCCTCAAATGTTCTCAAATGCTGTCGAATGCTTCAAAACCAGCACCGAAATATAAGTTGCATGTTTTCCTGCAATCGTCGACATGGTCGGTCCGTTAGTCCTTACGATAAGCGATAGATTAAGAAAAACCATCGTACATTGTAAATTGAATAAATTAGACGCAATGTTTAACAGTCAAATTGTTTCTGCACAAATAAAACTAGTCCATTCGTGGCGCATTGCTTTTTTGCTCATTAAAAGAAAAAAGAAACTGTATTTGTTAACCTTTAACGCGTGCTTCCGCGGACACGGATATTAATATGCTAAGTCGATGGTAAGCTCATGCTAAGCATGGAACGAAGCTTAGCGTGATCGTCGTTAGGATAATGATCAATCGACCGGAAACACCTTTATGTATTTGATTTGAATTGTAACTAAGCAGTGTTGTGTGTTTTTAATTGTATAGTTTTCGATTAATGAGAATTTTACTATACTGACATATTTTTTTATTGCTTAATTGGTTGGACGAGCTCACAGCCCACCTGGTGTTAAGTGGTTACTGGAGCCCATACACATCTACAACGTAAATGCGCCACCCACATTGAGATATAAGTTCCAAGGTCTCAGTATAGTTACAACGGCTGCCCCACCCTTTAAACCGAAACGCATTACTTCTTCACGACAGAAATAGGCAGGGTGGTGGTATCTACGTGCGCGGACTCACAAGAGGTCCTACCACCAGTAATTACGCAAATTATAATTTTGCAGGTTTGATTTTTATTACACGATGCTATTCAAAATTCTACTTGATAGAACTCTTACAGGCACCGGTAATGCCAGATTCTCTCCAAGGCCTATCAGTGGCAGCGGCTTGGCTGTGTCTCTGACATTGCTGATGTCCACGAGCGACGGTGAATTACCTACCATCAGATAAGCTGCACGCTGGTCTGTCAACTATGGCAAAAAAAAAACGGTAAAAAGCACTGGTACTCTGTTTGCGGAATTAGTTAGCGGATGACTCCTGTGATTAGGCGATACTTTCACCCAAATTACGACACTGACTATTTAGCTATACTAATCGGGAACTAACTTACCATAGCAAGAAAGGGAGGCGCCATATAACAAAATCCTTCCCTACCATCCACCATTTCTACAAGCTGCCTTGTGGCTTTGGAATGAGCTTCCCTCCACAATGCTCGGCGAGCTTTGGTCCGTCTTCGAGCGAGGTTCGAAAAGATTCTTCAGCAGCGGTCAACGACTTGGCTATTTATTTATTTATTTGGGAAACCAACAGTACAATACAAAAATATAATATTTTGAAAAGTAGCTAAAACAATAACCAAATATGTTTCCACTATCAAAACCACATACATATAAGTAAAAAGTGAACAGAGAAGAGAAATTTAGAAATTTACACAAAAAAACCAAAACAACACAATACGCACATATTATTATGTACATCAACTTATACTATAAAACTAAGTAATACTCATCGGACTAAATAACCTTATAAGTATTCCAAAATAGCTTTTCTATATGCTACAAGTGACAAGCAAATTCACCAAGTCAATTCAAGCATATGGTATCTGAATTCCAACCACAAAGAAGAGGATCCGCTGTTCATTAGTTTTAAATTAAAAAACAAACAAAAACATATAATAAATTAATTAATACACATAAAATAGACATTTTTTTAAGAACATAAAATAAACAGCTTTCACAAAATGCTAATTCATTTATATTGTTCAAATAAGGATTTATATTAATCGTATCATTGTTTAGAGTCTTAGTCTTTACGTGCCGAGAAATAAAGCATATTATTCTATGTGTATAGTAAAATGAAAGGTGACCCGTGAAAGGTGCAATCGTTCAAATCGGATAGTGTTGGGATTAAAAAAACTAATATTGTAATTTACAACGTTACGAATAGAGTTACATGTTATTAAATATCATTTTAATTCTATTTTCATTAAATGAAGTATTCACGGCTATTATATCAGTTCAGTAAATCTATTCGATTTACGAAAGAGTTTTATTAGCGTAGCTAGGTGTTCAATGTTGGACGCTTTTGATAGTTCTACTTAATATTGACATGACATTATGTTAGAATGACGCTTATCCTTTTGTAAAATGCATGGCTGTAATATGCACTGTAAATTCAAATTGTGTTAGTAAATTGATTCTACCGTCAAGCAACAACGATTGAGATTTCAGGCCATTAAAGTATTCGTGGCTTAATGGTAATGTGCTTAGAAGAACTTTTAAATATTTGTTAGGACGTTCTCGAGTATCGAACATTTCATTATTTGATAGATATAAAACCTAGGTATATAATCTTATTCATTTTACTCATATTTAAAATTAGGGTCATTTTTCGGTGAATATGGTTTTACTTTTACTGGTGGTATGTGACCTCTTGCGAGTCCGCACGGGT
Source organism: Bombyx mori (assembly GCF_030269925.1). NCBI lineage: Eukaryota > Metazoa > Arthropoda > Insecta > Lepidoptera > Bombycidae > Bombyx > Bombyx mori. The sequence continues at coordinate 18,843,101 of NC_085117.1, forward strand.
AGGTACCACTAACTTGCCTATTTCTGCCGTGAAGCAGTAATGCGTTTCGGTTTGAAGGGTGGGGCAGCCGTTGTAACTATACTGAGACCTTAGAACTTATATCTCTAGGCGGGTGGCGCATTTACGTTGTAGATGTCTATAGGCTCCGGTAATCCACCAATCCACCTATCAAAGAAAAAAAAATCGATCATAAGCTATAATACTAGCAACTATAATTCTGAGTCATCAAGTAAGCACAGCACTCGAGACTAGAGTCCGCTTTAAATATCAATAACATTCTATGAGCTGTGGCCCATCACTAAAATCGCAATCAATACTCTAAAGAATCTAGACTGCCCGTTAGTATTCGCGCGAACCGGTTTCAAACTCCGGTATGGGAGTCAACCGGAAATTAAGATCGTGCGGACTGAACCAGTGTCGGCTCTTTGTAATCATTAGATACGATTTTTTGGTATCGATTCAAAGTAAAATAATAAGCTTCTATTGTGTTACCGATTATTTTTACCGATTTTATTGTGTTAGTTTTGTTACCGATTTTATTGTGTTAGCCGAAAATATACGTCAAAATCAGATTAGATTTTTGAGAAACAGTGACGTGGAGCATGAACCGTAGGATATAATCGGGATTCGTTGAAGACCGAATATTGTATCTGTGAATACTATACTGGCATACCGCGATGGCCAGTCGGAAGGCCGGTACTGGTGTGCCGTAATGTAAGTTTCTATGGTAAAGCTATGCTGCCAATTGCTGACGCGAAGCAACCATACATTCTAGTCTGAGAATCCGATCTTATATATCAGTCTCAATCTCTTAACAGCGATTATTGATAATACATATTTCTTTGTATATGTTTTTATATGTATATATTTATGTATATGTATTTATTTAAGTACGAGTATTTGTATCGATAAATATTATATATATCATATACATATATTATACACATATGCTTAAGTAATGTCACTATCACACTACACCTACCAAGGTATATTTCTGTACCCCCCTAAGGTAGACTGTTAGAGAATGTCTATGGCATTAAGTCCGCCTTTATACTGTCTAGTATATAAAGTTATAAATAAATACATATATTTAGAGCAAAAAAAAAATAACGTCCACTTTCTTGAATTTCCGTCATTTGATTTACTTCACAACAATACCAACAACCACTAATGACACAGTGTAGTGTATTCGGTAATTCGTAACCTTATACAGTAAGTACTGCAGAAATGTTCGCTAAAAAAGTAACATTTTGTTTCAACGTGAACTCATTAAGCGAAATAAACGAATTTCGGTGTGCCGCCACTTTTCGTGGAACTTGCTGGTTACTTGGACACAGAGTAGCTTTAATAAGAAGTAAAAAGGATGACTTGAAGATAATCGGTATAACTGTCTAATTTCAGCACAATGTCGTCTGATACTACAAATATTAACCACTATTTGTCTGATTTTGTACTGGTGGTACGACCTCTTGTACTGGTGGTAGGACCTCTTGTGAGTCCGCGCGGGTAGGTACCACCACCCTACCTGTTTCAGCAGCAGTAATGCCTTCGGTTTGAAGGGTAGGACAGCCGTTGTAACTATACAAGAGACCTTAGAACTTATATCTCAAGGTGTGCGGCGCATTTACGTTGTAGATGTCTATGAGCTCCAGTAACCACTAAACACCAGGTGGGCTGTGAGCTCGTCCATCAAACTAAGCAATAAATAAAAAATCAACATATTCGAAATAAATCTTCAATGATTCTTATCGTTCCTTATGAATGAGTTGAATTGTAGTTCCGCTGAAAGATGTTCCGGATTGTCTGTATGAAATGCTAAGAGTTGTCTGACTGAACTTAAGCACTGTGTCCTGACATGTCCGGGTGTACTCGAATGTAAACCGGCTAAAATAAAACGACTTTATAACGTATTTCGCGGTCGTATCTCGATTAACAAACACGTTTTGGCAGCGTACAAATTGACATGTTTATCCTACTAAATCGCGGTGTACACGAATTTGTGTTTGAACGATTTACCGCAACGCGATTTTTGATTTGTGCGGGCTATAAACGAGAATGCGGATTACCGGCGTACCGTCGATATCTAGACGAAATCAAATAATTGAACCATTAATTTTCAATGTTGTTTAATGTGGACGAGGGGTTTTAGCGAAGGTATCTCGTAGCTTTTCGGACGTCGACGGGCGAGAGGAGATAAGAGTTTTATTTGCCGAACGAAAGTTTTTAAATTGACTTGAATAAATCGGAACGGTGAACGTAAAAAGAATATCAAAGAAAACTTTTCCGTGTTTGATGTTCGTCGGTTAATGACCACTTTGCGTTTTTGGAATTGAATTTATTTACTAAAAACTGAATTGCGACAGCATTTACAGAGCAAGAGGCGTCTCGCGCCAAAATGCTTCTTCGATTTTCTAAAACACTTTAAATTGCTTTGCGCTCATGATGCATGTTTCTCGTAGCAAATCCGGTCACGCCATAAACCCGTATCCAATCTACCATACAGAACCGGCGTATTCCTGACGACTCCCGGCTACCTGTTCCTTAACGATCTCCATCATTGGCCGGTGCACTGATCCAATTAATAAAAATGGAGTGTCCAAAAACGAAGTAACGACGTGCGATTTCTGGTCCGAAACCAGTGCAAATTCCACCGCCCTCGGGCACCTGGGTCAACGCACCGCCGACTGGTTCCGAATGTTATACCGACAAAAAAGGTTTCGGCAACTACTTTTGCCGAAGCTCTCGATGGGCATACGATGCCATTTACGTTTTGTCCCCAAACATATTAACTATGTCATCTGAGATTATCTTTAATTGTAATAAGCGAGACGGGAGACGAATGCGTTGGGATGTGATTATCGCTTGGGTCTATCGAGCCACATAACTAAATGCGGCAATTAAATTTCAAAGAATGACACATATTGAGCGATCCTCAACGTCACGCAGCGATTTGGCTGTCAAAGAGAGACTATAGCTTATTATAACGTAATTAACATTGAAAATTAGTCAATAAGTACTTAAGTATAATTTGTATGAAAAGCGGTATTAAAGCTAGAAACCATCTTTGCCTGACAACCATTGTCATCGTGTGAAAATCTGAACAAAGTATGGCAGGTATTTTGCCATAGGTACCATTGTTAACTCCTGGCTGAGCCTTGCTCGCTCACCTGTCCTGGTGAAACTGGAAAGGCCTCCGGACCACCAGTTATACTTCAATCATAAAAAAAAACCATTGTTAACAGGGAGTATTTTATTGGAAGGATCTATGGGGATAGATTAAACCTTTAAACGTATTCTTAAATTACGAAGAAATAGAAATAGAATTATTTTTTATGGATTAGATGGGTGGACGAGCTCACAGCCCACCTGGTGTTAAGTGGTTACTGGAGCCCATAGACATCTACAACGTAAACGCACCACCCACCTCGAGATATAAGTTCTAAGGTCTCAGTATAGTTACAACGGCTACCCCACCATTCGAACCGAAACGCATTACTGCATCACGGCGGAAATAGGCGGGATGGTGGTATCTATCCGTGCGGACTCCCAAGAGGTCCTATCACCAGTTATTACGCAAATTATGATTTTGCGGGTTTGATTTTTATTACACGATGTTATTCCTTAGCCGTGGAAGTCAATCGTGAACATTTGTTGAGTACGTATTTCATTAGAAAAATTGGTACCCGCCTGCGGGATTCGCAGAACCCGGTCAGAATAGAGTGTTTACTGCTGATGTTTAAATCGAGTCATTGGTGATCAGGCGTCAGGTTTGAGCCCCGTGAGCTTACCTACTCGCCCGGAGAATCTAATATAGTACAACCCTTCGAGGTTACCAATAGGAATAGGTACGAAAAAAGATGCTAAAAAGAATAAAAAAAGGAATCTCTGAGTCATAGTCTATGATGCTTAGACTAGAATTAATTTAAACTACCTTCATGGTTTAGTCTCTCGTAAAAGTACGTTTAATTATGTCCATAACTTGTGAATACCGAGGAAAATATAAAGTTCAGTTTTGGACAGAGGCCTAAATATAATTGAAATGCTGACTGACTGGATCCAGTTATAAAACTTTTCTAATAACTATTGCTAATGTATTCATCTCTACATAGTATAAAACAAAGTCGCTTTCTCTGTCCCTATATCTGTCTGTCCCTATGTATGCTTAAATCTTTAAAACTACGCAACGGATTTTGATGTGGTTTTTTTAATAGATAGAGTGATTGAAGAGGAAGGTTTATATATGTATAATAACATCCATTAAATAGTGGAGAAATCAATAATAAATTACAGTTTCCGAAGCGAAGCGAGGGCGTGTCGCTAGTACATCTTAATATATATAAATCTCGTGTCACAATGTTTGTCCTCAATGGACTTCTAAACCACTTAACCGATTATAATAAAATTCGCACACCATGTGCAGTTCGATCCAACTTGAGAGATAGGATGGTTTTTATTTCGATGAATGGTCGCAATATTTATTAATTAACAATAAAATGATTTCTTATGTTGATTTTTGTTATTAATTGTAAGTTTCATAAGTCTAAAACAGATGGCGCCTTAAATCAGTTTTTACAGACAATTGTTATACTGTGACTTTAATATCTCATAGATGGCGCTGTGCTAAAAATACCAACGTTTCACATAAGCTACAATTTAATGACATAAGCACCACGTGTTTCTGAGGCTAAAGTATAAGTGAAATTTATTTCGTAGTAAACGCAATACAGTGAAATCCAATTGTTCTTACGTTGTCAATTTTTGGTATTAGCATAGGCGGCCGCGAGTTATTTAGAAACAAAAACCTAAGCCACAGCCACAGCAACGTGTGGCCGGGTCCGCTAGTTAATATATATGTATTATTCTTTAGATGACTAGCTGTCTCGCTCATTACCGTTGAAATCTCTGGATTTAAATTCATTTTCTTTTATTATCAATGGTGTTTTTAATGTTAACAATACATTTCGTTAAAAGCTAATAACAAAAAAAAAAACAGGAAAATTGATAAACAGGAGAACACGGTACTTAGCTGCCTATATATAAACATCTAACGTTTCCGAGCATTGTGTATAAATTATTATTCTTAGCACACAACAATCCGCCGTATATCGATTCCTTAACGGCACGCACTAAAAACAAAATCGATTTTATTATCGATATTTTATTCGAGGAAAAAAATTGGCCGAAAACATAAGCCGGGTTTCTTGCATCGTTCACAAAACGTCATCACACACGGCGTTATCGCAGGAGCTGTTCGCGTCCCTTTTATATAGAAACGACGATCGAAATATAATTAACATGTAATTTACTTGAATATCGATAAGGGAGATTTAAAGCGACCTGGGTGGTTTCGGTCGATATCAAATATTCAGTTCGATGTTTATGAATGTTCACTTGTTTCTGGATTTTCGATTTTTTTATTACTGAAATTTTAGTTTTTTTTTTTAATAAAAAAAAACTTTTTAACTGTTGGTAGGACCTCTTGTGAGTCCGCGCGGGTGGGTACCACCACCCTGCCTATTTCTGCCGTCAAGCAGTAATGCGTTTCGGTTTGAAGGGTGGGGCAGTCGTAACTATACTTGAGACCTTAGAACTTGTATCTCGAGGTGGGTGGCGCATTTACGTTGTGGATGTCTATGGGCTCCAGTAACCACTTAACACCAGGTGGGCTGTGAGCTCGTCCACCCATCAAAGCAATAAAAATAAAAAAAATCTAAACTGGGGAGGAAAATTTTAGTCTCGATAGTTAGATGCCGCTCGACAGCGACGTGTCGTAGAAGGCGATTCTCGACTTTTGCGAGTCCAGCGCCATCTTTCAGAAGGAGGCGGCGGAACGAGAGAGGAGTGAGCCGGGGGCCGGAGGAGACAAAAAAAGCAAAAGGGAAAAAAATCAAACATAATATTAAAAACATATTACGAAGTCATTTAGATTTGGTGTTAAATAAAAGAAAGCTTGGAAAGTGTTACAATGATCATGCGAAACGCAAACGTTTGTGCAAATACGACCCAACAAGGTTTTTTTTATATTTTTTATTAATTAGATAAGTGGACGAGCTCACAGCCCACCTGGTGTTAAGTGTTTGGGGAAGCTGAACGACAAAGGGAAGATCTTCCACCGAGCGGGTGATATTGCTCGGTAGACCGACGGTCCTAATGTTGTTGTTCGGAACTTGTATATATGCAAGCTTATCTTGAAAATGTCGTAAGTGAGATTCAGGCATATGTCAAATATCTTGCGTTGTATGATGGCTACCCGCCACAAGTGGTTACTGGAGCCCATAGACATCTACAACGTAAATGCGCCACCCACCTTAAGATATAAGTTTTAAGGTCTCAGTATAGTTACGACGGCTGCCCCGCCCCTTCAAACCGAAACGCATTACTGCTTCACGGCAGAAATAGGTAGGGCGGTGGTATCTACCCGTGCGGACTCACAAGAGGTCCTACCACCAGTAATATTTAAAGAAAGAGCAAGGTATCGAAACTGTTTTCTCCAGCTGGAAAATTAACCGGAGATTGGCGCTGGCGATAGTTTATCCAAAAATACACTAATTTCATTATTTCTAAATATGTAACTTTAAATCGACATCATGACTCAGTAAACAAGGAAAACTGAAAAAAACTTATGTTAATTTTCATCCTGTTTGCATGAAATATAAGTTATAAGTAATATTATAAGTGTAGCTAGTAGTGTTATACTACAGCGCTAAACCGCAATGATTGCGTGGGAACACACAGTTTATGTTCACACCAACAAATGCTGTCAAGCTCACAACGATTCGCCTCATTTTTTCATTTCATTATTTATTTGGTTTATGTTATTATATTCTTTCCTTTTTCAATTGTTTTAATTACAAATAAAAACTACAGTTGAATATTAAATAAACTGGTCTTTGCTGCATAATAAAATTACTTTAACATTTCGAATAGTTTACAGTTTTCATCAACACGTCATTTCAGATCCTCCTGATCCACTAACGGTGCTTTTAGGTACCTCAAGCACCGATCATCGTGCTAAATTAACCCACAGACACAGCCCACTGAGTTTCTCGCCGGATCTTCTCAGCGGGTCGCGTTTCCGATCCGGTGGTACATTCTGCGAAGCACGGTTCTTGCTAGGGTTCGTGTTAGCAGCGTCGTCAGGTTTGAGTCCCGTGAGCTCACCGACTAGTTAAGGTTACGCTGATATAGCCTCTCAAGACTATCAGCTTAGATAGGAAAAGAAATATAATACAGTTTTCGTAGTCACAGACGACAGAGGTGCTTTATTCGCCTAAATTTGAATTTGCAGTTTAAAAGTTCATATAAAAACATATCTGCATTCGCACTTTTCGTTGTGAATTAAATTAATTTTCTTATCGAGAAAAAAAACGTGGCATTACCAAACGTTGCCGCCTTAAATACAAGTTGATAATTTACGGACCTTGCTCCAATACCTCCAGTATAAACAAGTTTTTAATGGGAACCAGAATGAAAAAAGAAAGAAAATCGCCTCAAATTTCACCTGTCAGAGGTACGTCAAGATAATGAAGGTGGGATAAGAATATTGCGCCTGATTCTGTTGCAGTATTTAGGCATAGTATGTTTTTGTGATAATTTTTTGTTAATTATTATGTTTTTGAGCAATAAGTCATGAAGGCAATACAACTTATATCTCAAGGTGGGTGGCGCATTTACGTTGTAGATGTCCATGGGCTCCAGTAACCACTTAATACCAGGTAGGCTGTGAGCTCGTCCACCCACCTAAGTAATAAAAAAAAAAAAACTGTATCAAAATTAAATTAGTCGTGTTATGTATTTGCATTAGTTTTACATAAGCCATATGTTAAATTCACCAACAATATCAAAACAAAGCAATTTCTGATATGCCTAGCTTATGTTTACACAATATGTTATTTTTATTTTAGGCTTTGTAATTAACTAAAATAATAAAAGTATTTTGTAATATGATTATTTTAATGCGGGGTATACCTACAGTAAAATACATGCTTTTTCGATCGGTCAGTGCCCCGTATGCCCTCGGGAGCTTATTTGATCTGGAGCGACTGTCGGCCATTTTGCTTTTTTTGCCATTTTGAATTTCGTACGAATCTCTGCATAGTGGCCGAACGGGTGGGTCCGCCATACACAGAACTCTGGCAGTACTAGATGAGTTAACTAAAATATTTTTTAAACGTGTAATCTGAGTTTGGCGCCTTTTTAGTCAAAAAAGGACGAGGTCGTCAATTCGACTGTTTTTTTTTATCCAGCTGATCTCAGGTCTTTTTCTAGGCGAACTGATTGTGATCTTTCTTTCTTTATTTGAAAGCCGGAGCTTTTCATGTTGTCTCATTTAAATTTTATCAAGATCCGACCTGTAGATTTTGCGTTCTTAATAATAAATTAATTTAATTGATTTCGAACTACAGTGATAAATATCCTTTAATTTATTGTATTTAAGTCGGTTTTCTTTTTTGATAACTATTTTTGAATTATTTTTTTACGATGCTGCAGATTTTGCTTTATGCGCGAAAAATAACTCATTTGTGTTGTTTTTTGAAATGAAATCAGAGCTTTGTAACATACTAGTGTTAATAGCAAAGATTGTGGGAATATTCGACAAATGAAGCAAATTTTGGTCTCTTACCAGGATCGATATCACCTTTCGGCTAATAATGAGTGTGGCGATGCATTCCTATTTGAATCTTAAAATATGAGCAATGACACGGTTTGAGAACCGCTCGCTTTTTATAATTGTTTAAAAGAACTAAGTAAAATTTCATGCCAATTTTCCGTAAATAAAAGATCTCTTCCCTGCTCTGATCTTAGCGTATCATACAATCGTACGTTGCTTATTCCAGGCGAACATGATCCGTGCATCTCCAAACTCCATTAAGCAGTTCGCAATTTTGTGTGGTGCGTAATTACGCATTATTTCGGTTCAAAATTTTTATGTTAAGTACTTAAATGTTAAGTTAAAATAATAAGCGGTGACGATAATCGATTTACAATGATGGAAAACGATATATCGTGATGATCGGTATCGGTGCTAACTACTTAATTATGTTTCGTTGGAGCGAAAAAGACGAATAAAACCGAAGATCATTTAGGAAATGGGCGCTGAACAAACTCACGTCAGAAATAGGTAGGGTGGTGGTACCTACCCGCGCGGACTCACAAGAGGTTCTACCACCAGTAATAAATAGTAAATTATTTTATTAATCGTATTAATAGTATAAGTAAATAGTAGTAGTAAATTATTTGCATTCGAATTTTGTGAAGTCAGAACAAACTGGAGTCTCAGGCTGGGAAACCGCACCGCAGTCCGGTACCCGGTGATCTGTCGTGATTTATGAGAAATTTCGAAATTACCGAAAAACTTTTCGCTTAATTAAAGCGAACATCTCGACGTCATCAACATTGTGAAACGCAATTACGAATACAGATTCAGTTGGCATAATATAAATTACACAAATTACTCGAAAATTACTTGAAAGCTATCTCTGAGGTACCTACCCGCTGGTTTACCTTTTTAGTATCGTAATTTGACTATTTAAACAACATTAATTTACAAATCAATTTCATTTAAACTTATATAACATATAATGGTATTATAAGCCTTTTGATATTTAAATTAATAGACTGATATGAAATGCGAGAGAGGCTCGAAGCGAATTACCTTTCACTGCGTATAGATCACCTGGGCTTAAACTAGGATTCCCTGTACTATGGAAACTAAAGACTGATATAAATACTAATACGTTAAAGAAAATTTAGATGAAAGTATTCGAATTAGCCGTCGATCCGAAGATAAATCTGAATCGCATACCCAACTCCAGACACTGTTACTATTTCCTTATCATTATCCCATAGTAACAGAAGCCTCATGTTAATTTCCCCAGCCAATTATTATTGCTTCCGAAGTGGGCTCATTAGTTGATTTGTAATCTTTCTGTTCATTCCTTTCACGAAACAATTATCTGTTCGTATAGATTGAAATAATTGTTATAGCTAAGAGCTACTTGATGGCGAAGGTCATTGAGAGTATTCCTGGTACCGTGAAGTTTCTCTTTTTTTTTATTGCTTAGATGGATGGACGAGCTCACAGCCCACCTGGTGTTAAGTGGTTACTGAAGCCCATAAACATCTACAACGTAAATGCGCCACCCACCTTGAGATATAAGTTCTAAGGTCTCAGTATAGTTACAACGGCTGCCCCGTCCTTCAAGACGAAACGCATTACTGCTTCACGGCAGAAATAATAATACAAATACCAAATAATAATACTCAATACCAAAGCAGTGATACGCAAATTTGTAAATTTTACGGTTTAATTTTACACCAAATTTTTATTTCTTCAACAAGTCGTCAACGCGCTGGAGGCTCCGACGTCTCGTCCACCGCACCACACAGTTCAATGGCGACAACCAGTTTTCCGCTTAAGAATTGTATACAAGTTACCGATGCGCTATCAGCAATTGTAAAAGGTTGCTCTTTACGTCAGTCAAACATCAACAACCGTTCGGTGAACCGGTCCCCGTGAAAGTTGACAATGTATTCAGCGGGCTGCCAGTTGGCACCGGATTGTCTGGTTTCTAGGAAAACCGGTGTGACGTCATCGGTACACGGCTTGGTATTTAGTGCCCGCGATGACAATCGATTGGATGTTATTGATTCTATTGTCGTGTAGATATCCATTATCGGTTCTGTATAGTGTTCTTTGGGAGTAGTTGACGATGTTGTTTTGTTTAGTTACGTGGGTAGACCAAAATGCGATTTTTAGTTAGACGCAGCATCGGCAAATGTCATTAACCGTTACCAATTAATTCCTACCGAACACGCCTTTCAATGATATGCTTTAGTGATGAGTGAATGTATTTTAATGATGGGACATTGTAAATGTTCCACATTCAATGAGCCCAATTGGTATTGATATCGGAAACATCGACATTAGAAAAACAGGTTAGGACATCCAGGACCCGAATACCAATTTTCTTTAATTCTTTGATAGTTGGATGAGCTCACGGCCCCCCTGATTTTAAGTGGTTACCGGAGCCCATAGACATCTACAAAGTAAATTCCGCCACCCACCTTGAGACATGAGCTCTAAGGTCTCAGTCTTACTCAGTACCTTTTTTATAATTACTATGAATTCCGATAGAAAATCGAAACCGCGCCCCTTGACAGCTGCAGGGTCAATAACCACTCGACCAACCAATGCGATAGGATTTCCTTTATTGCCTTCAAACTCTGAAATGAATTTCTAGGGATGTGCTTGCTAAGCGCTAATAAGCCTTCAAATCTTTGTGGCTTAAGAAGAACTAGTGATCCCGTAGTAGTTGAAATTCGACTATAATTAATTAAAATTAAAAGTTTAAACATTATAATGGTTCTATTGTCAAATACTATTATATTTATATAATATAATCACAGATTTCGCCAAAACTAAACTATACATAAATAATAATAATAAAGACAAATAATATTCATCTATTCTCAATTTGACCACAAACACTAATAAAAGTTTGACAATTGACAATTGACAATAAACAAAGAGTATATATATGTGTTCTGTCAAATACATGGTAGTGTGTGTAATGTTTTCTTTATTGATTTAATGTATCTTTTATGCATTATTTAAAAAAAATATTTGCATTGTGCATTTCTTCTCTATATTCTGTATAAGTGTGGAAATTTCATACTCCTCCGTTCGCGCAATTTTCGTAAAAAGGGATACAAAGTTTTTGCTTCACGTATTAATTATAGTTACATTCAGTTAAGCTGACTATGACATTGTCCGTAGCGATAAATTTCCTAATACTAAAAATATACATAATTTATAGGGAGCGAAAAATTAATAATTTATAGTAGACATTTTTGCTGACCATACCACGGTCAAAGCTCATCCTCAATAAAGGCCAGACTCTAGTTTAAGCTCAACTATAATTGACAATACAAACATTTAATGTGTGTCGGACGAAACCGCAGAAATGTTAACTTTAAGTGTCCGTTTCGGGTCAATAGCCTATGCGGTTTCCGTAATACAAACATAGAGAATATGAAATATAGTTAATCGTATAAAATAATATCGTTGTATTCACAAAAGGAGCGAATCTATGAAGGCCCGAAGTCTTTAAATGATCGCTTTGCGTGTTTGAGGTGGTATGGGAAAGTTAAACTCGCTAAATCGACATTCAATGGAGGATCCGTTCCATATGCTGAGACAGTACTTGGGAAGGGTAGGATCCCCCAAGTTTTAGTGGGCGGGCCTTGATCATCTTCGGCCACCTAGTCTCACATGTCTCGCATACTCTCAAAAAAATTTCAAAGAAAAATTCTCACTCTAATTAAAGTAACCCCCCAGAAACTGCTTAAACTGTCGTCATCGGCGATTTAGGCATTGAAGAAAGAAAGTATTACTTCAATTGACCGTATTAACTACCCAGAAACTGTTTAAGCTGTCGTCATCGCGATATAGCCATCGGCCGTTTAGGCCGGTGTGATTATCACAACCCGTCTACATAATGCCACATACATACATGGAAATTGTGGATAAATAAGAATCAGCGTAAGTTGGAGAACGCGGCTATCTTTTTATTTACTGGAGCCCATAGACATTTATTTATTTATTTATTTATTTGGGAAACAAACAGTACAATACAAAACATACAATATTTAAAAAAAATAGCTAAAACAATAACCAAATATGTTTCCACAATCAAAATCACATATAAGTAGACAGTGAACAAGAAGAGAAATTTAGAAATTTAAATTACAAAAAAACAAAAGCAACACAATACGCACATATCATTCTATACATTAACTCACACTATAAAACTACAACACTTATCGGGCCAAATCACCCTATAAACACTCCAAAACAGCTTTTCTATATGCTACAAGTGACAAGCAAAAGATATCAGCATTAGAGAACTTAGCATCATACAACCTACAAGATCTACGGACAAAAGAGTTAGAAGCATATTTCGTTCGAGCCGTGGACATGTGGAAGGTCTGTTTAGAACGCGCGGAAATACGACTACATTTAAATGAAATTTTGGAAAGAAGATAGCTGGAATCAATTTCGTTATTTATTATTTTATATAAAAACATTTGATCCCTCAGTAGCCTGCGATCGACTAGAGAGACAAATTCTGTCGGTCCTGGAGAGTTAAAGCGACGACAATGGTATAAAAGATGCTTAAAAAACTTTTTTTGGACTCTTTCTAGTCGCTGAATATAAATATTATATTGGGGGTTCCATGTGACGGAGCCATATTCCAATATAGACCGTACAAAACTGTTGTACAACAGAATCAAAGTAGATGGTCTTTTAAAGTCTTTACCAACTCTAAGTATGAAGCCTAACATTCGAAAAGCCTTATTTACTATTTCATTAACATGAAAATCAAAAATCAAACTGGAATCCAAATAAATACCCAAATCACGAACAACTGTGGTGCGTACCAAAGTTTGACCATTAATAGAATAGTCATACAAGATATTCGATCTTCCACGTGAGAATGTTATAATAGTACACTTATTAGTATTCACTGTGAGTAAGTTATTTTTACAGTAAACAAATAAGTTGTTCAAATCATCCTGTAATTCCAAACAGTCGTTTAAGGACTTTATAACTTTATATACTTTTTTGTCATCAGCGTACATAATGAATTTGGATTTCCTGAAAACATTCGAAACGTCATTGACATATATATTAAATAACATAGGACCGAGATGAGAGCCCTGAGGAACTCCCGAGGGAACAGGTGCAAATGATGAACAAAAACCATTGAAAGTCACAGCCTGACTGCGATCTCTAACATAAGACTCAAGCCACCGCAGCAAATCACCGTGGACCCCAAGTCCATGCAATTTCTCAATCAAAATGTCAAAATTTATTCGATCGAACGCTTTGGAATAATCCGTGTACACCACATCAACCTGATGACCATCCTCCATGGAGCTCAATACATAATCCAAAAACTCACAGAGGTTTGTCTCAGTAGATCTATGGCTTATAAAACCATGTTGTTGCTCTATAATATGAGGCCTAATCAATGGAAATAAAAAATCATAAACTATACGTTCAAACATCTTAGGGATGGCACAAATTTTAGAAATTGGTCTGTAGTTAGCTATGTTATGTTTATCACCGCTCTTAAAGACTGGCACCACGAACGACCGCTTCCAAATACGGGGCATAACACCAGTTGATAATGAGTGATTAAAAAGAAGATGCAAAGGGTAACACAGCTGAGCGTAACATTGTCGCAAAAAAACAGGCGGAATACCATCCGGACCAGCACCCTTGGAAATATCAAGATTTTTTAAATATTGCTTGACTTTACCCACCGAAATAAAAAATGAAGAAATATCTACACAGTTAAGGTCGTAAGAAGCAGGGGTATAACTTAACGATGATGCTGACTGTGTATTGTTAGTTAAAAAGGCAGAACCAAAATGAACATTAAATAAATTACATATTTCAGAACCATCAGATGAGCACCTATCATTTAAGAACAATTCGTTAGGAAAATCCCCAGCACTCCTCTTGGATTTAACAAATCTCCAAAATTGCTTACTGCACTTCAAGATATCATCCTCACACTTTGTTATATGTGCATTGTAACAGCAAATTTTTAAGGCTATTTGTCTTTCACGAAGAACAGAAAAACTTGAATAGTCGGCCAATCGACCATAACATTTCCATTTCCTGTGAAATTTTCTTTTTTCTTTAATCGACTTGATTAAAGCAGAGGAGTACCAGTAAGGGAAATTGGAGTTACCTCTTACGACCTTCACATGCACATTATCAGAAATAATCTTGTCAAAGATTTCATGAAACTTGCCCACGGCCATGTCGACATCTAAATTCATAAAAGATTGTTTCCAATCAATTTTCGAAAGTTCCTCGTTAATAATAGAGTAGTCACTTTTATGGAAAAGCAATATGGACCGGCCAGGAGAACGTAGGGGTCTCACGTCTAACCCCTGAATCTGAATATCCAAGGCTGGATGATGATCATCCTCAGATACAAGAGGAAGGGACGAACGAACAACCTTACAAGCACAATTACTTATTACTAAATCTAAGCATCTTTTATTTATATTAGAAATCGAATTAAATTGTTTAAAACTATTAAAAGCTAAAAAATTAGAAAGACCAAAGACAAGTGAGTCCCACCGATCACCATTCAAGAGCCTAGCAGGTCCATCAACACCGATCAGCTCCCAAGAAGCATTCCTTATATTGAAATCGCCAACGCACAAAAATTCGTCACCGGGATTAGTAATAATTGTGTCAGAAATATCCTCAAAAAAACCAATTTCATCTTCAAACTGAGAGGAACATTGAGGAAAATAGCAACAGTAAAGATGGAGTAGTTTACTAACGTTATTGTGCTTAATATTTATTTTTATCGAAATAATATCAGCTGATCGGTTTCTGTTGGAAGGGAGACAGGTTAAATTAAAAACGCTAATTCCTCTACGCACAGCAATAAGTACCCCGCCACCCAAAGAATCATTTCGAGAGTTATAGTTCCGATCGCAACGGTAAACAACAAAACGCTCATCAAACAACTCCGAGTCATAAATACCCGGCATTAACCATGTCTCACTAAGACATATAATATCATTATCACATAAAATAATGTTTCTATAAAACAAATTAGTTTTACTACGTAAACCACGAACGTTCTGGTAAAAAATCTTTAAATTAGCCATTAGAGAGAGAGAAAAAATAGATCATATAAATAATTAACCAACAGTATTAATAGTCCACGGCTCAAACCACAGCATAATAATTGACATGTCAATACATAAGTACCTACACATACGAGAATATAGATCTCAACATTAATCAAACACCCACCCCAGGAGTAAAAGTTCCAAATGAACAATATAAAAAATTCTCCAATGCTAAACAATAAGTATGTTGCTATATCATAACAAGCCTTACATAATAATGTTATTAAAATAGTTAAAAAAACATTTAAAAGTTTCTCAAAAGCTGAAATAGTCCGATCATCAACTTATGAAAAGAAAAAAACAAAATTATGATATATTTTACATTACAAAAAATAGCATGTGCTTTAAAAACAATGAATATAATAATAAGGAAAACACCTATATAATTTTTTTTAAATCATCTTGGGAAGCAATCACGACTGGCGGACTAACATCGTTTTTTCGCACCAGTATAGTACAATTACGTACCCACACGTATTTGTAAAATTTTTCCTTAGCTAAATTTTTTACGTTTTTTAACAAAAGTTTATTATTTTTCGTGAGGTGGTCATTAAAATAAAGCCTAGATGAATCATGTGGGAATCCAATATCAGAAGATTTCAATTCCTTCAATCTCCGCAATTTAGCCAACATGTCATCCTTCCTATATCGGGATACAAATCTAAGAATAACTGGCTTTGATCTGCTACTGCCTCTGTCCATCGGCGCAACCCTTGTAACAAAATCGACGTCTATCTGAGGATTCAAGGCAAAACCCGCCTTCCCGGCAATTTTCGAGACCAATTCTATTAGATTTTCGCCTTTCCTTTCGGGGATACCCAGAATTTCTATATTAGATCTCCTGCTCCACTGCTCTTTTAAGTTGAATTGAGAATCAATGGATTGTATTCTTGAATCCAGTATACTGAGCTCGTTTTTGAGTGTTGGAATAACTTTCAGATGGTCATTAAACTCAAGAAATCTTTTTGATATGGCTTCATACTTGTCACTAATGAAGGAGACACTATCACGAAGAGTTGAGATTTCACTCTTGAGTTCAAGAATAGTGTCCCTGAAACAAGCAACAGCTTCCTGGACTTCCGCGCGCACTATACTCCTGACCTGTTCCAAAGGGACAACCTGTAATTCAGGTCCCTCACGTTCCCTGGATCCAGTACGCAACGGTCTCATTGTAACATTGGATGTATCAGGTGCTCGAGGCCTCACATTGCTTCGGACAGGAGTGTCATCATTAACAGTGCGTGATCTAGTCGCACAATTAAGACATATCCATGTAGACTTAAATTCTGAATCCGGCGTCCAATCCTTTTTTGCAGGAAGAACACAGCCGATATGATAATAATTTCTACACACTGTACACACCAAGGTTGACTTCTTATTGTCACGAGTATTGACCACTTTATTACAGCAGGTGTACTCCATAATAAATTATAAATTACGAGATTAGATTCAAAGTAATATGAAGGCAATGTATAATTTAGCAGGTGAGTTCAGTTAATTGTTGGAGCAACAGGGCGACGACCAAACGCAGGTCCAGCGACACAAATTCACGCCCGGCCGCCCGAGTACTTTTTTGAATGTTTGTAATTTCTTCGACTCGACACACTCAAAGCGCACACGCGTGTCCAGCAAACAAGCACCCACAGGCAGGCTCAAGCGAGAAGCAGCCACAATAAGAAAGCTAAGGCGTATCTTACCAAGCTTCTATCTCTGTTACACCGCCCAAAAGGCGGAGTCAGCTGTTAAAAACGTTAAGGAAGAACAAGGAGCCACCGATGAATTGAAAACGACCAATCACAATTTAAAATTAATAAATTTAAACTTAAATGAAATGATAATGCCACAACAACCACGGAGACGTCCACTATCTACGGTCGCAACGCACGATCTTGAACGTAAATGCGCCACCCATCATGAGATACAAGTTCTAAGGTCTCAAGTATAGTTACAACGGCTGCCCCATCCATCAAACCGAAATGCATTACTGCTTCACGGTAGAAATAGGCAGGGTGATGGTACCCACCCGTGCAGACTCACAAGAGGTCCTACCACCAGTAAACAAGGTGCCTACAAGGACAATAAAAAAATCTCCAAACCGATAATGGCTATGACTATGACATGAAGTCATTGTCCTTAGCGTTTATTACCTAAGTGTTGGTTAAAAATGACGGGAGAACTTGTGAAATCGTTCATCACGTCTGTTCTAAAATAGCAATAGTGATAACAGTTCGAAAGTGTTTTTATATTAGTTTGTCATTTACTGAAACTTTCTGAAAAACGAATCGTGAAGTTTGAGTTTGCGAGTTCGTGAACCTTAAATTTTATATCATGTAAATGATTTTCACTTAGAACAATGAAGTTCTTTGGCCGGTAAACAGCTTTAACGTTTTGTTTTTAGTGGGGCACACATTCGCAATGCATCTGCTCGAGCTGTTAAGTCTATCTCGGAGACACTCCAGTAGTTGCTGCCAAATCTCCGTCCTCCTACCTGAGCTTTCCCACCTATCCTGTTGAAGCTTTAAGGTCTCCGGGCCAACATCAACCAATCAACCAACAAAATGGCCAATAACCTCATAAGTCCTGTACGTATCATCCGGCTTTGCAATTGTCTTTCCTCCGCGTTGCTTCCTAATCACTAATGACATGGCTTTATTCAAAGTGTACGGAGAGTACTCATTGCTAAGCAGCGGCTCGGCTGTGGTCCTGGCATTGCTGATGTCCATGAGCAACGCCAAGTATTCACGATCAGGAGAGTCATATGTATAGGTTGCTTATAAAAAATGAAGACAATAGGTCTTATGAATGCAATGTCACCATAAACAAGACTATGTTTCCCATCATCGCTGGACGGTGACCACTGAACTACAAATGGCTAACGAGCCCAACCAACAGATTTCACCTAAATTGGCGTTCAGCCGACCATTTACCACTAATTTCCCTTTCGACACCACATCAAAATTCTCACGGAGACAATACGAGCATTACTGAACTTGCAATTTCAGATTGCACGGTAATCAAGATTCCTGGTTACATGATTTTTGTTGCCTCTATTTTAAATAACGTCATAACGATGCAAATTGTATATCAACGTGGGCAAATGATGAAAAATCTAAATGGTCTCGAATTTGCGCTGTGAACTAACCTCGGACACGTATTTTATGAATGTCTCTCCAAAGTTAGTGTATTAGAAGAGGATTTGTCCAATTATGCATGTTTGCAGTGTCTGGTATGTATAAATAGCTCCCGTTGTCAACTTGTCTAATTTAAAGCAGATTATCTCAGCGTTTAGTTCAAAAGTCGATGATTTTTTTGAGTTGGATACCACTAGCTATTATTTTAACTTTTAGTTAAATCAAATATTCAATTAAAGGCATCATTAGTTTGAAAAATATCGTAATTTACGATTGAATAACAATGTACGATTGAATAACAAGACGTTTAACGAGAACCTAGTATTCAACGGACAAAGCTTTAAATAAAGCTTTACGCATCTTTTTCAGGATACGATAAACATCGTGGTAGTAAAATTGATGGTAGATTTTTTCGTCACATTTTTTGGATTATTTTTTTTTGGTCAGGAGGAAATCGCCTGACTTCCGCCCTCCCCTAGGGATGGCGGGCGAGGCATGTCGGAGTCGAACTGACTAAAACCTCCTGTCGCTTAACAACCAGCGTCCGAACCGCGCATGAGACAGAACCCATGAAAAGGCAAAGGAGGGAGAGTGAAGCGTTTAGTGCGGAGCACATCTCTCCCATCACCCTCCCCCTCGGCACGCCGGACCGGCGGTCGTCGGCGTCACGACCACCAGCCCTCTCGGTTGATTTTTGGGATAGCAAGATTTTTTATGAATTAAGCTTGTGTATCTGCTTACAATAGAAAACAAAATCGCTTTTTAACGAATTCCGTTTATAAGCCAATTAAAACATCCACCTATAAAATAGACATACCAACCATCTACCTATAATAACCTGTAGTCATAATATTTTTTTCAGCAAACCCGAAATAGACGCTGTTGTCAGCTATTAGCAGTTATTTCGGTTGTTGTATTTTTCGTGGTTTGAAAATAAAAGTCACTGATTTCCCGCTACGAGTTTAGTGAACTAGGGGAAAAAAAATTGGCATCGGTTTCATTCGAAGGAACGGTGCCCATGTCGGGGCCCTTTTGATGTTAAACGATGAACGCGACGTCCTGTACAAATATAGATTTGAAACTATCTTTGTCTGTCACCTAGACTATTTCTTTGTTTAGTTTCTTGATTATTTAGAGTTGTTGCTCAAACACCGGAGAACGATATATCGAAACTTTTTAACGGTAGGCGACGGTTTGGCATCGCTGACGTCCATGAGTGACGGTAACCAGTCACCATCAGGTGGGTTGTATGCTCGTCTACGTATACGGCAATAAAAAAAACTTTAGAATTGAAGTGATTTAAACAAAAAAATTGTATAAAATGTGTTTTATAGTTTGAACCACTTATAAACATAATGTATTCTATAAATTAATATAATTATTTTTTTTAAATTAAAACTTAAATTTAAATTTTATCTCGAAAAGGAAAAGTATTTTTTTACATTATTAGTAGTATTTGTTTACACTTTCCGTCTCTTTTAAATAAAACGCATACTTTAAACTTTAAGGTATGCGCTTTAAGGCTATAAGAAATCGAAAATGAATAACTACAATTACATTTTTGGCGTTAACAAAAAAAACAGGAAATTTGAATTAAGCTTCTTCAATTTTAAAGGTGCCATATATCGTGTTCTGATGTTGAGCAACAACTCTGAATAGTCAAGAAGCTAAACAAAGAAAGAGTTATACTTTCCGATTCTTGCCTCGTAAGTATTATTGGTAGTAGGACCTCTTGTGAGTCCGCACGGGTAGGTACCACCACCCTGCCATTTCTGCCGTGAAGCAGTAATACGTTTCGGTTTAAATGGTGTCGGGCAGCCGTTGTAACTACACTGAAACCTTAGAACTTATATCTCAAGGTGGGTGGCGCATTTACGTTGTAGATGTCTATGGGCTCCAGTTACCACTTAACACCAGGTGGGCTGTGAGTTCGTCCACCCATCTAAGCAATAAAAAAAAATTACATGACGTGGAAGCAAGTTCTTGTTTGGGACCGCGGAATATTTTTTATTGAATTGATATTTCATTACGCATATCTGCCAAATTAGTGGCACTGATACATCCTTTCATCCCATATTTCCTCTCGACAAAATAATTCAGTGTGTAAAAGAATTACACAAGAAGTGCAAACAGCAAACGGGTGGCCATTCATTACGAGAGCTAGACGTTTTACTTTTATTTGCGAGTACTTACTCAGAAATAACATCCTGTAGCAGATCCTTACGAAGGACGGTTGGCAGAAAAACAATGAAATTTTAAACGTGTGTTTTTGGTGTCAATAATTTTTGTTACTTTATTGATCTTTTGGATGACCCACGATATACCGGTATTTAAGATATCGAAGTCCGTAGATCAGGTATTGAGACGTGTGAGCCTACAACTTGTTACGTTAATGTATAGATTTGCTGGAACAGTCGTGTTTTTATCTCGCAGTGCGTAGGGGCTATAAGGAAAATCATCTGATGCTATTTGATTTCTTACTGTCCAAATGTAGGTTCTTATGTAAGTTGTGTTCAGGTGACGAAGTTTTGCTTTGACATTTAGATTCTTAGAAACATAACTTTTGATGGCATGTATAATTAATACTTCTTAGTATTAGAAGGCAGTCTTAATTCGCTTTTAAAAAACACAATGTACCCATCCATCTTGAGAAATAAGATCAAAATATCAATTGTATTATAAATAGCTGACCCGGCAGACTTCGTAGTGCCTCAATCGATAAATAAAGGACAAAAGGAATCCGTCCGATGGGGGACACATCAAAGGACACAAAATTGTTATTTTTATTTAATTCCGAGTATTTTCATATTCATTTACCTTTTAAACCTTCCCTGGACTTCCACAAATCATTCAAGACCAAAATTAGCCTAATCGGTCCAGCCGGTTTTAGCGAGACTAACGAACAGCAATTCATTTATATATATATATAGATAGATAGCATCTATCTCACACTTCTAACCGTAAAGCACAACTGCCACGTTAAGACTTCTAAAAATACAAAAGGTGTTTGACTGATTGGCGACGACGACGTGTATTGGTTTTATATAAATACAATTTAAGTAAAAAAATATTAAAAGCATACAACATATTTTTTTATGGAAGCTTAGATTTATTCACATGAATTCTCTTACATAACTGATAACTATGACCTTTAACTCACACATGTATATATAGATATGTCCGGTCACGGGTCAACATTAATGTGTTTCCTCTTTTATTGTTTTGACGTTTTGTTCCAAGCAACAAAGGACAATTGAGTAGTCTATTATCAAAGGTGGCAATCTGTGCATTTGGACAAAAAAATGTTATTGATATGTCAATACAGATTGATTTGAATATAATCGTCTCCTTCAAAGAATACGGTTCAAAACCTGCATTAAATAAAGGTTAATACTTAACCTGTTATTTATCTAAGATGTCGTTCAGAAGAGTTTTGTGACTGCCAATGGAATACAAAGTCAATAATTCGTTTTTCTGATTTACCAATAATTGTCCAAAAGTCACATTGCCGGCTTTGATAATAGTCGACTCAATTCTAGAAAAATACAGTTTTTTTTTAAAAATACAAATGTCTCTGCAGTCTGTACAGCAGTGTGAGAAAAGTGCGCAGGCGTTGTTGCTAATTTAGCGCAAACTTGCATCTGTGCGCCATGCATTTAATTATCCTTTGTTTTGTGTTCGTGTGCGTTGCACTTGTCCATTATGTAATTTGTATATTTACTTGACATATTTGTACATAATATCCAATATCCACAGCGAGCCCGCCCAAAATCGTACCACTACTAAACTTCTTACTAAAGCCGCAAATGACTGCACAATTGGATTTAAAGTCTTGATTCAAACGTATGCATTTATTTACGTATATATTGCAAAGCCCGCCTAATTACTATAAGCAATTATACAAATTACTATAGGCAAAATGGATATGAAAACATTATCTGAAAATCTTTAATAAGAAAATCATATTTACAATATATCCGAGCATAAGATTGTGAAACTTAAAGTTTATGATGGTGCTAATCATATTGGAATTGGGTTACAATTAATTGGGTTAAAATGTAATTTAAAAACTAAAGAAATATGTTCAAATAGTAACTAGCAATTTTTATTTAATACCCATAATCCTGGTCTCTCTGGGATTGTACAGGATGGTAGGTCAATTCTTGGATAATAATCGGTTCTTAATATTTGTATAAATAAATCGGACATCTTCAGTTTAATAATAATTGAGTTGACAGATTCCGTAATATAGATAGATAAATATACAGACACAGGTCAAGGTAATCAAATCATTAATTTTCCATTTACTTTAATCGTCTTTGCTCTGTGGCCATCATAAGAATTGTAGTTTCTTTTAGGGTTTTTGTTTCTTATTTCACGATCTTATACCAAAAGTGAGGACGTGTACAGTCTTCGCTCCATAGTTCGTGAACTTCTTGACTCACGGAATTTACACGTTATTTCGAATCCTCCCGATTCACTAACGGTCCTTTAAGGTACCTCAAGCACCGGTCACCGTCCTCGTCGAACCCGTCGCTTGCGACGAAGCGCTCGGCGAGTAAAGCCCACTGAGTTTCTCGCCGAATCTTCTCAGTGGGTCACGTTTCTGATCCGGCGGTAGATTCTGCGAAGCACGGTTCTTGCTAGGGTTAGTGTTAGCAACGTCGTCAGGTTTGAGCCCCGCGAGCTCACTTACTTGTTAGGGTAACGCTGAAATGGCCTCTCAAGGCCATTATAATGATAAATAAATCAGATAAGCTAAGGAAAAAAAAACGAAATTTGATTAGTTAATTTTCTACAACATAGTTTTGTGATTTTTTTATCGTGATATAAATACACTTTTTTTCTAACCGTATCTTAAAACTCAAGTACGTAAAGTTATAAAGGTGAAGAAGTGCCGCTTTGATCCCATTCTGATGCAATTGAAAGTCGCTAGTTTTGTGTTTAGATGTCACTTCGAAGTTACGTCGATCTGCTTCGTTAGAGACCCTCGATACGTGTAGAATAAAATATATATATATGTCAAAACTATTTTAACCTATAGGCTGGTTTGGATCCAGAGTGCTCAACATGTAGGTACACTTGTCTAGTGTTGTTATTTGGCAGTCCAGATCCAGCCGCAGGTAGATGTTATATATATATTTTTTTTGGTAGACCACCTCACGCCCCGCCTGTTATTAAGTGGTTTCCGGAGACCATAGACATCTACAACGTAAATGCCGCCACCCATCTTGAGACATGAGTTCTCAAAGCGACAGTTGCTACTCCACCCTTCAAGAGACTTTTTTTTATTGCTTAGATGGATGGACGAGCTCACAGATCACCTGGTGTTAAGTGGTTACTGGAGCCCATAGACATTTACAGCATAAATGCGCCACCCACCTTGAGATATAAGTTCTAAGATGTCAGTATAGTTACAACGGTTGTCCCACCCTCCAAGCCGAAACGTATTCACGGCAGAAATAGGCGGGGTGGTGGTACCTACCCGTGCGGACTCACAAGAGGTCCTACAACCAATAAGATAATGTAACATATGTGTATAGTCTAAGGAGACTTGGTATCGTTTCATTAGGATTGACAGGATTGCATGTGATAACATCTGTTGCGGACACAGAATTGCTCTAGTGTTTTGCTTGTACCGGGGCTCATTTGCACATGAAAATGCTCACCACCGGCTCACCTTCGATAGTTTTCGAAGTCTTAGTTCTATTGGAATGTCGGCTGGCTTATCTTTAAAATAGAGCGGCGTGAATGCTTCGCGATAGAAGCAAACATTGAGATAACATCGACTAGGCAACAGGAAACATTTTTTTTTATATAATAGTTTAATTTTGTAGTTGTTCTAAGAACGTAGATTGTATTTTATCAATTTTATATCAGTTTAACGGGGCCATTCAGCTATCAGTACGTCACCGGCAGATATCACACGATCCGCAAATTAGGCGCAGTTGACGATAAGCGTCACTTTCCTACATCACGACCTCGACAACAAATTTGCGGCAAACCATATGTCATGCGTAATAGGTACACAGCGCTGTTGCCGAGTTTAATTTTGGTAGTTTTAATAAGATTATTTATTTAACGACTGAGACATAATGGTTTTTTGTTTCTTTTAAATGTACGCGACCTCTAGGCTTATCATACATTCGTCAATTGGGAGATAATGATTTAATTTGACTACGTGTGATGTATGAAACATTCCATATATTCTATGTTAAGCTACTTAATGTAAACTTATATAAACTAAGCGCCTATCAAATATAGAGGTGTATTATTGTAACTATACTTGAGATCTTAGAACTTATACCTCAAGGTGGGTGGCGCGTTTACGTCGTAGATGTCTATGGGCTCCAATAACCACTTAACACCAAGTGGGCTGTGAGCTCGTTCACCCATCTAAGCAATAAAAAAAATTCGTTTTCATTCAAATATATATCTCCGACGTAACACCTTATAACCGTTTTTTTTTTAAAAACATCATTTGTAATTTAAAAATAAGTAAACAACAAATATCTTGTGTTCTTTCATTGCAATTTTCGGGACATTTCCAGAAATACATTCTCAATGTACGACTGCTTTGATCTTGGCTTGAAATCTTGCTGACTTGCTCGCCCGACCTTTTTTTTTTTTTTTTTCGGGTAGAGGGCCGAACCTCCTACGAGGTCCCCGCGCAAAAGGGGCGCGCGGGGTATGTGAGACTCTACGATCTGCATGGTGCTGTGAACAGACCGCGGGCCCAAGGATTTTAGGACCCACCCACTAAACGACTCCCCTGCACTCTTACACCCGACGTCCGATCCCCTCCGAGGTCAGAACCCGGATGAGGTAGGGGGGCTACCGCGGTCAACACAACAACCAAACGGCGCGGCTCACCCCAAGGACGCCCAGCCGACGGAGCCTTCGAGGCGAATCGAAGGCTCTAAAACGTCGGCCGTCTCGGTACGGCAGCCCGTCGGGCCGCCCAGACGATGCCGCTGGTGTCCCGGAATACCCCGCAGAACCAGCCTGCCGGGTCGGGACGCGATACAC
The DNA here is from genome assembly GCF_030269925.1 of Bombyx mori. Taxonomy (NCBI): domain Eukaryota; kingdom Metazoa; phylum Arthropoda; class Insecta; order Lepidoptera; family Bombycidae; genus Bombyx; species Bombyx mori. The sequence goes on from NC_085117.1 coordinate 18,868,990, forward strand.
CGTCGACCGGTCGCTCTATTCACTCCACGGCAGCGCGCTAGAGTGCTGGTAGCGCGCCGCGCGGCCTCACCCCCTCAGGTCGCCCCTTGACCTTCACCGGGGGGAGGCCGCTACCTACAGGGGCCGGGACGTACGGGCGTATTCCCGCTCGCCCGACCTGACATATAACCAAGCTTCATGAAAAAATCGTACAAAAGCTATCCATCGGCAGCATTTTAGCGGATAATAATCGTCACAGGTATCTAAGTACTACCTATATAAGAAGTATAATAACTAGGTATATACTAGGTAGGTCTATCTGTGATCTGTGTATGGTATTTATCAATTGTTTTTCGTGTGACTTCAACTTCTTTACCATTTTTTACAAAATTGTCAATGATATTATATTTCGAAACGATATTAATGAATTCCATAAACGTTACAATCGATATTAACGTGTTGTATCTTCATATTTTCATAATTTGTGACAGACTTTATACAGATACTAGCTTTTGCCCGCGACTTCTTCTTGTATTGGTCTTAGCGTGATTTTATATAGCCTCCTCAGTAAATGGGCTATCTAACACGGAAAGAATTTTTCAAATCGGATCAGTAGTTACTGAGATTAGCGCGTTCAAACAAACAAACTCTTCAGCTTATAATATTAAAATAATATAGTTATAATAGTATAGATTAACAATCACACTGACCACAGATAACAAATATTAATTCCCGCCAATAAAATGAAATAAATAATGCCTAGTATTAACAGCGTGATGGAAACCACTCACGAGGGCTCATAGTACGCCCTAAATATAATGCTGTATAAAATCACTATTACTTTTACCACTAAAATGATGTATTTCTTTTGTCTATACTAATATAATATTATAAAGAGGAAAGATTTGTTTGTTTGTTTGTTTCGAATAGGCTCCGAAACTACTGGACCAATTTGAAAAATTCTTTTTCCATTAGAAGCCGACATTGTCCCTGATGAACATAGGCTACTTTTTTTATTTTTATTTTTTATTTTTTTGGTTTCATGTGTGTTTTAATGTTTCCGAAGCGAAGCGAGGGCGGGTCGCTAGTCATACTATAAACTTAAAACCTTAAAAGTTGAGATGTCTCTACGATCCAAAGTCTTATTTACCTCGAGGAAATTCAAGATAACGCATATTTTGGGATAAGTACATTTAATTGAGCAATGTAATTGCACATAAGTAGTAGACTACTTTTCCTTCACATGCTATCTAAAAATTATCACGGTTTAAACAAAAAACGACGTGAATAAAAGTGTTTAAATATGCGAATTCCAACCGTTCCGTCAATAGACTTAAGAACCGATTTTGAAATAACGTTACACAACTTCACGTGTCGCGTATTAAACATCAATGCTTCCGTTTTCTCTTGATATCCTCAACAAGATATGGTCGATAATTAACACAAAGGAAAAAATGCTTTAGCATCTAACGTTTAAGAGCCAAAAGCGATTTTCGTATGATATCTTATCAAAAGTTAACCCGGTTCACGTGTTTATATAAAACAACGTTATTTATTGAAGAATTAAAGTATTTCACAGTTGAGAATTTCCGTAATGCAAAGTCAGATCTGAGTGAATATGATGGATTTATCTATTATACAATAAGCTGTACTTTGAGTTCCATGAAAAAAAAAGTTTATACATATTATGTTTATCCCATAAATATATATATTTTCCTACTTATGCTGATGGTCTAGAGTTCTAGAGAGACCATATCAGCGTAACCTTAACTAGTAAGTGAGCCACGGGGCTCAAACCTGACGACGTTTAGGTAATCGTTTTCAACAGCGAATTTATTCGGCAAACATTCGGTCATATGTCGGAGAATTAACACCATCGTCAGACATCGTAGAGGCGAATAGGGTGATCGAGCTAAGAGAAATATTGAGTACACCGATCACGTTTGATGTCTTTTTTTTTCTACAGGAGAAAATCGCCGGGTCCTACATACCCCTCCCGCCGTGCGGTGGGGTATGTAGGAGTTGAACCTCACTAAAAACTCCTGCCGTCAACCACCACCACACCAACGACCACCACGTTTAGGAGTTAACGCATTTTTACTGTTACGGCTTAGTAAGAAAAAAAATTAATTTTATGAAAGCTATATGTCAGTAAAACAATAACATAATGTCAAGTATGTACATTCCTGGCATAGATAAATGAGTTTATAAAAACACGAGAATTTCAACATATTGCAAGTTGTATTATTTATTTTTTTAAATATATTTCGCGTCATTTGATTGTTTTTCGCTGATTTTAAACATCACCTAGTTTACGTTCAATGTTTTTCGATTGCTCAGCAAGATGAAACAATGAATTTGCACAATCCGTAGGCTTTTATTTCGAAAACAGTTGCCAACTAATGATGACTGTTTACTTTACAATATCTTTCTTAAAAGTTTTTTTTCATGTTTGCTTTAAGCCAATTTCGGTATTTATTATGTTGTAATATGTATTTTTGACTGTAAATATTTCATATTTAAAAATGTTTTAATATGTTTTTTATTTTTTTATTTATTGCTTAGATGGGTGGACGAGCTCACAGCCCACCTGGTGTTAAGTGGTTACTGGAGCCCATGGACATCTACAACGTAAATGCGCCACCTACCTTAAGATATAAGTTCTAAGATCTCAGTATAGTTACAACGGCTGCCCCACCCTTCAAACCGAAACGCATTACTTGCTTCACGGCAGAAATAGGCAGGGCGGTGGTGCCTACCCGCGCGGACTCACAAGAGGTCCTACCACCAATATAGAAATAATATACAAATAATGCGCATGAATTAAGTTTCACGCATAAGTACGGACGGTGCGTTGGTATTTTTCCTTTTTAAAATACTTTTTTTTTCTATGAACATAAATACGTATGTCATATATTCATGAGTACATTAATAATAAACATAATCTCATGACGTTAAAGGCATATTGTGGGACTAGCTTTCCGCCTGCGGCTAAGCACGCGTGGGATAGCTTCAATTTATATCCCGTGGGCAGAGAGTGGTGCTCAAAGTGGGATGAGCATTACCCTATATTGCTTCACAAGGTTAAGACTATTTTCATACCGAATTCATCAAAACCAGTGCTCTTTGGTTTGGTCATGAAAACGTATCAGACAAATGTTATCGAGCAACACTTCCAGCCTCACATTATAAATTATTTACGAAATTAGGAAATATATAGAACTTATTATTCTTATAATATAATTAGTAATTTCATAATCAAGTAAATAGTTCATTCATATTTCTTTATACTTATAATATTTTATGGGCGCCTTCCGCTTGACAGCTTCCGGCGCAATAAGCCTTAATGTTATTTATGTTACATAATTCGATATTATTAAATAGTAATTGTACGTAAATAATCAGCAGAATAATTAAGATGAACAATGTTTAATATTACCTACTCAGTTTGTATTAAAATAGGTCAAGACGATTGTATAAATACCGGCGTTTAGCATATCTCTGGGGCATTCGTATTCTACCCACCATAACGTGTACTAAAGAGAATATATTATTTCGTGTGGATGTAAATTGTCTCAATTGTCGCCGCCACCCTGAGGATCCGTTTATACTTCAGAAGCGGGATTATGCCAGGCCCATGCATTGACGGATTTGAGACCGCTGAGAAACACAGGCGATACAAAATGCGACGTGTCACCCAAACCGATGCGGAGGTTATTCCAACGTTCCGGCCGGATGAAAAATCTAGCAACGTCAAGGGATGGCTGCACAAGATCGACCAGTTGGATCACGTATATGGATGGGACAACAAAGACTGCCAGTTCATCATGCAGATATGTCTTCGTGGGTCGGCTAGGGATTGTGCGATACACCACCGCAACTATACTACACATCCGCGAATGGCTACCACATGGAGAAGAGAAGGTGCTGTTGCTCCCGTTGCAAGAGGGACCGACTTTCAACAAAAGAAATGTTACGCCTGCCGAAGAGAAGGTCATGAAACAAAGAACTGCAAAGAGCCGCGCTGCGAGGTGTGCCATCGCCCGGGACACACGTCGGTCAGCTGATGGTATGCGGCCAGCTCTTCACACCCAAAAGTGAGTAATATCTTATTTACAACATACAGCGTATGCATAGATTTGCAAAAAAAAATAGTGTTAATTAATGGCTCTAGTCTCATTGCATACATAGACATGGGCAGCAAATTAAATATTCTGTGTGGCATATGCTGATAAGTTAAAAAATTAAAGATTGTCTTCCGTGGTTACAATGAGAGGTTTTGGAGGCTCATACTCGTCGACCTCTTTAGGAACATCCCCGTGAATGTTCATATAGACAACATTATTGTGGCTTTGTGGAAATAACGAATTACGACATCGCTGATATAGATTTAATAATCGGAGAATCAATGATTAATATCAATATCACAAAATTCTGTTAAATTCGTGGGTAGTAGTGAAACTTTTAATAGTACTCTTAGTGAAATAAAATTACAGACAGACTTGTCCGATGTATTTAGGACACAGCTGTATAATATCACAGTAAAGTGCTGCTTTGGTACAAGTTTATCTCAATATTAACACTAATGAAACATTTCTTATGAATTCTGTATATTTTAAGCTGGGCTGCATGTCCTATGTACTTTTGGGTGGACTTGTAAGGTCGAAAGATTGCTTTTTAAAAATAATTAATATCTGAGACAAAATCATTGAATGGAAACATAATTGATTAATAAGCACGCGTGGAAATTATTACTAATAAAAATGAGTCTACAAAGTAGTATGAACGTTATGATACTTGACCAATCTACTGACTCAGAATTGCAAGTATCTGATAAAACAAAATCAAACTATTTCAGGATAGAGGCTGCATCAGTTAACAATAAAAGCTGTGTGATGTAAAAATAATAATAAAAAAAAGCTGTTATATACAACAAAAAAAAAGCTGTGTTATATACAACAAATAAAAGCTGTGTTATATACAACAAATAAAAGCTGTGTTATAACCAACAAATAAAAGCTGTGTTATATACAACAAATAAAAGCTGTGTTATATACAACAAATAAAAGCTGTTATATACAACAAATAAAATCTGTGTGATGTACAACGAATAAAATCTGTGTGATGTACAACGAATAAAATCTGTGTGATGTACAACGAATAAAATCTGTGTGATGTACAACGAATAAAATCTGTGTGATGTACAACGAATAAAATCTGTGTGATGTACAACGAATAAAATCTGTGTGATGTACAACGAATAAAATCTGTGTGATGTACAACGAATAAAATCTGTGTGATGTACAACGAATAAAATCTGTGTGATGTACAACGAATAAAATCTGTGTGATGTACAACGAATAAAATCTGTGTGATGTACAACGAATAAAATCTGTGTGATGTACAACGAATAAAATCTGTGTGATGTACAACGAATAAAATCTGTGTGATGTACAACGAATAAAATCTGTGTGATGTACAACGAATAAAATCTGTGTGATGTACAACGAATAAAATCTGTGTGATGTACAACGAATAAAATCTGTGTGATGTACAACGAATAAAATCTGTGTGATGTACAACGAATAAAATCTGTGTGATGTACAACGAATAAAATCTGTGTGATGTACAACGAATAAAATCTGTGTGATGTACAACGAATAAAATCTGTGTGATGTACAACGAATAAAAGCTGTGTGATGTACAACGAATAAAAGCTGTGTGATGTACAACGAATAAAAGCTGTGTGATGTACAACGAATAAAAGCTGTTCTATGTGCATTAAATAAAAGGTGTGTGATGCACAATCTATGTGCATTAAATAAAAGGTGTGTGATGCACAATCTATGTGCATTAAATAAAAGGTGTGTGATGCACAATCTATGTGCATTAAATAAAAGGTGTGTGATCTAAGATAAATAAGTCGTATGAATTAGATAATACAAGATATAATTACTGCTTAAACATGTCAATTTCAGGTGCCATACACCAGCGACAAACCAGGCGCCAATAGCAGCGCTGATCGCCGGTGGGACACGGCATACACAGGATGGCCGAATGTTATCGAGCAACACTTCCAGCCTCACATTATAAATTATTTACGAAATTAGGAAATATATAGAACTTATTATTCTTATAATATAATTAGTAATTTCATAATCAAGTAAATAGTTCATTCATATTTCTTTATACTTATAATATTTTATGGGCGCCTTCCGCTTGACAGCTTCCGGCGCAATAAGCCTTAATGTTATTTATGTTACATAATTCGATATTATTAAATAGTAATTGTACGTAAATAATCAGCAGAATAATTAAGATGAACAATGTTTAATATTACCTACTCAGTTTGTATTAAAATAGGTCAAGACGATTGTATAAATACCGGCGTTTAGCATATCTCTGGGGCATTCGTATTCTACCCACCATAACGTGTACTAAAGAGAATATATTATTTCGTGTGGATGTAAATTGTCTCAATTGTCGCCGCCACCCTGAGGATCCGTTTATACAAAGTTATTTTCGTATTTACGATATTTTATTATATTATTCTTATTAATATAAGATTATTTTGGAGCAGTATATAGGTATAATATTGGTTTCATTTAAATCGGATGCTGCAAAAAAGTGGTCGTCTTTTCAAAGATTTTGTAATAATTATTTTTATGTTGCCAGCCTTTATTTGCAGGTTATACGGGTGATTGAGCTCACGGTCCATTTGGTGTTAAGTGATTGGCCATAGAAACACAGCGTGATCATTACCACCGACCTGGGCATGTTTCACCCTTCAAATCGTTTCAAAGCTGGATAGACTATCTTCACTGCGATCCTAACATGGACGGATATTAAAAGTTTAGTGACTTGAACAACATTGACGCTTTTGGGTAGTTTGAAATGTCCTCGGAACTATTCATCCTAATAATAAAGTGATGGCCCTTCGCTCATGTGTCGAATTAGTGAAGGATTAGCGGACAGGAATGTTATCAGGAGTGCGATGGCGCCAACCACGGCGCCGCGAGCCTTATCGAGATTCCTTGTAATAGTAAAACGTACTGTACACAGTAAAGTTCTATATCAGTAAATAAATCGTGATCCCTTCATAAAGTTACTAAGCATTTGTTTTTCGTGTTTACAAAAGATAATTCGAACGGTTAGCGTGGTATGGACATGTGATGCGTAGAGAGGAGATGCATGTGACTAGGAGATGTATGAAAATGGTAGTGCAAGGTAAAGGGGGAAGAGATTGACCGAAGAAGACATGGATGGAGTGTGTGAATGACGATATGAGAGACAGAGGAGTGGGTGTTGAGATGACGGCTGATGAAAGAATGAAATAGAAAAATTCGCTGTGTTAAATTTACTTCGATAATCACTGTTGAAGGTCGCGGGAATCCGCTAGATACAAGCAGAGCGGGACCAGCCGTTTTAGCGAGGCTTGGGGGAGGTTTATGCCCGTCTGAGGGTCGAGAAGAAGAGGAAAGATCATCTCCGAATTTTCTATTTGGTTTGAAATTGAAACTGTTAGTATGCTTCTAGCATCTTCACGTGCCTATTATAAAAACCTTATGTTCATTACAGAATAAGTCAAAACTAAAGACGAAACTAGAAGGGGCCCTCGAAGCGATCAGCGGTTACATAAAAATAAATCTGCAAAATTTTAGCAATTTGACCTACTGATTTAATATAGACTGGAATTAAAATGAATCGTTATCAGCGAGTTGATAACGCTATAACGCAACATCAGGAAGGCAGCGTTTCGACTGGCACACATGCAATGCACATGTCATCATCGTTACGCATCACTATCCTCTAATATACAAACCGAATGTATGCAGCTACGTTTGTTTGCAACGCGGTCGCGCTGATTATCCGCTTGAATTTTAATCTTCTTTATTATTTTCGAAATCTTTTTTATTATTTTTTTATTGCCCTTGTAGGCAGACGGGCAGACGGGCATACAGCCTACCTAATGATGAGGGCATACCGTCGCCGTAGACGGCAGACGCAATTCCAGGGGCAGTGCCAACTTGCTGCCTACCGTAAAGTTCTCTCCAGAAGCCTCGTTTGAAGAAGGACGGAAACACCGTGGAGGGGAGCTCATTCCAAAGCCGGTTGATACGTGGAAAAAAAAGATCTCTGTAAATACACTGTGCTATTATTATGCTGTACCTAATTGTTATATTTGGCGATAATATACGTGGCGCGCTTATAATGCTTTACTTACTTTACTGGTGGTAGGACCTCTTGTGAGTCCGCACGTGTACCACCCCGCTTATTTCTGCCGTGAAGCAGTAATGCGTTTCGGTTTGAAGGGTGGGGCCGCCGTTGTGACTATACTGATACCTTAAAACTTATATCTCAAGGTGTGTGGCGCATTTACGTTGTAGATGTCTATGGGCTTCAGTAACCACTTAACACCAGGTGGGCTGTGAGCTAGTTCACGCGTCTAAGCAATAAAAAAAAAATTTTTTTTTCTTCAATGGACGATCTCTTTGTCGCTCTGTGTTGAATGTTTACAGAATTGTGCACTCTATTTACGTTTTCACAACGTAAATAGGGTGCCATTTAGAGTGCTATTTACGTTTTCACAACGTAAATAGAGTGCCAACCAACCGGTTGATCGAGTCGAATGAATTGCATCCCTCTTCCTCCTCGCTGGCTATCCCTCTTACAACTTCTTCGTAATAGGAAGCGTGGTAGAATCTACGCCCGATCACCAGTGGTCTTGGTTACTTGGCTATTTTAATGGCAATGAAAAAATTTTAAATTTATTCCGTAACTGAGAGAACTTACAGGCATATAACGAATATATATATTGCTCAGGTCGGTGGACGAGCTCACGATCCACCTGGTGTTAAGTGGTTACCGGAGCCCATAGGCGTCTACAATTGATGTGCCGCCATCTACCTTGAGATATGAGTTCTTAGGTCTCAGTTTTTACAGTAAAACGGCTGCCCCACCCTTCAAACCGAAACGCGTTAGTGCTTCACGGCAGAAATAGGCAGGGTGGTGGTACCTACCCGTGCCGGCACAAAAGACGTCCACCATTACTACCTTAGCACTAGTAAATACCTTTGTTAACAATCATAGTTCGATAATGCGGTACCGATTTCTTTAAATGTCGCAATTAGTAAATTAGGTCAATTAGTTTGTGACTAGTAACAGTTTTTTTTTTTTTTTTATTGGCTTAGATGGGTGGACGAGCTCACAGCCCACCTGTTGTTAAGTGGTTACTGGAGCCCATAGACATCTAGAACGTAAATGCGCCACCCACCTTGAGATATAAGTTCTAAGGTCTCAAGTATAGTTACAACGGCTGCCCCACCCTTCGAACCGAAACGCATTACTGCTTCACGGCAGAAATAGGCGGGGTGGTGGTACCTACCCGTGCGGACTCATAAAAGGTCTTACCACCAGTAAAGAATTATAGTTTAAGTTTAATAGAATAACAGTTTTGAATATAAAATGTGTATGGATTTCGACGGGTACTCGTACGAATAAGTTTAACTAAAAACATGTTTTCCTGCAAAGTATTCATAGAATCATGAATCGATGTTTTGCAGTTGTATGATGTAACGCTATCCATTTTCGGCGAAACACGATAAACTAAAGAGCTCCCTATCTTTGTGACCAAATTGTAAATTAAATATATGAGTAATTGGCGGTTTTATAAAAATTAATTGGCATTGTAAGTTTGTACACTATTATGATTGTATTTTATACTTCTACTAGGTGACCCGGCGAACTTTGTTCCGCCTTAGAGGCAATAAATGGGCAGACTTTTGAGTTTATCAAGATAAATTTTAATGTAAATTAAAACCGCAAGTATTTTAATGATACTTTATTGGCCATGTATTTTAGTTGTTATTATTATTATTACATTTTTTTGTTCTTCTTCAGTCCTTTCAGCCGCAACGTTTCGAATCCTAGTTGCATTGCGGCTTCGTCGGGAAGGATTTGTTCGTGTTAGTCGCGACATGGCTTTTTTAATGATTACCTATCTCGGCACAATATTATAATAGAAACTCGAAACAAACACATCAACCGGTCAACTTCAAAATTGTACAATAATTCACCATAGACTACATTATGCTTAGCTGTCAGTTGCGTTTTGTTATTCCATATCAGTTGCGTATTGTTACACCACGTTTTATGTCACGTCCCACGGGAACGTGATAAAAAGTATTCAATGTCCTTCTCCTGGTTCTAAGCTACCTCCCCACAAATTTTCAGCCAAATCGGTTCAGCCGTTCTTGAGTTATAAATAGTGTAACTAACACGACTTTCTTTTATATATATAGATAATCACAAATGTCGCCAAGCCTACAAAAAATATTAACAAAGGCAAACAATATTTAATCTATACTCAATTTGACAACAGACGTCAGGAACAAAAGTTTGACAATAAATAGTATGCATGCGTGTGTGCGTCAAATACATGGTATGTAGTGTGTGTAATGTTTTCTTTATTGATTTAATGTATCTTATACGCATTATTTAAAAAAAAAATGTGTGCGTGTACTAGTGTACACACGTAAGAAGTGAAACTTCTTTATGGCCTTATTTTTCGAAAAATGATCTACATGCAACTTTCTAGAAATTGGTTAAATAAAGTTAAATTAGATAAAGTTTAAACAAAAGGATTTTATTATCATAGACATGAATACAAAAAAGTTAAATTAGATAAAGTTTAAACAAAAGGATTTTATTATCATAGACATGAATACAAAAAAGATGGCGCGTAACGGAAAAATGTGACGCGTAACCGAAAAATGTGACGGTAAATTTTTTTCCAACGCCGATAAGGAAGTTTCACTTCAAATATTAACATTGTGCACTTCTTCTCTATATTCTCTATAAGTGTGGAAAATTTCATACTCCTCCGTCCGCGCAATTTTTGTAAAAAGGGGTACAAAGTTTTTGCTACACGTATTAATAATATAGATGTTTTCTATGAATTCTTGGAAGTACTAAATTTTGCACTTAAAATTATATATACTTTTAGCTACCTCTGCATCAGACCGAGTGGTAATAGACGTATTATGCAGCCTCTAATTACATTGGTCTTAATGCCAATGTCGTTCGGAATCGGATGAATTGGAGCCTTCCTGTCTTCAGCAAGCGAGCCAGTGATTTTGTGAACTGTTCTATCTCTCTTTCCACAGCAGATTAACTTGTCTACTGGGCTGTAACTTCGTCTACTTTCGATGGTAATATAAAAACCTCTATTGACCGTCATCATCGCTCTTTATTAATTATTATTACTGTTTACTAGTAATATTATTTATGCTACTTTATCTTTACTATTCCAAAACCTCCACGATCTTTTTCTTCCCTTGTACCGATGAATATTAAATTTTGGAGTCTACCGCTGTGACGTAACTTGGAGCTAAAAGCTCTATTTGGTGCTGTTCATGAGGCTGGTGGTCTATCCGATGATTTGGAAGTGAAGTTAATTGACCCATAGAAATAAGGTGACACTACAGAGCTTGCATACGCCCCGTCATGACCTTTGCAAGTGTAGTGTTCGCTCACGCGGCCCGCACTGACTTGAAACTCCTTCAAATCATTCAACCCCGTTTTTGCAGGATAGCCGTCGGAGCCCCGTGGTTCGTCAGTAACGTCGACCTTCACGACGACCTGGACCTAGAGTCCAGCAGTAAGTATCTACAGTCGGCATCAATGCGCCATTTCGAAAAAGTGGCACGACACGAGAACCCTCTCATTGTGGATCCTGCGGACCGAATGGTAAACAGTCGATGTCGCCCAAAACACGTCATTTCGGATCCTTCTGATCCACTAACGGTGCTTTTAGGTACCACAAGCATCGGTCATCGTTCTCGTCGAACCCGTCGCTTGTGACGAAGGGCTCGGCGAGTAAATTAACCCACAGACACAGCCCACTGAGTTTCTCGTCGGATCTTCTCAGTGGTTCGCGTTTCCGATCCGGTGGTAGATTCTGCGAAGCACTGCTCTTGCTAGGATTCGCTTTAGCAACAACGTCAGGTGTGAGCCGCGTGAGCTCACCTACTCGCCCGGTGACGCTGATATGGTCTCTCAAGACCATCAGCTTAGGTAGGAATAAAAAAAAAGGTCCTTGAGCGACATTATTACCACGGGGCAGGCAGATACCCGCAACACCACGTGGAAACGATTTTAAGAAAACATCGATACGTGCATTAATTGCATAATATACGACCCTGCAACGCGTGGCGTATCTCGTACCGATACGACCCTGCAACGCGTGGCGTATCTCGTACCGTCAAATATCTTTTGTAATATATTAACGATATGTAGGCATTCTTTCACGATCTCGATAAGGGTACACGTGAATACGTTAACAGTTAACACATGTGATTGCATTTTCGTTTATAATGCATTTTTATATTGACATTTCGCCCGACGATTGTGACATTTTTATGTTTACTAATAGTTTTTGTTTTTGTGTGATCATAAACGATATTGGAGTAGATAGGTTGATATAAATACGGTATGAAGAGGTGTGCCAGATCTTCATGCTGCATGATAAGAGAACGCGCTGTTCTGACCCCATCTAATGTGTGTTCTTAGTAGGTATAAAGAATTGAAGCCGCAATTTGTATTGAGATCCGTATGGACTGAGACCCATACCATCCGACCTAAATCTGATAAGACATCGCCCCTCTACCAGACGCAGCACCTCCCACGATTAGTACTTAAGATTTTAGGCTTACTTTTTTTTGGGTTAGATTATTGTCATATAGGATGGTATGAGATCTCCCTTCGCCTGTATTAAAAAGGTTAATTCTGGAAAACAGCCACAGTCGACTTCCGACGTTACCCGTGTACCTGGTAAAAGTAGATTTAGTCATATGGTAAGAGTTACGAGAGTTAAAGGCAGGCCCAAAAAGATTTACGGATTTTTGTGACATGATCTATAATACGAATTGGGAATGTTTTGGTCTTACTCTAGCATCATTGTAATTTGATATATTTACTAGACTATTCTTCTTAATCTCAATACTGATCTCTGGTACATTTTAAAATGACCGGTATAATAACAACAAAAATGTTTACGTAAAAATTTTGTTTACAAATGAGCGAAAACGTCTCTTAACAGATTTCGGGACCTGTTTTAAATATTGAATTCGAGCGAAGTCGACACGGACGGAAGCGACCCATAAAGTCTTTAGCATAAAGTTACGACCCAAACCTTAGTGTTTAATAGTATTTGTAATAAAACACTTTTTCCTTGAACGGTTTGGTGAGTGCCCTGCGCTCGTACGTACGTGGCACGTAGGGCTGTCACTTATAGCACTTAAAATATTCGAAAATTCACCAATCATTAAAATATCAGTACTAAAAGAATAGCACTAATACATTATATACGGATAAGCGTAAAATAAATAAATTGAAACTAAAACCTCCGTCGTAAAAACGACTCCTTTAATAAGTCACTGTTTATGAAAAAGCTAATTGATATATTTCTGAAATGTAATGAAATAAATTGCAGTCTCATATTGTTATGAAAAATAAAGACATCATCAAAATAATTGGCAGCCTTATTCTGACGCTGTAGAACGTATGTCATATTTTTATTCATGAATCAAACTTTAGGCTCAATGCGTCGCCTCCTTTGCAACGCTGCGGCGTACGATAAAAAAACACGAAAAGAAAATGGCCGTTTCCGGACGCTTAACAAATTTTTGCAGTCGGCGCGTGATCTGAATAATTATTAACGATGTTTACTTTGTTGCGATATGTTTATAACTAGTTTTTTTATTCCGTAAATGGTTCGAAGTGGTTACTGGAGCCAATAGACCTTACAACGTCAATCCACCTTGAGACACATGAGGCCGATGTCTCAATTTTTTTGTATAGCATCTGTGCCAGCTCCAAAGCCGGAACGGTTGCGACAGAAATGTACCCATGAGTGCGGGTTCATAATACACTGTTACACTAGTAAATGACAATTGCCAACCGCATTACTTTGATGTAATACTTAGACTGACCCGGTGGTGAAGTAGTTAGCGGTCTTTACTGTTCCGCCGAGGGTCGTGGCTTCGATTCCCACGTCGGGCAAACATTGCGTGATGAACGGGCTTGTTTGCTTTTCTTCTGGATGTTTATTATCTATATACGTATACTAGCTTTTTTTTTTATTGCTTAGATGTGTGGACGAGCTCACAGCCCACCTGGTGTTAAGTGGTTACTGGAGCCCATAGACATCTACAACGTAAATGCGCCACCCATCTTGAGATATAAGTTCTAAGGTCTCAGTATTGTCACAACGGCTACCCCACCCTTCAAACCGAAAGGCATTACTGCTTCACGGCAGAAATAGGCGGGGCGGTGGTACCTACCCGCGCGGACTCACAAGAGGTCCTACCACCAGTCATTACGCAAATTATAATTTTGCGGGTTTGATTTTTATTACACGCTGTTATTCCTTCACCGTGGAAGTCAATCGTGAACATTTGTTAAGTACGTATTTCATTAGAAAAATTGGTACCCGCCTGCGGAATTCGAACACCGGTGCATCGCTCGATACGAATGCACCGGACGTCTTATCCTTTAGGCCACGACGACTTCTGACCCGGCAGACTTCGTAGTGCCTCAATCGATAAATAAAAGACCTAAGCTTTTGTATAAAATAAACTTAAAACAAACAAAAGGAATCCATCCGACGGGGGACACATCAAAGGAAAAACAAAATTGTTATTTCTATTTAATTCCTAGCATTTTCATATTTATCTACCTTTTAAACCTTCTCTGGACTTCCACAAATAGTTTAAGACCAAAATTAGCCAAATCGGTCAAGCCTATATGGCATATGCTGAGCATATATGGCATTTACGTTGTAGATGTGTATGGGGTCCGGTAACCACTTAACACCAGGTGGGCTGTGAGCTCGTCCACCCATTTATGCAGTCAAAAAATAAAAATAACAATTTATCCTAAACCAAGCTAGCTAATATGGGTGGTTTGCAAAAATACCTGTGTTTGCTGCCAAACAATATGCATGAATGTGGTCAGCCACTATCACACTGTCACTGTCCTCTAGCAACAGTTTACCAGTTCGCTTACCAATAAAATAAATTGAAATCAATACGTAAAATTTGCATCGAGAATACGGATTATTACTTTGTTGCATTACGCCCGAATGTAGGGTAGAGGCAAACAAACACATCAAAATGTACAATGAAATTCAATTACGTCGTAAATCCGCGTCCTTTTAAGGTCTTAATGTCATCTTGACGCTGTTTCGTTGACCGTAAACCATGTAGGAGACACAACAATAGTGTCGATCGAATATTCATGCGCGGAGATCGGCGGATTTCCTCTCATTCATCAGCACGTGTCCAGCAATCCTTACATATGTTGGTGCAACGACCTTCTCTGACTGGTGTCTTAATAACGCTCAGAATTGTAGATCACTTGCTTTAGTGATATTTTTAATTATTTAATTTCATGTTTGTGTTCATATAATAAAGTGCTTGTCAGACACACACACAAACCGATTACACACATAGGTACAATCAGGTAGCTTACCTATTTCAACAAAAGTTAGCTCTGAAATATAAATTATTAACGGCACACCGAAACTGTATTACCAGTAGCTTGTTGTGCCGATGAGTAGGTTACATAAGATACGAAATTCATTCGGGTGTTTGTCTGTGCGCCTGTACAACAAAATCCCACAAGATGTTCAGAACCTACATATACATAGGTTTAAGAAAACTATTAAAGAACATCTGTGCAATAAAGCTTACTATAAAGTCAATGATTATCTAGAAGATTGCACAAAGTGGGAATGAGTTGCTCGCTCCGGGCATTTCAATATTGTAATAATTGTTATGTTATAATTACTTATTGTAAAAATGAATATTTAAAAAAATCTAATATTAAAAAAAATATCTATATATATAAATTTAGTCGTCGTGGCCTAAAGGATAAGACGTCCGGTGCATTCGTATGTAGCGATGCACCGGTGTTCGAATCCCGCAGGCGGGTACCAATTTTTCTAATGAAATACGTACTTAACAAATGTTCACGATTGACTTCCACGGTGAAGGAATAACATCGTGTAATAAAAATCAAAACCCGCAAAATTATAATTTGCGTAATCACTGGTGGTAGGACCTCTTGGGAGTCCGCACGGGTAGGTACCACCACCCCGCCTATTTCCGCCGTGAAGCAGTAATGCGTTTCGGTTCGAAGGGTGGGGTAGCCGTCGTAACTATACTGAGACCTTAGAACTTATATCTCGAGGTGGGTGGCGCATTTACGTTGTAGATGTCTATGGGCTCCAGTAACCACTTAACATCAGGTGGGCTGTGAACTCGTCCATCCATCTAAGCAATAAAAAAAAAATAAAAAAAAATCTAATGTTTCAAAAAAAAAAAAGAAGTACCCGCTGAGTTTCTTGCCAATTCTTCTCAGGACGGAGGCTAGTTCTTGTGAATTGGCGGTAGTTCTTTTGACGTTCAACAAGTATGTACTTTCATTTATGTTGAATAAAACTTTTTTGATTTGATTTGATTTGATTTGAAATACGCCCCTAAGCCTGTGCTGTAGGGGGTCCACAGACAAGATGTACTACAACAGAGCCATCAAAACTATACACAATAATAGGCTAGATATAACTCTAATTGATAGAATAAATAAAGTAGTGCATTTAATAGATATAGCAGTTCTTAACACCCGTATTAAACAGAAAAGAATAACTGAAAAAATACATAAATATACAGAATTAAAGGAAGAAATTACTAGAGTTTGGAAAATGATCAAAATATGTAATGTGCCTTTTTTTTTTTTTTTTTTTACCTACCTAAGCTGATAGCCTTGAGAGGCTATGTCAGCGTAACCCTAACTTTAGTAGGTGAGCTCACGGGGCTCAAACCTGACGATGTTGCTAACACGAACCCTAGCAAGAGCCGTGCTTCGCAGAATCTACCATCGGATCGGAAACGCGACCCACTGAGAAGATCCGGCGAGCAACTCAGTGGGCTGTGTCTGAGAGTTAATTTACTCGTCGAGCCCTTCGTCGCAAGCGACGGGTTCGACGAGAACGGTGACCGGGTAATGTGCCGCTGGTGCTTTCCAGCACTGGAGTCATACCAAAGCACCTTAACCACTCCAAGCTATTTATTATTAGATTTACCCAAAAATATATTTTTTACCATGTAAAAAGCCACAATTTTAAATACGTGCGTATTGTTCGGAAGTTTTTGAAGGAGGAAACATCAGACGAAATTAAAACTGAAAATGAACTCCACTCGGCTTAGGCCCCTGGTTTTCAGTATATACCGAAATTCATAAAAATTCGGCAAAAAAACTTTGTACATAATAATAATAACAATAAAATTTTAAAAATTGTATTTTTAATATCTTTTTTAAAAAATATTATGTAACTAATAAGATTTTAAATAAATATAAATAAATAATAATAATAATAAAGCCTTTTATTCCGATACATGAAAATGATGCAAATTAACATTGGATTTATACATTTTATTTCTTACTAGTTGACCCGGCAGACTTCGTAGTGCCTCAATCGATAAAATCCTAAACTTAACCTTAACCTAAACTTTTGTATAAAATAAACTTAAAGTAAACAAAAGTAATCCGTCCGACGGGGAACACATCAAAGGAAAACCAAAATTGTTATTTTTATTTACTTCCGAGCATTTTCATATTTATCCACCTTTTAAACCTTCTCTGGACTTCCAAAAATAATACAAGCTCAAAATTAGCCAAATCGTTCTCTAGTTTTAGCGAGACTAACGAACAGCAATTCGTTTATATATATAGATAATACATCTCGCAGTTCGGCGTGCCTCTTGGCATAGGCCTCCTTCAGCACTCTTCATTGAGCTCGGACCTCTGCAACTGGTCCAGTTCAAATCGGCCACATTTGAAAGTCGGGACAATTTATTTTCATACCCTTAAAAATCAAAGAAGCTCATTTTAATGACTTTGAAGGCCTCTTCTAGCCTAGGCCCCATCAACCTCATCTAGGTTAATTACTTACCAATCCACACGGGTATCAACAATGTTCCCGTGACATGTAAGTGCATATTTTTATTTAAAAATTAAAGTAGCTATTCTCTCATCGAACCATACATCATTTACGACAAATAGCCGTCCTCGAAATATCATCACGATCTTGTAGAGCGCTTTTTATTATATTTTGGGGCGTGGTAATGATAGTTTGAGGACTGTAGTGTCTGTTTTATTGCATACAATTTTCAGTCAAAAATGGACGCGAATCTCCTGTTAGCGAGAACGCTGGCTGAATTTTTAAGTTATTTTCGTTGATATTTTTCTTTATTATTTATTGTACACACAGTTAATATTACAGTAATTGCGTAAGATATAAAAAATGGCGAGCTTAACTCAACAATTGCGTTTTCTACCAGCTAACCGTTCTTAACGAAGGAAAGCTTTAAATGAGTGGGTAGAAGAATACAATCTAATCAATTTTGCAATTTACAATCTAAACAAGAACAATAATAAAAATAAAAAATAAAACACTAATACATAATATATTAGACTACATATATATACATACACACATAAATAACGTAAAAATATATATACACGTACATATATAATGAAATACATAAAATAAATACATATAAGTAATACTAAATTGATAGATAGTGCTCCTTTAATGCCTTCCTGAATTCTTCAAGTGAGGGACTTTCCCTACCTATTCACTGGTAGACTAGGGGACTATTCCAGCTACGCCCGGACGGGTAGGTGAGCTCACGGGCTCAGTCTGAGACAATTTACGAACATTAGCCTTAACAAGAGCAAGGCTTTGCAGAATCTACCATCGGATCGGAATCGCGATGGTAGATACTGCAGACTGGAGATGCAATTCCATATTTTTTTAATTAAATTCATTTGGATTTAGAATTTATTCCCAGCCATACATAAATTATGTTCCAAATGACCAGTATTGTTAAATGGCAACTTCATATGTAAAGACTTATCATTAACCTATGATTATTTGGTGTTGTGTTGAGTAAATAATAGTATCGCGATATTATTCATCGTTGAGGTCTTCCGTAAAAACATACAATTAAAATAGCCTGCCTGCAGGATTCAAAGCAAACTGCTCAAATTTGTCTGGCTACGAAGCCACATTTGGGACGCATAAGCTGTCTTCATAACTACAACAACCAAAAAAAAAGAAGAATAAATACAAAAAGAAAAAATACCGAAAAAAGAAAACCATTATCGGTAATCATTGTTTTAAATTATTTACATTATTAGCACTTCACATGTTTCTCGACGTGTACAAAAAGAACGACCAGAATGTATTAAATTCATTAGTGTGTAGTGAGTGGACTGCATGTTGCAGCGGCGGTGCGGATTTCGTAAGCCCGTAAACGTGACTTCAACAAACAAACAAACAAACTTTTCATTGTTGGTACGAGTCATTCGCGACTGTTAACAAAACAACAGCTGAAAAGCCTTATGTACATTTCTCACGTTTTAAAAATTAAAATTTCGAGGTCGTTTCGCTGATCCAAAGATCAGTAATCCTGTTTTTTTTTTGCCCTACCGCTGCTGGTAACCTAAGGGCCTATTCCAGCTACGCCCGGACGGGTAGGTGAGCTCACGGGCTCAACTAGAGGTAATTTGATAACACCAGCCCTAGCAGGAGCAATGCTTCGCTGAATCTATCACCGGATCGGAATCGCGCACCACTAAAAAAATCCGACGAGAAAGTCAGTCGGATCCTGTGTGGTAATAGTGCATCACAAAAAACTCTAAATTTCAAGTCCTTGTTGTTCCTAAGCCCTGTTACCGAACACCGTAGACACCAATTTGTAAGACTTTTTTTTCGGGCTGAACCTCCTAGCGTGGGGTATGTGGGGCTTGACGATCTGCAGGTGTTGGAAGCAGACCGCGGAGCAAAGGAGTTCTGGGGCCTTACCGCACTAAACGACTCCCCTGCACTCTTACACCCGACGTCCGATATCCGTCCGGGCTCAGAACCCGGTCAGAATAAGGGGTTTCCCGCGGTTAGCACTACAACCAGACACGCGGCGCCACCCCGAGGATGCCCGACGGATCGTCGAGGCGACAGTCGACGACCAACGACGCCGGTTTCCGCGGTACGGCGGCCCTACCAGACCGCCCGGGCGATCCCACTGGTGTTCCAAGATACCCCGCTTGGTCAGAACCAGTCTGCCGGGTCTGAACGCGATACACCGCCGATCAGGGACCAATTTGGAAGCCTAACTTAAGATGTGCGATCTTCTTTACGTAGCAGCATTGGCAGCAGCATAGCGTAGCATATGGGCTATAGTAATTTTCATCAGATGCTAACAGTTAATTTTGACAGATAGACCAAGGTAAACTAGTTCAGATTTGCTAATAAATAGCTTGAAAGAACATTTTGATTACAAACTCCAAGCCTCATTCTTTGGTCTATCCACAATCCGATCAAAACAATAAATCTATAAACCGTATACCTAAACGTATCGTCGACGTTGCCGTACAAACACGGAACAGGGAGCCTTGACTGGCACTCGTTACCCTCAAACATACATTACGAATCTTCAAAACAATAATGTACTAATGAATCCGAACGTAAGTACGAACACAATGTGTGTCAAATACGCGCGGAGTCGGCAGTTTCGGATTTCGTAATTTATAGAGAAAACTCCTTGACCAGTTCCGTGGGTTATTGTGCTTTGTGGTTTTTATACACGTGTAATGTGTATTTATTTACCTTGCTCGTTCTAGAACGGTAATGCGATGACGTGCGTGTAATTCGGAGTGTGTTTACTTCGTTTAAAAATCATATCGAATTTTAGTATATCTGGTTTACTGGTGGTAGGACGTCTTGTTAGTCCGCACGAGTAGGTACCGCCACTTGGCCTATTTCTACCTTGAGACCACCTTGAGATATTAGTTCTAAGGTCTCAAGTATAGTTACAACGGCTGCCCTGCCCTTCAAACCGAAACGCATTACTGCTTCATGGCAGAAATAGGCAGGGTGGTGGTACCCACCCGCGCGGACTCACAAGAGTAATTACCACCAGTAATTACGCAAATTATAATGTTGCGGGTTTGATTTTTATTACACGACGTTATTCCTTCACCGTGGAAGTCAAGCGTGAACATTGGTCAAGTACGTATTTCATTAGAAAAATTGGTACCCACCTGCGGGATTCGAACATCGGTGGTTCGCTAGATACGAATGCATCGGACGCCTTATCCTTTAGGCCACGACGACTTAGTCTTTGACTATTTTCAAGACCTCGATCGGGGAGGATATGTCTATTGAGCTAGTCTTGGACACTGCATTCTAGTGTGCTCTCTGTAATAGGAGTGATCGAAATATATCGATGTTTTTTTAATATCCATCATCACTGCTTTAGAACGCGATGTATATGGTATACCAGCACAATGAATCTATGGAATACTGTAGAGGGTTGAAAGGCGACATCTTTGTAACTTTACAGAAGAGCCGTTTGAAGTTTAAAATATGGAAAAAATATCATAACCAAAAAAATCTTCTTCAGCTATTTGAATAGGGTATAAACTTAATAGGAGGGTCACCATTTTGAGTAGTGGTGACGGGCAAGGTAGAGGGCAAACGTCCCAGAGGACGCAGTCCCACGAGATGGTGGGACTAAATTCGATTTTGTCTGGACATCAAGCTCCACGATGCCCTCCGCGTGGCCAAGGACCGCAGCAGATGGAGAACCATCGTACAAGGGAGATAGATGCAGCGAGGGAGTCACGACCCTCAGTAATGAGGAGAACGACGCAAAGAGGAGGAGGAAACTTAATTGAAGTTCAATTAAAAACATCGAGTTGTTGATTCTAATACCCAATAAAACTGACCTTTAATTACATAGATACATGTCGCGTATTAGACAAAATGTCGCTTAAAACCAAATATCCTTTCACTTCTCGATATAGGTATACCACTGTACTCGATATATATCGGTATCGATATTGATATCGAGATTTTTTATTAAATTTGTAGAAATAAACGGAAAAAAACATTTGTATTATTTAGCAAAAAAATGATATCAGTTCTGCTAAACAGAACGCTAACCGCCCATCAGCAGACCTTTTCAACAATATTAATAAAAGTCGAGCATCGAATAAAGACCCTCATAAAAACCTTGATTAGTTTATCATTACATTGTATTTGAACAAAAAAACGAGATATATAAACAAAAAGAACATTCGTTTTTGGCAACATATGCATACAATAAAACTGGGAATAACATTCTCGCACCAGCGCTTGATTCTTTTAAATAAACTCACTTGGTCGCAGCGCGAATTCAGCGCTGTACTGCTCTTGACGAGAAATTTAATAGCGTTTTTCTAAGAGTGATATATACGTGTGAAGCGGGCGTTCGGAAGCGTGGACGGAATTAGCAGAATTTTACCGCTGTACCGTAATTAGCAAAGAACGACACTTCATTAATATAAACAATAGGGTCAATATATTGTTCCATTCGACTCCATTGACTTTAGATTGTTATTTTGAATGCGACCGTCCGACGCTCGTTCAGACGAGAATAAAAGCAGATCTGAGCATTATTTTTTGCATACTCAGAGTATTTTCTGTTAGAATCTCCCCCGCTGAGATGATTGTGATGCATTAGAAACATTAATATTAATAATTATTTAATTAATAATTACCAGATGTCACCACATCTAGTGGCGATTAACTACCCCTGTCCGAATTATATTAATAATGCAACAACGATTTAATCGATTATTGATTGATTATTGATTAAAAGCCTGCTAAAAATGTTTAATCCTAGACATACACCTGGCCCGCCTATGCCTTGTAAAACTAAAAGAGTGTATTTTTGTTAGTTATCCAGATGGATTAAAGAAACTCACGGCTATCCCGGTGTAAAGTTGTCTACGGAACCCACAGATACCACAACGTAAATGCCACAAGCCACCACGATACTGCCACGACAAATTAATTTTTCACTGATGGTAGGACCTCTTGTAAATCCGCACGGGTAGGTACCACCACCCTGCCTATTTCTGCCGTCAAGCAGTAATGAGTTTCGGTTTGAAAGGTGAGGTAGCCATTGTAACTATATTGAAACCTTAGAACTTAGACCATAGAACTCATATCTCAAGGTGTGTTGTGGCATTTACGTTGTAGATGTCTATGGGCTCCAGTAACCACTTAATACCAGATGGGCTGTGAGCTTATTGCTTAGATGGATGTACAAACTCACAGCCCAGTCTCAATTGTTATTGTATAATGTTTGTCCCACTTTTCGAATTGGAACGCACGAATCTCTCGCGACAGAAATAAGCAGAATAGTGGTACCTACCCGTGCGGACTTAGAATAAACCCCACCATCAGCAAAGTATGTGAATGAAGCTCTATAATTATATGACTAGGTTTATACTAATAAAATGTATATAGACAATATATTTGCAATTCAAAACATATAATAAGAATGATTCATTACTATAATTTATTTCAGAATGCAGATTTTTTCTAAGCCTTTCATTGTACCTTCCATTTGTCATTTAACTAGTACCAATAGTCACCGTATGAAATGGTTTTTACACATGAACTCAATTGGGTACGGAACTCTGAAAACAAAAAATAATGCATCAAGACCAAAACCAAAAAAAAAAACAACAGTTGTATTCTGTTCTTGTCGTTTACGCTTTTTTGTGTATTACATTAAATTAAAAAAAAGATTATTTACGCAAACCGATATGATGCTTTTAAAGTTTTAAGTTTACACATAATCGGTAATATTGTGTTTTAAAGAACAAATATCTGTTGAGCATCATCGCTAATTTTCAGTATTTTGTGTGTCTGTCGGTTTGCTGATGCTGTTTTACAAATACCGTCTATTTTGTCTACGAACAATTTGAAGTTTCAAGACATAGGACGCGTTGATGCAACACGATTGAGAGTAGTAGTGTTTGTAGGCTTCGGCAATCATTTAACACCAGATGAGCTTTAAGCTCGCTTAGTCTCGTAATATTAAATGTTTTAAGAGTTAATGCAGTTTTGTTGTTGTTGTTTAATCGCACTATATACCTACTTATCTATAAAACTTACTAATATATCCCACTGAATTTCCTGCCGAACCTTCTTAGTGGGTCGCGTTTCCGATCCGGTGGTAGATTCTATGAATGGCACTGCTCTTGCTATGGCCAGTGTTAGCAACGCCTCCAGGTTTGAGCCCCGAGAGCTCATCTACACGTTAGGGTGACATAGTCTCTCAAGGCTATCAGCTTTAGATAGGAAACCTCAGGTTAGATTAAACTAAAAGATTGGAATAGCCTCTTAGGCTAGGAGCGAATGGATAGGGAAAAAATAAGCATTTCAATAAGTTCAATAAGTTTTGAATCGGTATTAAATAGATAGAACTTGAATATTTTTTTTTTATTGCTTAGATGGATGGACAAGCTCACAGCCCACCTGGTGTAAAGTGGTTACTGGAGCCCATGGACATCTACAACGTAAATGCGCCACCCACCTTGAGATATAAATTCTAAGATCTCAGTATAGTTATAACGGCTGCCCCACCCTTCAATCCGAAACGCATTACTGCTTCACGGCAGAAATAGGCAGGGTGGTGGTACCCTGGACCTGGTGACTGGTGGACTCACAAGAGGTCCTACCACCAGTAAAAAATCAGAACTAATTTCACTAAAATATGCGTCATGAGGATGTCGCGGTCTCTTTCTATCGTGACGTCATACGTAAATAATCAAATCGGGCGTTTTTTAAATGATTCAAAATAAATCGAAACGACGCGAGCGGATACGCGGACGATAAGTACATCGCATCAACCGTGCCAAGTTCAGAGCTCTGTTTATGAATCTCTGACATCGTTTTAAATGACACACAGGTACACGGGATCTGATGAGGTCCAGGTAGCCGGATAATACTTGACACACATCCTGATGTGTAAGTGTGTATTAATGATTTTATGCACAAATACTTTTTAAGCAAAGCGCTTTAGTCTTTCTTGCTTAAAGATATGAGCAAGCATTTTATTACGTACGATGTTGATATGATAAGTCGATAATAGTTAATGTACGGTCATTTTTTTCCTACCTATTCTAGTAACCTCGAGGGGTTATTATAGATTCACCGAACTAGTAGGTGAGCTCACGGGGCTCAAACCGAGAGTATTGCTAACACTGGCCCTAGCAAGAGCAGTGCTTGGCAGAATCTACCACCGGATCGGAAACGCGACCCACTGAGACGATCCGGCGAGAAACTCAGTGGTCTGTGTCTGTAGGTTAATTTACTCGCCGAGCCCTTCATGGCAAGCGACGGCTTCAGCGAGGCCGGTGACCGGTGTTTGAGGTATCTAAAAGTACCGTTAATGGATCGGGAGAATTCGTAATGACGTGTTTAGAGCGATGTCGACTGTTTACCATTCGGTCCACCGAATCGGGTATGGCGGTCCTTGTATGTATATTGATGTACGCTGACAGACAAAAAGCAATTTTATACCTCCTAATTGTCGGGAAATAGATTGATCGTCCTCTCTACTACTATCTGAGGAATATATGAAAGAAACATTTGAGACCAACACGTCTTTATACTGTACTTACGTCGCCATGTCATTAGTAATGTCAAAAGGCGACCGTGAAATAAACAACGTCTCAAAAAAATTTATGCGTATTTGTTGATGGTGAAGTGCACTGTGAGTCCAGAGTAGAATAGCCGTTATATAAAACAATTGAGGCTTCGACCTCATGTATGGTACGTGTGCAACTTGGTGCACGTGAAAGAAGTGAAACTTCTTTTGCGGTGTGTAGTATTCTGGTTTTCTTCATTTTTCATCCTTGAAGCAAATTTCTCTTGTAACATGGAATGCTGTGTATAAGTTTGACCTTTCCCTCCCCCCACGGCCGAGTGGTTTGCGAGACGCTCTGTTTATTTTCTCACTCTCGCTCTTCCTAAATTCTATCTTTTCTCTCTAGCCGTAACGAATCTGACGCGAATTAAATTTTTGTTTCAACGCGCCTAAAGAAGTTTCACTTCAAAAATGGCAAACGTAACATAAAAAGTCAATTCTTAATTTTAATAGACAATTTTACAGCATACTTATGAAATCCTATCAATAATTTATGAACGTAGTGGAATCACACAAGTCTACAAACACAATGGAGCAGTATGTCACCCTAGCCTTGAAGGGAGGCCGTGTGACCATTGCATGGGAATCCTCTTAAAACCAATTGTATTTATTACCATGTTAATACTTATTAGTAATGATTTGTTTCTAAGCGAATCGAAATCGAGAAAGGCTTTTATTGCTCGGAATTTGTTCAAATTTTACTTTAAAGTTAGGGTTACGTTCTGTTTGAAGAAAACGGTTATAGATCTGACAATACATTATGTAAGGACTTTTTTGTTAGTAAGAAATATTATATTTTGTTGAACAGATTATAAATTCATAATCGTAACGAAGATCATGTGATGAAGGTCGCATTGGGCTTGCCAGAACAAAAGGAAGGTAGAGGCCGCCCGCCATCGACCTGGTGGTCAAACATCGAAAGAGACCTTAAGAAAGCCCAATTGTCAAAACCGAGAACCCAGGACAGATCAGCATGGCGCCGTAGAGCGAGGAGACCCGACCCCAGATAACGGGAACAGGGACGGATAGTAGTAGTAGTAGTAGTAGTAGTAACGAAGTTGTGGCGGTAGCCGTCACAGAACACAAGATATTTAACAGATGCCTGAATCTCGCTTACGACACATGCTTGCTTACTTGCATATATGCAAGTTTATCTTGAAGCTTGGTGGAAGATCTTTCCTTTCATCGTATAACTACAAACTCTTTGGCGGAAACGGAAGCAGCGAAATTGTGTGTTGTTTAATTTTGTTAATTTAGTGTTTCTTCAGGTTTACATGTGTAATAATGTTGTTTTATTAACCGTTTAGCATCTGTGAAAGTGCGCTAATGTGGGAAAATAAAGTAACCCCGCTAACTCGGCTTCTCAGGTTCTTCCAAAAAAGTCCACTGAAGTATCAATAAATGACCACTAATTTACTGAGAATTAATTTCATACCATCTCATCTCGATTCATTAAAATTCATCTCAATTGATTACATCATTATCAATATAGTCGGTTACTTTTTGCAGAGCAGTCGCGGTTATGTGGAATCTTTGTTTATGCATTATGAATGTGTTTAATAATTGAATTATTTTTATAAAATTGACATTGGCAACAGCGACATGGCAAGAACCAAATTGCCAAAACGACTATCAAACCACTAAAGAAAAGAAGACGAAGTAACAATGTACCGGATACAGTATATGCTGATACAGTAAATATTATACAGTAATTTTATTGTACATTAATTTCCCTCTTTTTTTATTGTTGATTGTTTTTTTGTAAGTTTTTATATACAGTTTTTTTGTTTTCTTTGTCTTAGTTTTAATATTAGTTACGATATTTCTAATTTAAGCACAAACGCTCTTAAGCAAGATGTGTTCACACCCAAAAGGGTGAATTCTATAATGTATTATTTTATGTAAATAAGTTCAATGTTTATGTGTGCAGATTTTATCCAGTTGTGTGAACCTAATAAATAAATAAATAAATAAAAAATATCGTGTAAATCGTGATGTTATTAAATCCTATAACTGGTCTTATCTTTTGTGAAAGTAAATTTGTTTTAACCGTTTTGGCTTCTGCCTACTTTCCGTCGAAGGCTTGGGAGCCATCTCGAGGCTACCAGCGCTTCCTACCATTAGGTAGGAAATCGCACTTATAACGATTAAAACGCCTTCACAATTACGTTGGGAACACAATGTTGCACAAGGCAACGCACACCTGCTGAGCAAACATCGAACATATTGCCGTCTGATTGTGCAAATGATACATTGTTGCCATGCTGCAGTTTAGTTCGCTGGAGACAGTAGGTAGTCTACTGAATTAACGAAGGAAGCGACCGACGAACCCCCACTTTACTAAAATAAATAATAGTTTTAAAAAAATCTAACAAAATACGCTTTTACAGAAAATCCAACTAATAAATAGAAAATAAATTTTAATAAATTTGAATTAAAAATGGTGTAAGAAAAAATGATTTTATAGTGAAAAAGCGTGAGGTGCTTTTCAGAATATTATCAAAATTACTCATATCTGTTCATAAAATATTTATAACTACGGATAACATGCACCCCACGCTTTTTTTTACATTAAAATCATTTTTTTCTTATAATATTTTTAATTCAAATTTATTAAAATTGATTTTCTATTTTTTTGTTGGATTTTTTATAAAAGTGTATAAAAAAAGTGTTAGTTTTTTTAAACTATTGTT
The DNA here is from genome assembly GCF_030269925.1 of Bombyx mori. NCBI lineage: Eukaryota > Metazoa > Arthropoda > Insecta > Lepidoptera > Bombycidae > Bombyx > Bombyx mori. Next base: position 18,897,272 of record NC_085117.1, read on the forward strand.
TATTTTTCATTTTTTAGTTGAAAATCAATTTTTTCTAAATTTTTTTAATATTTAATTGTCATCGGTCCTTAATAAGTATACAAAATTTCGAGTTAATCCGACGTTTTTAAGGGGATCAAAATCATGTTCAAAGATTCCGTTACAAACATACATACTAACTAACAAACATACGTCTGAAGCTAATAAAAGCGTATTAAAAAGAAATTACAACAGTTAAATGTTTCGAGTCTTGCTACAGTATGTTCCTAAGACCATTGTTGTTGTTTTGAAGCTGTCATGGATAAGACAAGTCCACTGAGTTTCTCGCCGGATCTTCTCAGTGGGTCGCGTTTTCGATCCGGTAGTAGATTCTGCGAAGCACTGCTCTGGCCAGGGCCAGTGTCACCAACGCCTCCAGGTTTGAGCTCCGAGAGCTCACCTACACGTTAGGGTAACGCTGACATAGCCTCTCAAGCTTATATAGAAAAAAAAGTGTACTCAGACCGGGAGATGCGAACTTTGCCGTTCTTCGAATCCTGCAGACAGGTACCATTTTTTCCTGGCACAGAAGGATGCTGATGACCGGGCAAAGTGGAGGAGTTTCAGTAGGAAAGCGGACCATGACCGTGATTACTCACCACAATGACTTGGAACTTGAAAAGACTTGGAACACATGTCACACGTTGTTATGTCTGCGGACTACGATAAACACAACCAGGACCTTGAGCTTGTCTCGTATAATGAAATCATACTACAGGAAAACTCCACTAAAGCGCCGAAAAAGTTCATTCGCATAAAAAAAATGTCAAAGCTTTTATTGCGAAAGCGACTTCCTCTACGTGTTAGGAATCGCCGCCATTGTTCTCGGATCTTGGACTCGTATGCGTACGGACAGTCAGTGCTGTCATTTTTATGTGTAGGTAATATGTTTATTTATTTATTTTGAACGTAGGGTTGCGTCTATATTAGTTCGACATCTATAGACATCAATATAATAATACGTGAAGCAGAAATTTTGTATCCTTTTACGAAAATTGCGCTGACGGAGGAGTATCAAATTTCTCACACTTATAGAAAATATAGGGAAAAAGTGCAGAAGGTGAATATATTTTTAAAATTATGGATAAATAATACATCACTACCATGTATTTGACACAACACACTTAGTCTTTGTTTATTGTCAAACATTTGTTAGTCTGTGGTCGAATTGAGAATAGATTAATATTGTTTGTTTCTAATATTATTTGTCTATAGTGTAGTGTTGTCGAAATCTGTGACTATGTATAGAAGCTATAATTTCAATGAATTATAGTCGAATTTCTACTACAGAGGGACCACTAGTTCTAGTAGTCGAAGTCACGAAGTCGTCGTGGCCTAAAGGATAAGACGTCCGGTGGATTCGTGTTGAGCGATGCACCGGTGTACGAATCTCAGTGTCTACGTGTCTATGTCACTGAACTTCTCCTAAACGGCTGGTCCGATTTGTATGATTTTTTGTATGCGTTTGGGTGGCGCCCTGGATGATATAGATTTACAAATCAGCCCGGCAGATGGCGTTGTAGTCGGTATCTAGGTTTTTTTTTTTTATCTACACCGCACCTAAACTGCTGGATCGACTTGAATGAATTTTTGCAGGACAACGTCTGTCGGGTCCGGTAGTGAAATTATAAAAAGCAATGTTTTTGTAATTCAGATTTCTTGTATTAACTTCTTGTGTTATACAATAGCATCGCTTGTACTGCAAATAAACGTTGAATACAATACATAATTATAGTTTAAAAAAAATCCATTATAGGCATAGCACACGGGCAATCTGTTGGTGAGTAGTCATCACTCACGGACATCGGCAATAGCGGGGACATCAAAGCCTTTACTAATGCATAATAGTTACAATAATACGTTCATAGTAACAATAGTAAAAACGTATTATCAATTTGTACGTTAAAATGTAATCAAAAATACTATTCGGCTTATCACTGATTATCTAATCTACCAATCTAATTACGGTCTCTTAATTCTTATCTTCAATAAACTGATATCGCTGTTGATCCTAATCTGCTTTTATGATTAACTTTAACGAAATCACTTTAAAATTGAGCGGTCATGATTCGTTCTGAATTATTTTTTCACTACAGTTTTCTTCGGCGAAGTTCAGTCCTTGGATTGTGTTATTCTAATTACATGTACATATCGACGCTTGAAAGGCAAACGTGACTAAGCGAAAATGCGTGAACTTTACAGTAGACTAATTTAAAGTTGAAATACCAGAAAACAAAATTTATTTTAACGAATCTAGCTGTAGTAGAATCTAGCTAGTAGCTGTAGGATTGAAATGATTTTAATAGACCTAGAAATATATATTTTTTGCGCATCGAATATGGTTATTGCCTATCATTTATGTACAAAGCAGTTATTGTCGCTAAGTCACGTTTGCCTTTCAAGCGTCGATATCATTCTATCATTCTAATTCTGTCAATAGGAAACTAGTGCGAGTTGATAAAGATCTTGAAATTAGCAGACCCAGCACATCCTAAAAATAAGATAATCTAAAATAAAACACATTTAAATTTAATAGACTTTAAATAAGAATGGGCTCTCCGTAAAAGATGTTAGTTATAATGTGGAAACTGGCTAACTGTCTCGGTAACCCTAATGAGGACTGTCCTTCGAAACTGGCGATCTAAGCCTTCCACAATCCAACAAGGGCTCTCTCAGATTTGGAATTCAAATTGGCCTCCGTCTACTTCTTCACATTAAGAACGGTAAATCGATCGAAAACTGTAATCCAAGCGTTAACGTTAAATAATGTTAGTAAATCAAAAACCCTTTACTCCTAATTCAATACAACATTTATCCTATCCTACTTAGATAGAGAGAGACAAATTCAAATTCAAATTCAAAATCATTTATTTCAACTTGGATGTCATCAAAAACACACTTGTTGAATGTCAAAATGTAAAAGAAAATGTTAACTCTACCTTACTAAAACCCCCACTTAACGAGTATTTTTTTATTCAGATGGTTGGACGAGCTTACAGCCCACCTGGTGTTAAGTGGTTATTGGAGCCCATAGACGTCTACAACTTAAATGCACCACGCACCTTGAGATATAAGTTCTGAGGTCTCAGTATAGTTACAACGGCTGTCCCACCCTTCAAACCGAAACGCATTAATGTTTCACGGCAGAATTAGGCGGGGCGGTGGTATCTACCCGTGCGGACTCACAAGAGGTCCTACCACCAGTCATTACGCAAATTATAATTTTGCGGGTTTGATTTTTATTACACGATGTTATTCTAAACGTGCGTGCGCCAAGCCTCAGTTCACAAACTATGGAAAACATCTGTCAAGACTTTAATAAACAAGAATTCCACATTACCACGACTGCTCTGCCAAGATCAACCGACTATGATGATGACTTAGATAGTATCTTGGGATGCGGTGGAACTCGATGATAATGACTTACTGGTAGTAGGACCTCTTGTGAGTCCGCACGGGTAAGTACTAACCACCCCGCCTATTTCTGTCGTGAAGCAGTAATGCGTTTCGGTTTGAAGGGTGGGGCAGCCGTTGTAACCATACTGAGACCTTAGGGCTGTGAGCTCGTCCACACATCTAAGCAATAAAAAAATATATATATAATAATATCTGAATGCCTGTCAGCCCTGGGAATAAAATAAAAATGTGGTTCGCGTCTGGGCCGCGTCTGCGCAGGCTATATTCTGCGCGCATCCTGCTCTTCCGCCGGCGCAGAGTCAACAAACTCCCCGAGAATGCACATACCCGGTGCACTGTCACTCCACATGGAGTTGCCAGATATTCGTTTTAAACACCAAGAATGTAATGGGTGTGAAAGACGACATGTGTAAGAGAGGAGTGTATGATAGAGGAGTATGGAAAGAGAAAACATGTTGCGCTGACCCCAGGTGATTTTTTGTTGTTGCTTATATTGGTGGACGAGCTCACAACCCACCTAGTATTAAGTGGTTACTGGAGCCCATAGACATCTACAACGTTAATGCGCCACCCACCCTGAGATATAAGTTCTAAGGTCTCAGGTATAGTCACAACGGCTGCCCCACCCTTCAAACCGAAACGCATTACTGCTTCACGGCAGAAATAGGCGGGGTGGTGGTACCTACCCGTACAGACTCACAAGAGATCCTACCACCGCACTACAAAAATATTATTATTGTTACCTTCGAATATCCGTGTATAAATTATTTATCAAATGATATTGTATAATTTTTTTTAACAAATGTATTCAATTAGGTAATACCTACATAAAAGATAACTATGTTATTTGTTTTCGTTCAATTTGTATTCATTTATACGCAGCAGTAGGTACATGCGGATCACACGATCAATGTCATCGATACAGCTGTCCCGACGAGGTAATGTGTGTTAGTCATTAAGCCTTTTGTTATAAGTTACGTGCGTACGAGAAAAAGATATTTAACGAAATCGAAGAAAAAAAAGGAAGTGAATTTAGTTCACGTTATGATAGAAACACTTCGATTCAAAACGTTTTTGTGGTGATAGGGCGTAATGTGAGCCCGAATGAATAAGTTCGATCGTCCTGTCGATTTAGGCCGCGAAGCAGTAATGCTTTATGCGTTGAAAGATGGCAAGTTTGTCTTACAATATTATTGAAACTCAATCTCATGTCTTAAGGTTATACGGGTCATAATATCTACAGGCTTCGGTGACCACTTTACACCAAATGGGCCGTGAAGTCTTTCATCCAATCACGCGATGAAACTACTACCATTAATAGAATTATTGTGTTCACTCAAAGATCTTTTGGGCCATGCACAATCCGACTTTGGAACGAATTTCTCTCCAGGGTCCCCTGAGCGCTATGATATAACCTTTTTAAACCAAACCTTGGGCAGAATACTCGGCAATAAGTTGCGGCTTGCTTATGTTTCTTGGATAAAAATCATACTTTTCTGCGAAAAGTATTTCAAGATATGTTACCTCGATCAGAACTTTAAGTGAACTATTATTTAACAGGTTCTTCCACGAGTTACAAGGTGGACTGTTGCTCTGTTGAAGGTCGCGGCAATCTGCTGGATGTAGGCAGCGCAGAACCGTTCGTTGTGGCGAGGCATGAGATATATGTATGTCTAGCAGTGGATGTCTGTGGGGCTAAAAGATAGATACCACGATTTAAAAAGTTTGTGAAATTCCTGGGTGTTGCAAGCTCTATGGTCTCAAGTAAACTGAAGGAAGTAGGATGTTGGCAACAGATAAATTTAGAAATAGTTTCTAGGCTATAAAAAGTATAGACAGCTCCGAAAGCTTAAAATACCATAGTTATTTAGTAATGAACATGTACACAGAAAGATCATCATAGTATAGATTCTAGGTAAATGTTATGTGGTGCTCGGAGTGATGATAAACAGGCTTCTTCTTTATTCTTTATTGTAGTGTGTACAATAAAGTGAATACAGTTAATACAATATAATAATTGTGAAAAGTTATAAAATGGCGAGCTTAACTCAACAATTGAGTTATCTACCAGCTAACCATTCCTAAAGAGGGTGGGCTTTACATAGGTGGGTAGAAGAGTACAATCTAATCAAGTTAATCAACTAAACAGTTAACATTTTGAAATAGCTTCATATTATCTCGATACGATCGTGGACATTCAAGAATAGTTGCAGCAAAAGTTACCTAACAAAAGCTACAAGACTAAACGTTATTGTCTAATTATCGTGTAGATGAGAATGCCTTTAACGGCTTAACCCTTTTAGTGCTGAGATTATTTTTAATATATTTTGCAGAAAGTGCAAAAGGATTTTTGAAAAAAAGTAGCTTACCTTAAAAGTAACTTTAGCCTATAAAATAATAATTTTAAATGGTTATTTATTCTTCTTCCTATTCGAATACTCTTGACAGAGTGGTCGTGATACCGATGCTCTCGCGATGCGACGCCATGTGGCACGGTGTTTCGCAGAGTGAGAGCAATCATTTTATAAATGTTAATTTATAAATGTTATTAACTTATTAAAAAAGTTATACATGCGCTACCTAATACCTATAATCAAACTACGCAAATAGTCGGTTTTCCGACGCTCCGCCTTCTATACGCATTAATAGAGAGTCGATCTATCGACTGTTCGCGTTCGAACGGTTAACGTTTTGACATAAGTTATAACTGATCGTGCCCGGCCGTTTACTTGAAACAATCAGGGTCAGGGAAATCCAATGGTGGTACCTATATGTAAATGTTGAACATTGCATTCATAGTGGTAATGTATGACGGATTTGTAAAAACAGTTGCGAAGCCACCTTTAGAGGTAAGTTTTGAATCCGATCTTTTTATTTTTAACCAGCGTCGATGGATTATATGGGCTCACTTTTACCTTTGTCTTTTATTCCGGTCGCCAATTTGATACAGAAGAAAAAAATATTTCAATAAATTTTAGATTTACTAAGAGAAATTGCCACCGACGCGCCAGAATATGACCCGTATTGTTGCACAACTCGACACGAATACCACAGCGAATACCTATCAAGCCATGGACTTCAAGCCATGGCCTATCATTGTGGATAACCACCGTCTATTCGAGACTTTAAAACGAAAAGAAGTAATTCTAAGTTTGTTAAGCAAACTGCGGAAACGACACGGACTATAAAAACAATTACACCGTGCTTACTGTAAATATTTAATTCATTCATGAATACATTCGAATTAACTTAGTGCATAAAAAAGAAATTTTATCTAATTTCATTAATAATGCGCCCATTAAATTTGTCTCGTACATCCGAAAGGAAATTCGTTAATTAAAGCCGGTAACGTATTAAATCATCAGCACTATCTTCTATAGTAAAGTAAGGTGAGTTCGAAAAGGCCCTGTGTATCAGCGGTTATGATCTTAATTAGGCATCGGTCACGGTGTATTAATGCGATTAATGTCGGATTCCTAGTTCCAGAGTTGTTCCTTGCCTCGTTGAGTTCGCGGGCACCTTACTTCTGCTAAAGGAACGTGCACACAGAACAGTTTCCGTATTTCGTGGTTAATGAATGTGTTAGCTTGTTTCCACGTCAGAAATTGGTTTTATAAATTACTAGCTTTTGCCCGCGACTCCGTCCGCGTGGAATAGTTACTTTGGCATAACGCTAAATTTTACCCCCCACTTCATTTACGTAGAAAGTGGAAATATTTTTGAATTATAGAATGTTAAGGAGCCATTTAAATCTATATTTTGAAACATTGATGTTAAATAGCCTATAGCTTTCCTCAATTAATGAGCTATAGATATAACACTGAAATAATATTTCAAATCAAACCAGTAGTTCCTGATATTAGCGCGTTTAAACCAACAAACTCTTCAGCTTTTTTTTTTATTGCTTAGATGGGTGGACGAGCTCACAGCCCACCTGGTGTGAAGTGGTTACTGGAGCCCATAGACATCCACAACGTAAATGCGCCACCCAGCTTGAGATACAAGTTCTAAGGTCTCAAGTATAAGTATAAGTTACAACGGCTGCCCCACCCTTCAAACCGAAACGCATTACTGCTTCACGGCAGAAATAGGCAGGGTGGTGGTACCCACCCGCGCGGACTCACAAGAGGTCCTACCACCAGTAAGAGTCAGCTTATAATATTAAAAAAATATATAAATTAAAAACCCCCTCTTGCTCCTTGCATCGTGTTTCTCAGTGCTGAGGGTCGTGACCTTTACGGAACACTTTTGTTCGGACTATGTACCTCCATTCTTTCCTGTCCTCTACGCAGTGGATAGTGACATTGATGCTGGAGTCCAGCGTCGTCTTAATTTGACCGGACCAACGCATGGAAACACGCTCCTGTGGCCTATTTCCTTCCACTTTGCCGGTGATGAGTAGTTTTTCGAGATCGGTCACCCTTTAAAAACTTATTTGACGAAATATATATCATAGGGTTTTCTACGGTTTTTGCTAGTCGTAGTCATAATTAAAACTACCTCCATTATTATTATTATTGGCATTTTATCTGGTCGTCCCTAGTCTCGAAAATTCTAAAACAACCGAAACGTCCATTTTATTATAAGGACAATAATAAACGCGAGGCTTAAATCGTAAAAGGAGTATTAATGTACCCGTCAACAAATAACCAATACTACCAATAATAACCAAACACTCTAATTGCGATCCCAAATTATTTAATACTTATAAAAAAGCGTCTCGCAGTAAAATTTTATTACCTACTCTTCTGACGCAGCGTTATGCATTGGACCTTGGTCTTGAACTCCGAATTTCGTTCTGACAGCCCCAAATGCGCGTGTGCCAGTTTGCAGGTTCAGTGCATCCGTCCCCCTACCTTCATTTGTCCCTAGATTCATTCGCGAATCAGCTATTTTTTTTATGAATGTGGAATTACTGGTGGCTCAGAAGCCTTTCCAGTTTCACAAGGACAGATGGGAGAGCAAGGGCCAGGAAAGAAAGCAGCCAAGAGGGAGCAGCTGCTCTTTAGTTGTTAGGTCTCTTAAGGAGGAGATCGGGTAGCTTTTACCAAATCTCACCCCTATTCATACTCGCCTACCTGCCCCGGTCCACCGCCCTCGCCCACCAGTAATCTTTCAATTATATAAAATAAAAAACCGTCCCCTACCTCTTCCGGACTCTGCCCAAAAAGAACTTTTTTAAAGTCATTCCTACCTCAACACCGCTCAACTGCGCTTTCGAACTTCAAGCTGGACAATTTCATATCCGGGTCTTCATGGCATAAACAAGCGATAAATCGGAAGCCATTGTATCGACCTGGAAAAATACAAATGCTTTCATTTGTGCTTAATTTGCTATTCCTTGTTAAAATGTTTCGACTCCTTGTGACCGATGCCTTAGGCAACACGTAAAGTGCGGCGAGAGCGCACGCGATTTAACATCACACATAAAGAACCGCCCTTTGGAACCATTACATATATTTTCACGAGCCGGCCGGTATATACAGGTTTTTATTGTTAACAACTTCGGATAAACAAATATCAAAAAAATTACATTGTTTTAGTTTAATTTTCTTTTTTCGGTGGCCTCGCGTTTTAATGATCCGTTACTGGTTTCGAGAAATCAAAAGGGACATCCGCTCGTTTGGTACGTTTATCAAAGGAATTTGATTAATAACAGTATTGTGCCATTCAAAATAACAACGTAATCACGGCTTAATTAAATTTCTCCAGCGTGTGAATTCTTCGAAACATCACATCACACAGAATAACAAAAAGTTGCCTTACCGTTTATATCCTATATGTGTAAATTGTGCCAAAATTACAGGAAACACTGCCCAAATCCCTATTATATCTTATTCGTGAAGAATATTTCTTGAAAGGAATACATTTTTTTTTGTCCTACCTAGCTGATAGCCTTGAGAGGCTATTTCAGCGGAACCTTAACTAGTAGGTGAGCTCACGGGGCTCAAAGCTGACGAAGTTACTAACACGAACCTTAGCAAGAGCCGTGCTTCGCAGAATCTACCACCGGATCGGAAACGCGACTCACTGAGAAGTCCGGCGAGAAACTCAGAGGGCTGTGTCTGAGGGTGAAGGAATACAAACGGACCGTTCTTGTCGTGTAACCCAAAAACGTTATTCTGTGCACAGCCTTATTACGAATCGATTAGCGGTCTCGCTTGTTTTCAAAATAGAGGAAACATGTATCGGTCTCTTGCACAATCACTGACAGACAAAACAATGCAAACATCTTTATTTAGAACGAAAAAAAAAAACATATTAAGTAGACTTTTATTTTAAATTAGTTTAGTTTACATTGCTGGTTTAATTATGTATTTTTCAGTGCCTCTACTCCATAGTGTGAGTAAAAACTACTTAACGGATAACAATTTCGTGAAAATTTTGGTTAACAAACGCTCATTTAATATTAGGAAAGAGAGCTAGAAGATAAAGTTGTCGTTACATTACATAGCTTATATAAAATTTCACAACTCACTTAAAGTTTCACAGATTTTCTGTCAAAACCATATCCGTCTATAGCATCGACCATAGTAGTCAGTCAATCTTAGTACTCATTTACCTACATCTGTGCAAATATACCGAAGCGTCGACACGACCTCATCTGCATTCGCATACAGATATTGATACACATACGACTAGACAGAACAAACATGTTCCGGGGTCATTAAAATATTTTAACATTATTTTCCAATAATTTTAATAAATACAATCATACAATAATAAAATTATAACCGTACAGGATTGTATGTATGTATATATAGAACAGAATTTGTTTTATAAATACCTCACAAAAAAAGGCGGCCAAATATTTTTCATTAATAAAATGTTTATACCAACCTCGTCTTGAATACGGTCATGGCATCGGAACTAAGATAAGAAAGAGATTTTAGAAAAACTTGACGCGGTTAAAATCATTATGTAATTATTTCTCGATTTAAGCAGTTGTTTTGATTGTCTTAATAACGAGATGAACTCACGGCTTACCTCGTGATGAGTAGTCACTAGTGCTGATGGACATCAACAATGTCACAGCTGAGCCGCTTCTTACCGTAATTAGGTTTTCTTTTATCGATATCTGTTACTTCGCAGATACGTTTTTATTTATTTATTGCTTAGATGGGTGGACGAGCTCACAGCCCACCTGTTGTTAAGTGGTTACTGGAGCCCATAGACATCCACAACGTAAATGCGCCACCCACCTTGAGATATAAGTTCTAAGGTCTCAAGTATAGTTACAACGGCTGCCCTACCCTTCAAACCGAAACGCATTACTGCTTCACGGCAGAAATAGGCGGGGCGGTGGCACCCACCAGCGCAGTAAACGTCTCTACTGTCTGAAGATTAATGCATTCCAGATTACGTGACAGAACTTCTGTTATTCCAATGTAATTGGCACTACGACTTCATGTGTTGATTTGTGATTTCCGTTTTAATGCGAAGATAAAGATAAAGTTAAAGAAGCCTTTATTAACAACCTTAATTCATATTTAGGTATGTACATACTATTCTTTTTTTTTCTTTTCATTTCACATCGGCTAAGATTGTTTTGCTTTCGCATAGGCCTGCCATAAGGCAAGATTTGGGGCTTATCTTATGTTCCGGTCGTGGCATTTTCTCTTCCACGTAGAGCTTGCAACGTAGGGAAGGAATATCCTTTAATTACTATCTTATCCTTTTATTACCTAATATCCTGTTTTTGCTGTAGGCAGCGGCTTGGCTCTGCCCCTGGCATTGCTGACGTCCATGACGCGACGGTAACCACTCACCATCAGGTGGGCCGTATTCTTGTCTGCCTATAAGAGCAATAAACATTGTAAGTATACTGAGACCTTGAAACTTATATCTCAAGGTAGGTGGCACATTTACGTTGTAGATGTCTATGGGCTCCAAGTGGGCTGTGAGCAGGTCCACCCATCTATGCAATAAAAAAATTACGTGTGCCGTGGCTGTTTAAACATTTTCTATTCCATACAGTTATAGGAAGCAGCAATGTATTCGAAACTGCATAGTGTTATAGATAATCCGTCGGCTACAACCGGAGACGTGTTGTCCCAGTTGGCACACTGTCTCCCCGCCTACGTCGTCGGGACGGAATCAAAGAAATATTTTGTATGTATATTATATTCGTCGCTCTCACTCCACTCAAATTTATTGGGTGTTTAAAAGAATCCGACGTACATTCAGGAACTGCAATAAAAAAAAGATGATTCCACATTTCAAATATATATAATTTAATTAAATAATTGTTTTATTTTAGTTCAGTTTAGTTTTTGAATAGTCGCATTCCATTTGAACTTAGCCTCAATTACCGCTCAAGCTATTCTAATACACCAACAACAAACAAATATATGCCTTTCGTATTATTTTCCACAATTTTTTCCCGATAATTTTAAATAATAAAAGAAAAACGGTTCTTTTGTTAACTTAATAATTTACAACGTTTTCATTAGTCCACACCGAGGTCGCGGACCAGTAAAGATATTATAAAGATTTGTAAATAAGACGCACGAGTAAGATTAGGAAGTCCCTATAAAGGTATGAATTCGGCCTAGTTTGTAACACCGAACTATATAAACCCGACGGAGATAACAAAACGAAGAGTCGCAATGAAAACGATAACGGAGAGTGTATTATTTAACTTCATAACTAATTCAAACGCCCAATAACGAATTGCTTCTCTACAAACCGCGAACGTCATTGTTTCTTCAAAGACACAGCCCACTGAGTTTCTCGCCGGATCTTCTCAGCGGGTCGCGTTTCCGATCCGGTGGTAGATTCTGCGAAGCACTGCTCTTGCTAGGGTCAGTGTTAGCAACACTCCGGTTTGGGCCCCGTGAGCTCACCTACACGTTAGGGCTAAGCTGAAATAGCGTCTCAAGGCTATCAGCATAGGTAGAAAAAAAACTGTTTCTTAATGAAAAGTCACAGATTATACAATGATTAGAAACTCCATTCAGAAGAGAGCTGTTTCCAGTGACTTTTTTTGCCACGCACCATCCGGTCTTGGAACGAACTTCTTCCCACACTATTTTCTGAGCGCTGTGACGTGACCTTTTTCGACCGAGGTTTGTGGGGTATACTTAGCGGTGGGTAGTAACTTGCCTATCTCCCTGGCATTGCTAAAGTCCAAATACGGCCCAATATCACCAGATCGTGTGCTCGTCTGTGTACCTAAGTAATATAAAAGATTTTCATGTAACATGGGCAAGCGACGCAAGCGACTCGTTTCGTTAGGCCAATACAAATAACATTACCGATTTTCCTGTTCTTCTCTTAGGCTGCACGTTTGCATATTTTTTTTTTTTTGGACTTCAGCAATGCCAGGGGCAGAGCCAAGCCGCTGCCTACCGCAATAGCCGCTATACGCTTAATATGTTACAGAGTGACGCTCCAGGTGAATGCCCTTTGCTGACGCGGGCGGGGGGGGGGGGGGGGGTATCTAGAGCGAATAACGCTTTATATTGCGGGTGTGTTGTTAGCAGCTCAAATATTTTAATAAATTATTCCTTATTGTTTAATTAGGCTGATATTAACTGGCTTAGTTTCGCTTAATATATTTTTTTCAAATTAGACTGGGTCTACGATATTTTGTCTCAAAGTGGGCGGCGCCATTTACGTTGTGATATCTAAATTTTTGGAGTTTACTCCTTAAGAATCGATTTACATATATAGGCCCGGGGTATGAAAATTATGGGGACCAAAATCGTACTAGAGAGTATAGCATGTCACACGAAATGCGTTATGCGCCTGATTGGCTCCTGATTGCGTGATGCGTGCGCGCGCCAATCAGGAGCCAACGCGCGGCCGCGTTATCGCAGGTGACGCCGGGCTGCTGCGCCGGCAGTCCGCCACAAAGCCTCGTACTGATCGCGCGTTTCTCTCATTATTGTATTTTCATATATTTGTTAGTCGTTTGTTTTGTGTCTCGTTAATTTGTTAATAATCTGTAGTGTATCGTGTTGTCGTAATATAGAACTATTTCTCGTATTGTTTCGTTTAATTTACCGACATCGTTTTGCTTGTGGCCGGACGCCGTTCGGGTTCGATTCCTGAACGTATCAACTGTTAGTGGGTTGATACCCGAATATAACCCGCTACAAATCATTTATTAATAAAGCTTATTAAATATAAACAATTCCTTCTATCAGTGAATGGACAACTTATATATTAATTGTAAAAGTGAATTATATAGACTTACTTAATTACCGCATCCACGTGTTCCGCAACTCCCGGATCATTCTCACTAGAATACGTAACTTCCATATTTTACTGTATTCAACTGACACAAATTTATATTTATATCCAGTAAACTCCAGTCGTGCGTCGGAGCGGACACACACACTTTTTTTTTTTTTTTTCCAACCTATTCTACTAACCTCGAGGGGTTATTCTAGATTCACCGAACTAGTAGGTAAGCTCACGGGGCTCAAACCGGGGGTGTTGCTAGCACTGGCTGGCCCTAGCAAGAGCAGTGCTTCGCAGAATATACCACTGGATCGGAAACGCGACTCACTGAGAAAATCCGCCGAGACACTCAGTGGGCTGTCTATGGGTTAATTTACGGACGGTGACCGGGTGATATCTATGGGCTCCGGTACTCACTATGAGATGAGATATGAGCTCGTTCAATCATGAGCGCAAACAAATTTTGTTTGAAGTAATTTTTAAAGGCATTGCAAAGAGAAGTTACGTAATGACCACGCATTGACTGACACACCTGACTATGCTTTTTGACCCCGTGCCTACGCGATAAGACCAGGCCTTGTAATTTTATCAAAGCAAATTATCATTAAAAAACAGATACAGGTGGTAATCTAATATACGTTTTTTTTATATATTTTCGACATTTATCACAGATATATTGATTTTTTATCTTTCGATTTATTATTATTATCTAGCCGCAAGCGACTTTTTGTAACGCCCAGAAATAAACATTATAGTTTACGTGGAATATAAAACATTAGATTTCAGCAACAGAATTGTTTTCATAAAATCCCATAAAAGCATACAAATAAATACTTATCCGATAAACTCAGTAATATATTAACTATTTATTTTATTGCTTAGATGGGTGGACGAGCTCACAGCCCACCTGGTTTTAAGTGGTTACTGGAGCCCATAGACATCTACAACGTAAATGCACCGCCCACCTTGAGACATAAGTTCTAAGGTCTCAAGTATAGTTACAACGGCTGCCCCACCCTTCAAACCGAAACGCATTACTGCTTCACGGCAGAAATAGGCAGGGCACCTATCCGTGCGGACTCACAAGAGGTTCTACCACCAGTAATTACGCAAATTATAATTTTGCGGGTTTGATTTTTATTACACGATGTTATTACTTCACCGTAGAAGTCAATCATGAACAGTTGTTGAGTACGTATTTCATTAGCTTCAAGTACCTCGGTCACTGGGTAACAGAGGATGGTACGGATGATTGTGATATAGATAGGGAGCGTAGGGCGTTGATAGTAAGATGCAACATGCTGGCCCGCAGATTTACTGGTTGCGATAGCTATGTCAAACTTACAATTTTTAAAGCTTATTGCCAGAATTTTTACGCCAGTAGTCTGTGGACCACATACACGCGGAGAGCTTACAATGCCCTACGTGTCCAATATAATAATGCGTTTAGGATGATGTTGTCACTGCCGCGCTTTTGTAGTGCATCCACAATGTTTGCGACATCTCACACCGATGACTTCTTTGCAATAATGCGGAAGAGAAGTGCATCGTTATTGCGTCGAGTTCGTGACAGTGACAACAGTCTTTTGAGAATCATATCGAGCAAGATCGAGGGACTGCTGATCAATAGCCTTTGCAGTAGGCACTTGGAAGGAGAAAAATAATAATATATAATGGTATAAAATGTATAATATAATGATAGTTATGTGTTAGATTTTTAAGTTACTAACATAGATTATAAGTAATTATTACTAACAAAATGTTATGGTTTTAAAAAAAAAAAAATAACTGAAATAAAGCATTAATAATTAATAATAATAATAATAATAATTAGAAAAATTGGTACCCGCCTGCGGGATTCGTACACCGGTGCATCGCTCAACACGAATGCACCGGACGTCTTATCCTCTAGACCAAGATGACTGCAATTGGATTTTTAAAAATTGATTGATGTATAATTGAATATGGAATGAAATGAATGCAAAGCGGTGAGATGAGATAGCACATACTCGTAGTAGCTGTTACATCGGAATAACATGGTGTGAATTGATTGAGAGTTCAATGGACTTTTTAGAAGAACCGAAAAGGCCATGTTTAGCGATGTAGAAATTGATACTAAATAACTAGTAGCCACGACTATTACCTAAACGTTTAAACCAGAAATACTACTTAAAGATAATAAAATAATTGACGTAACTTGATTCCTGGGATTCCCGCCAAAAATCTTGATTCGAATGGCTTGAGAACAAAAAGAGTTATGTGAATTATGTAGAGAAAATTATATTATGGGCCACGTCTCAATAAAAGGAAAGTAAAAGTTTTAGTACATAGAAAATAAACGACAAAAAGGCACCTCTGCGTGTTTTATTAAGTTTTTGTCACGCGTAAAAGTTGTTCAAGTGAAGATTTTACTAAATTTTTTATATTATTAAAATTTAAAGTAGTCAGCTGTTAGAAGATCTAAAGATGGTAATGAGAATCCCTTACGGTAAAGTTTCACTTGACTGCTGTTCCTAAAATGTACTTTATAATTAATTATCCCCGCTAAACATGGCAGTGCGCTTAAACAAAGGTAATGTTTATGAAAATTAGTATTTTCTTCAGTTTTTAAACATTAGACACAATTAAAACAACTTTTACGATTTAACCTTGCGTTTTTCTGTCATTTCGAATACAGTTTTGGTGGTAATGAACTTATTTGTTTTTTTTTTTTACAAATCTGGCTTTACTGAGTTGTTATCTATTCTGATGAATATAGCTATTTGTTATTGTTGTCTTTGCACCTTGGAGAAAGTAAACAATAAACAATAGGCTACTTACTATTCTTAGAAAATCAGATTCTCTGGTCAAGTGTCGGCTTTTTTTTAATAGTTCCTAACACACAAGAGATAAAATGTTTGTCATATCATCATTCCCTGCCCTTCTCCCAATAACCTGGGGTCGGCGCAACATGTTTTCTCCTTCCATACTCCTCTATCATATACCATTTCTTCGCTCACTCTCCTCTGACACATACCGTCTCTCACGCAATTCATCCGTTTCTTCTTAGGTCTACCTCTTCCTCTTTTTCATTTCACGTCCATAGTTAACACTCTCTTACCAACCTCATTTTCATTTCTTCTCATCATATGTCCATACCATCCCAAACGCGCACTTCTCAACTTCTCTGTCACAGGTGCCACTTTCAAACATATTCATTCTATCCATTCTCGTTATTCCACTCATCCATCGCAACATTCGCATCTCTGCCGCATGCAATCGCTGCATGCAGAGATAAAACGTTTGTATTGGAAAATTTGTTTTACGTAATTCTTCTATCTCCTTGTATTCAAATATACATTTATCGCCGTCGATGGAATTTACCAAATTAGCGTTATCATACAGTAATTTTTTTATATTTACGCAACACCAAACACAGAAATAGAAGTACCCGAATATTTCGCTGCTGAAATTATCATGACAGTTTCAGCCACAGTAAAATTAGGGGACAGGAGCAGTTTCATATAAAAGCAAGGTAATTGAAGGTAGAATATAACTGTGAGTTTGTTTGTATGTTTCAGTTCCTAGCTGTAAAAGTGTGTTTTTTCCAATTGATACAATATTCATAAGCTTTGAACGGTTACATATAAATGTATCTGAGTGTTTGTCTTCTTAAATGATGTTTCCGTGTATAACCATTTTAAAAAAATGTGAACTTTTACTTTTATCATTCTATAAACAAATTGAAAGGAGTTTTACTCAGTGCGTGTACAATGATACTCGGAATTTTATTCAAAAATGAAAACATAGAAAATAAGTTAGATTCATTTTTAGGTAGCTGTTTTTGACATTTTTTTTTACAGAACACTTTGGATTTGGCAATTTATTATATTTCATTTATATATTCATGTTCCACGTAGGACATAGAGGAAGGATGTGGAAGGATATAGAGGAAGAGGTAGACCTAAGAAGGAATGGGTGGATTGCGTGAAAGACGATATGGGTAAGAGGGGAGTGAGCGAAGAAATGGTATATGATAGAAGAGTATGGAAGGAGAAAACATGTTGCGCCGACCCCAGGTAACTGGGAGATTACCTGGGGTCAGCGCAACATGTTGGGGAGAAGGGCATGATAATGATGATGATTCATGTTCCACGTAGTACTTATAGTTTATTATTTTCACCAAATAATCGCAACTGGATTGGCCATTGTTAGCAGGCATTTCAGTCATGGTAGTATAATAATCAAATTTTTACAGATACAAATTTATTGGCGTCGTAAAATTATGTTTTTATTAAGTACAATTTAGTTGTTATTTTACGGCGACTCCTGTTTACAATCGGTGTTATGAAATTATTTTATTTTGTTTTACGCGCAATGTGAGGATAAGGATGTTCGTTTACTAATAAATAAAATAACGTATGACTAAAACATTTGCACGAACCAATTGCGTCTTACAAAATATGTACTAAACAATAATTTCTTAAATTCCTCTAAATATGATGAAAACATGCAAATTTAGGTTACTTATTCAGGGTATGATATTATTTTAGGTTTGTACGAAGACAGTTGATATTGTCTACCTACTCGGGATCATTACGTTTGCATCAAGACCGAAATATCAACAACTAACTAAAATTTTAATAGTGGTTAAAGCCCGTTCAACAAATTAATGATTTATTTTATTTTTACAGTCAAGTTTAACTACAAATGACCAACGAGAGTATAATTAGTCTTTTAAGAAACAACAAGCGTTGTTTTTTTCGTGCTAGAAAGAGAGCGCGCTACTTTGTATAATGACGTCAATGTTGAAGAACGCGAACACTCAAATGGCAGATAAGAGAACATCACCTCGCAATCCTCAACAAATTAATTTAAGCTCTCACATCTCAGAGCTTTATTATGCGATTTCAAAAACAACAAATTATACATAGGTACAAATTATTTTTATTTCTCACTAAGCCTTTTGATTCTGATTAATACATATATATATATCTCACTAAATTTATTTCGGGTACCTCACGTTGATCAGCTTGAGAAGTCAGTCTTTATTTTATTGGAAAAGCTTGTTTCGGAATTTGATGCGAATAACGAACACTTGCTTTATCGCCGAAACTGGCGATAAAGCTAATTGGACATTTAACGTACTGTAATTTTTTTATTGGATATAATTATTACAATAATTCCCAGGCTACGCCTTATCTCGCTTAACCCCCTTAACTTCTGAACTAACTTATATCTCGAGGTGGGTGGCGCATTTACGTTGTAGATGTCTATGGGCTTCAGTAACCACTTAACACCAGGTGGGCTGTGAGCTCGCCCATCCATCTAAGCAAAAAAAAACACCCAATTACCTATAAATTACTAGTGTTATTAAAATTTTATCGATAAGACATAACACCAGGTGGGCTGTGAAAAAAAAGAAAAAACCCAATTACCTAAAAATTACTAGTGTTATTAAAATTTTATCGATAAGACATATTGTTCATGTAGAAAAGAGTTATCCTGTTTAAATAAAATGTCATGACAATTTATTTCTTTTATTTCAATAAAAAATTCACAAAGCTATTTGTGAATCATGAAATAGACTGGCTATTGACTAAGGTTAGAAGCATTTTAATAGGTATTTCGATTCGATTGTTGTATCACAAATTACCTGTACCTTAATTTCTAATTAAAAGTTATGACACTGTCATGAGACTACATAATACATAGTTCGTTATGGCATTAAACTTTTTACAATTTTTATCATAAAATATTTTCGAATTGTGCCAGCTTATCATCGACTAATGATAACAATGATATGCATATATACAGACACATGATAAAGTCTTTTTAAATAATAATAAAATCCACGAAATTTTTGTAGGTACAGTCGTCAAGGAAATTGTCGTTAATTCGTATTGATAAAAACCAACGTATATTTCTTATTCTCGCCAAAAATTTTTGGGGAAGATAAAAAAATAATTAATCGTTGGAATTATAATGACGAATATAGAAACCATCGTTATATAGAACAGTATTTTTGTGATAAGATTGTAAATAACCGAAACGGATTATTTAATTGTGTAGATAATACGATAAGTCATGAAAATTTGTTACACATATTTTTTTATTGACAACCATATTTCTATTCTACAAGATTCAAGATAGTTATACCTTGAATTGTATACAAATATGATTGTATCAATATTTCCTTATGAACCTTGGACCCATTATTGAACTATATTAAATAGTGTTGAGACGGACGATGTTCTTCAATTTATTCTCTGAAAGCGGGTTCATTCTTAAACGGTCGTCTGGTGTAGTAGTAAGTGACATGGTCACTACACAAGGGGGTTGCGGGTTCGAATCCCGCCAAGGGAAGATATTTGTATGATAAATATAAATGTCTTTTCCAGGGCTATGGATGTATATTAAATATATGTATGTGTATAATAAAAATCTTACATTTATTTCCGTTATCTGGTACCTGTAACACAAGTTCTTTACGAACTTATCACGGGACCAGTTAACGTGGCGTGATTGTTAATAAATATTTATTTATTTATTTATTCTGAAGTTTTGTAATATTTTAAGCGTTAGACGGAGTAATAAAAATTATTAATTCACGAAAAAGTTTTGGTAGAACTTTAAGCAATAGAGTGGAAGTGAATGAAAAAATAATTACACTTGGCAGCTCTTTTACTATGAGCCAAGCTTTTAATATATTATTTATAGTATACTGAAAATGATCAGCTTAAATTGTCTTTTTTTTTTTTAACGCTGGGGAATTCATTTACGGATACCCGGTCGAGGGGGATAACGGACCGGGTTATGTCGGACTCCGGCGCCTCCTGAGAGGAAGAAGGGGAGAAGAGAAGGGCCGAGGTCCTAAATGGTATCTACCCAAAGTGAGATTAAC
The DNA here is from genome assembly GCF_030269925.1 of Bombyx mori. NCBI lineage: Eukaryota > Metazoa > Arthropoda > Insecta > Lepidoptera > Bombycidae > Bombyx > Bombyx mori. The sequence continues at coordinate 18,917,778 of NC_085117.1, forward strand.
TCATACATCAGTTAAACGAGAAGGAGAAAAGTAGAAATGTATAGAAAAATATGGAATATAATATTACACAAAGCAAAGAAATTTTTATCAGAAATCTACAAACGCTTGAAGGAGGTTACATGTGATGCTAAGGCTAGCTGGTACATTTCACACAGAGTGAGTCTGGCTGTCCAACGAGGCAACGTAGCCAGTATCTTGGGAACTGTGCCTCTTTCAAGCGCATTGGAAGATCTGTTCTACTGTGTGAGTTGATTTATGTCAGATTATTTTAATTTGTTATTTATTAATAACATTTTTTTACTTTCTATGTAAATGCAAAGGCGGGTAAAATTTTGCGTTATGCCAAAGTACGCGGATGAAGTCGCGGGCAAAAGCTTTTTTTTTTTTTTTTTTTTTTTTTTTTTTTTTTTTCGGGTAGAGGGCCGAACCTCCTACGAGGTCCCCGCGCAAAAGGGGCGCGCGGGGTATGTGAGACTCAACGATCTGCATGGTGTTGTGAGCAGACCGCGGGCCCAAGGATTTTAGAGCCCACCCACTAAACGACTCCTCTGCACTCTTACACCCGACGTCCGATCCCCTCCGAGGTCAAAACCCGGATGAGGTAGGGGGGCTACCGCGGTCAACACTACAACCAGACGGCGCGGCTCACCCCAAGGACGCCCAGCCGACGGAGCCTTCGAGGCGAATCGAAGGCTCTGAAACGTCGGCCGTCTCGGTACGGCAGCCCGTCGGGCCGCCCAGACGGTGCCGCTGGTGTCCCGGAATACCCCGCTGGACCAGAACCAGCCTGCCGGGTCGGGACGCGATACACCGTCGACCGGTCGCTCTAATCACTCCACGGCAGCGCGCTAGAGTGCTGGTAGCGCGCCGCGCGGCCTCACCCCCTCAGGTCGCCCCTTGACCTTCACCGGGGGGAGGCCGCCACCTACAGGGGCCGGGACGTACGGGCGTATTCCCGCCTCCGGCCCCCGGCTCGACGGCGACGGATCGGTGCGGAAAGGGAAGAGCTCTCCCTCTCTCGCTCCGCCGCCTCCTTCTGCGAGATGGTGGACTCGCAGAAGTCGAGCATCGCCTTCCAGGACGCGTCGCTGCCGAGCATCGTAGCCACGACGCGCGGCAGCGAGAGGTCCTCTCCAATGACCGCGACGAGGGCGGCGCGTTGCTCGTCGAATCCAGAGCAACGCGCCAGCGTGTGTTCCGCTGTGTCTTCCTCGTCGCGGTCCGCGCAGTGGTGGCACTGCGCCGTCGGTTCCCTTCCGGCTATCTTGTGCAAGTACCGGCCGAAACAACCATGGCCGGTAAGCATCTGCGTTAGCCGGAAGGTGAGGCATCCGCGGTCGCGGCCCACCCAGTCCGCGAGAACCGGGCGGACCGCCTCGACGGTTCGGAGGCCGGCCGACGGGTCCGCCAAGCGGCGAGACCACGCCTCCAGCACGGACCGCCGAGAGTGGAGCCTCCGCGCTCGAACTACACCTTCGCTGGGGCGCCCTTCCCCCCTAGAGCGGAGGTCGCTACGCCACCGGTAATCGGCAGCGAGCGCCTCCGCCTCCAGGTCCCAGGGTGGCGCCCCGGCGAGCAAGCACGCCGCCTCGAAGGAGACGGTGCGGTATCCTCGGATCGCCCTGACCGCGATCGCGCGCTGCGGACGTCGCAGCGCCGCGACGTTCTCGCGGGTCAGGGCGTGGCACCATACGGGAGCCCCGTATAGTGCCATCGACCGCACCACCCCCATGTAGAGGCGGCGCGCCACCTGATCGGGACCCCCGACGTTTGGAAGCAGCCGGCTCAGAGAGCCGGCCGTCGCCATCAGTCGAGGGCCCAACTTCTCAAAGTGAGCGCGGAAGTTCCACCGACCATCCAGTTCGAGGCCGAGGTACCGAAGACCGGTCACCCCGACCCCGACGCGGACGCCTCCGATCACGAGGTGGGCACCCAGAGGCGGCGCTCGTCCCGGCCCGTGAAACATCAGGGCCTGGGTTTTGTCGAGCGCCACCTCGAGCCCCAACCGTCGGATCCTGGTGACGACGTGTGCCACGCCTGCGCACGCCAGACGGGCAGACTCCCGGTAGTCCCTCCCCGGAGCTACGATCAACGTGTCGTCAGCGTAACAAATTACGCTGAGCCCGGGGAGGGGTCCCCGAATGACGCCCCGCAGGACCCAGTCGTAGCCGATGTTCCACAGCAGGGGGCCCAGGACGGACCCCTGCGGAACACCGCGCTCGACGGGGAAGCGGTACATCGCCCCACCGTGTCCGATGCACTGGATCGACCTGCCCTCGAGGTAGGAGCCGATCAGTCGGCGGAGGTATGCGGGGACGCCGTGATACTCCAGCGCCCCCGCGATCACCGACCAGGGCAGGGTGTTGAAGGCGTTCCTTACATCTAAGGATAACGCCATCGCCACCCCGCCCCGGGATACGGCTTCGTCGGAGAGGGCCCGCACGCGCAGAATTGCGTCGATAGTCGAGCGGCCCTCTCTGAAGCCGTATTGCTCCGCCGAAAGATCGGGACCCGTCTCGGTCAGGTGCCGGACGATGCGGGCCGCGACGATTCTCTCGAGCATCTTGCCCGCTTCGTCCAGCAACACGATGGGGCGATAGCCCGCGGGTGAGTCCGCGGGGCGCCCGTCCTTCCGCAGAAGGACCAGTCTGCCCGTCTTCCATTTCGACGGGAACCGTCCCGACTCGAGGCACGCTTCGAAAAGCCCCCCGAGCCGGTCCCCTAGGGCCTCGAAGGCCAAGCTCCAGACCCGGCCGTGAACGCCGTCAGGGCCGGGGGCCGTGTCCTTCGCTCTCATTTTGGACACGGCCGCATGGATCTCCGCCCCCGTAATAGGGGGAGGGGGCTCCTCGGCAGCGGGAACGCTGGGGCGACGTGGAGGTGTGCCCCACGTGGCGTCCATCTGGGGGGGCTCAAAGTCCCCCCCCGCTGCCGGCGGGAAAAGCGCGGAAACTATCTCCCGCAGCTGCCGAGGCTGGAGCCGCTCGGTCACCGGGAGCGCCCACGGCTGCAGTTTTCTGCGAACCATCTTGTATGGGCGCCCCCAGGGATCTTCGTCGAGCGACTCCAGGAGAGTCTTCATGCTCTGCTTCTTGGCCTCGCCGATGGCCAGCTGCAGCGCCGTCTGTTTTTGACGACAGTCAGCGTGCAGCCGGGCCGCCGTCTCCGCGAACGTAGCGTCGCGACGACGGCGGCGGCGGTGGCGTGCGCTCCGGCGGCGCGCCCTCACGCACTCCTCACGGAGTCTCGCGATCTCGGGCGACCACCAGAACGCACCCCCACGTGGTGCTCGGGGGCCGACCCGGGGCATGGCGGCATCACAAATGTTTGCCATGGTGCCCCGGAACCAGTCGACCTCCGCATCCACGTCCGCGAGCCGCGCGGGTTTTGGCGCCCACGCAGCAACAGCGGCCGCCTCCATCAGCAACTCCTTGTTCATCCGTTTCAAGGCCCACCTGGGGAACGAACGGGGCGCACCTTGCGGGAGCTCCTCCTCGCCGCGGGCGCCCGCGGCTGACGACGACAAGGAGGAGGCAGAGAGCTCGAATCGGACGTATCTGTGGTCCGAGAGCGTCTCCGCCCCCTCGAGTACGCGCCAGCCGCGGGTGCGGCGCACGGCGGACGGGGACGCGAACGTAACGTCCACGTGAGATTCCCCGTTCCACCGCACGCAAGTCGCGACCGTACCTCTGTTTAGAAGACAGAGGCCGGTCGCGATCGCCCACTCCGAAAGAGCCTCGCCTCGCGAATCCGTGCGGGGGGAGCCCCAAGCCATACACTTGGCATTGAGGTCCCCCGCGACGATGACAGGGCGGGACCCGAAGCGGTGCAAGAGCACCTCGAGCCCGCCCAGAAACCGCTCGAACTCGGCGAGGCTCCTGTTCGGAGAAAAGTACGCCCCGATCACGACGGTCCCGTCGATCCTAGCCGCGACGTACCCGGGTCCCCTGGCCACCATATCCAAGGGGGGTAACGCCGCGGACTGTCTAAGTACGATGGCCACGGAGCCGTCGACGTCCCCGATCCAGCAGTCCTGGTCGGTGGGGACGAAGTACGGCTCCGCGGCGACAGCGACGTCGATTGACCACTCCGCCATGGTGTGGACGAGGAGATCCTGTGCCCTGGCGGAGTGGTTCAAATTACTTTGGAGGAAGCGATGGACGCAACCCATTACGGGGCTACGTCCATCGCTCCCTCGTCTGTCCCGCCCTGCGGCTCGACAACAGCCGCGGCGGGAACTGACTCGCCGGCTGCCCTTGTTGCAGCCGGCTTCTTTTTCTTTCCGCCCCTCCTCGTTTTTGTAGAGGAGGGGGCAGATTTACACGCCGGGCCCCCGGCCCGGTGGTCGGCCTTCCTTTTGGCCGCGTCGCACAAGACGCAGTGCGGCGCGGCTGTGGTGCAGGAGGCTGCCTTGTGCCCCGGTTGGCCGCAGCGGAAACACAAGCCGCTGCGGTCCACGGTCGAGGGGCACTTGGCGAGGCCGTGGCCGGTGCCGAAGCACCGAAGACAGCGCCACGGCCTGGCATCCTGCAGCTGCACGTGGGCCACTACCCAGCCCACGCGCAGCCTTCCTGGGCTGTCGGAAGGCCGCCCCTGTGGAGGGGTGGCCAGGAGGGTCGCCGTTGCAATCGGGCAACGCGCCCACGCCGTCCGGGTACCAGAATATGTTTCCCGGAGCTCCCCGACTTTGACGTCGGCGAGGGCGCAGTTGCCCTGCGACGCGATGGCCGCGGCAACCTCCTCCTTCGTGGCGCACTCGTCGAGGCCCGTGATTTTGACTTCACCCATCTTCACGGGCCGCGCGATGCGCACCACCTCGGGGTCCGGCAGGATCTCCCTCAGCCGGGCCGCCAATTTTTCGGCCGCGGCGTTGGTGTTCGGGCCGGGGCACTCTATGAGACGGGCCCCGTTGGCCGTCTGCCGGACCTTGATGCCCCCCTCCACGCCGAGGGCGTCCACATTCACGCCGCCGCGCGCCTGGGTCATCACCTCGTGGTAGGTGATGCCCTTTTCTTTGCCGGCGGGCAGCAGCTCCACTACCACTGCAGCCGACCGCGGGGCGCGCGGCCTCCTTCGTCCGTTTCGGCCCCTCGGCTCCGCTCGACCCTCTTGACGGGGAGCGGCGGCCGCAGGGGCGGGCTTGGGGCGCGGCGCAAGAGGCGCCGCCACCTTTTTGGGCCCGCGCCGCACCACCGTTGTCCAGGCCTCTTCCATATTGGCCGGGGCCGGGGGCAGCGGGCGGGGCTGGGGAGTCCGTGCCGGTTTGGCGGCGTTGACGCCTCCCTTCTTCTTTGTCCGGCTCCTGGCGGGCCCTGCCTTCGCAGGCTGGGGCGGAGCAGGAGCGGATGCCGGTTTCTTTGGGGGGGCAGATCTTGTTGCCCCCGAAGCTGCTGACCGCGAGACAGTCGCGGCGGGAATCCTCGCAGGTGTGGCTGTCTGTTTGGGGCCGCTATAAGTTTTAGCGACCACTGTTCTACGAGGTGCGGGCACAGGCGCGCTGCCTTTCACCTCATGGGCGAGGGGCGGTCTCGCCCGCTCCACTTTGGAGCTGCGCGCCTCCTGTATAAGGAGCTGCCGCCTCAGCTCCTCGACCTCAGTGAGGCCTTCTGCTTCCGAGGGACCTGGGCGGGCCCCCCGGCGCGCACTCTGCGTGGCCGGGGGCTCCGTCTGTGGGGGAGTTTTGCTGGACTTCCACCGGGCGCGTCCGTCCGGGTGGCGGATAACGGGATCCTCTGGGAACAGTCCCACTCCCAGGGGTATCGTCCGATCTTTTTCGTTGCAAGGATTTCTAGGTGTTAGGTAGGTAGGCTAGGTGTAGGAGTAGGGTAGCCTAGTTAGGCTTTGCAACGAAAGAGATCGGATGACGCGGACCAAAACCAGCAGGGGGAGTTGCGGGCTCTCCACGCCCTTCACTCGCTGAAGGGTGTTCCTCCTGGAGACACTCGGGCTCCCTCTCTTGTCCCCTTTCTTCCCCCTTTTTTGTTTTCTTCGGGTCACGTCCGACCCGTTTCGGACGTAACCCATGGGAGATGGTGGGCCACTTTTGGCCTGCCTTTCGATGGAGAAGTGAGCCGGCGTTGCTTACGCATCTTCCGGCCGCTGGTCGCCATGTCCCCGGCTTCGGCTACAGGGGCACGCCCTCCAGAGGGGGGTACCGGTATACCGGCGTGGCTTCGTCGTTGTTGCTCTTTTGAGCGTCGGGCGGTGGTCTGTCGTGTTGCTCGTTGCACTCGGCGGGCCGCCGGCCAACCCGTAATCCTCACCGTGTGGGGGACGGGGGCCGCTGCCGCGAGGCACGGGGCCGCGAGGACGTAAACCTCTTTAAAAAATGCCCCAATCCTAAGCTCTGGTGCCCGGCGATGGGATGAATGGCTGGAGGGAGTCCAGTCCCAAGGGTACCAACCAGACCCCAGGGGACCGACCCCTGGTTAATCAAAAAGGAAATATGACACAATGGCACATGTAGAAAAGTTATTACCCCAGGAGGGTACCTCCCGCTCCGCGGGGGGAGAATCCCTCCGTGCGGTCGAGCGATCGGCCGCACGCTGCCCCACCGTTTCTGGGGGGGGCAAACATTGCCACGACGAAGGGGGCGACAGCACGGGTCGCGTAAGGGACAGGGTCCCCACCGTGCGCCTCGAGCGCTGCGAGAGCCTTATCTCGCTCTACTCGGCGCGGAGCTCCGCGAGGGGCGACGCGTCTAGTGGGCGGGAGACGCCAGCGCTGTTTGTGGACAGCACCCGACAGCGGACACGGCGGAAGCGGAAGTCGGCTCGACAGCCGGCGTCCTCCGCTCCGTCCGACTCGTCGGAAGGAGAGCCTGCCAGCGCCAAGTACATGGCGTTGGCGGAAGGGCCGGCGGCTGCTTCGGCGCCGCCCGCCATTGACTTTGACAAGCCGTCGTCTCGCGGACTGGACGCTGCCTCTTCGGCGCAGTCCAGGGCCGCCTGCCGTGAGGCAAAAAATAAAAATAGAAAACTAGAAGAGATCGAGCGCCTACAGCGATCCCTAACGCTGGTGGGTCCCTCTGACCCCCTCCGATCGTGTAAAATCGTTGGAAAAATAGTTGAGACCATCGCGGCCAAGTCGACTGCAGGCCTCAAGGGCTCAGAAGTGTCGGCCATGAAATCTGCGGCCGCCACACTTGAGGAAAGGCTGCAGGACGTCGTGGACCGCACCACGACGACGGAGACGGCGGGCTTGCGGCAGGAAGTGGCTCTGCTGCACACCCGCCTCGAACAAGTATCGGCCGAGAATGGCCTGCTTCGGGCGGAGAACGGTCAGCTCCGCGTCGACATGGCCGAGCTGCGAACAATGGTTGCCGATCTCATCGAGCGGCAACGCGGCTCCGCCCCTGTCCCTCCTCCGCCCGAAGCAGAAGGCCTCACTGAGGGCAAAAGCTAGTCTAAGATAATTTTTTATCAATATATGATATTTTATATCGAAAAAAAAAAAAAATTACACGTAGGTACATATATAAAAATATGTATACATACAATTTATTAAACATACGATTCCTAGGAAGCGTAGAAGCGAAACGGCCGTCTTCGTCTCTTGGGTTCTAATATAAAAAGCGCGCTCAAAGTAAGATAAATGACAAACTTTCCTTATTAAATGAAAACGAAAAAGTATTATAATTAAAATCATGTTCTGAATACATTTCCTATATTAGCCCGTGAATTCTAATTCCAAGCAAACGATGAAAATTTTACGAACCTAGGACTAGGAAACTGTACAAACACTACCCCATGGTCTGCAAGCGAAGTAAATTGTCCCTTCATATCAAGGTGACACTACAAAACTTGCATACGTTCTGTCACGACTCATGACCTATGTAAGCGTAGTGTTCACTCACGCGCACCGTACATACATCAACTCTTCCCAGGTCATCCAATCCGTTTCTGCAGGACAGCCGTCGGAGCACCGTGTTGTGTGAGGAATCTAGATCTTCACGACAACCTAAATTTAGTACCGATATGTAAGTATATATCTTAAGGAAGCGTCAGAGCGCTACTTTGACAAAGCAGCACGACACGAAAATTGTCATATCGTAGTCGCCACTAATTACTTATCCGTCAGCAACCGGACAACGCAAAGCCCCCGTCGCGGACTGAAACATGTGTTGTCGGATCCCCCGGATTCACTCTCGGTGCTTTTAAGCGTCTCAAGCACCGGTCCTCGTTGAACTTGTCGACTACAGCGAAGAGTGCGAACTAAGCCATAGGCACAGCCCACTGAGTTTCACGCCGGACCTTCTCAATGGGTCGCGAATCCGATCCGATGGTAGATTCTGCGAAGCACTGCTCTTGCTAGGGCTAGTGTTAGCAAATACTCTCAGGTTGAGCCCGTGAGCTCTCAGACTCTTCCGGGCGTAGCTGGAATAGCCTCTTAGGCTACCAACGAAAAGGTAGGCAAAAAAAGTACAAATATTCGTAATTAACTGTCGAAGGTCATTGAAGTACCACCGCTTTGTTTGTCTTGACCTGACCACAGAAACGAGGTCTAAAGAATACGACCTCATGTCTTAAGGTAGGTAGTGGTATTCAAATTTCAATGGGCCTCTATAACATTTAGGTGGGCCGTGAGTTTCTCTATCCGTCTAGAGAAATAACACTAAGCGTAATTTAATTCAAGTAAGTATTGCTAATGACTTGATCAAAGATGTAAGTAATCCCGAACTTCGCTGTCATGTTATGAAATAAACAATTTTTTTTATCCCTAAATTTACTTATTTATCGTATACTACTAGTAAGGTTATAAGTAATAGCAGAAGTCCGATATGACCGTAAGCATGTAACGGTGGGTGACAAGGAATTCGATAAAACCAATCAAGCCGTGAGAGATATTGAATAAATGTTACAAAAGTTCTTAGTCTCAATGTCAGCTCTCTCCCACTAACAATACGACTGAAAATATCGTACCGCATATTAAAAAGTCTAGATCGAAAGTTCATATGCCCCGACTTCGTCAAATAACTTGGATTTTTTTTAACACAAAACCAAAACCTTTTTGTTATTGCGATGAATGTCGCTTGACGCACTTAAGTTCCCGTTCCCGGCTACCGTAATTACTTACGAAGTGTCATTTACTTAATAGTTACTTAACTGAACTTAACAGTCATTTACTTAAGCTTTAATGCAAATAACAAGTAATAAGTGAAAGCTAATTATCGTTTTAGTCGTTAAAAAATCACCCATTCAATGTGATTATTAATAAGACCATTAATTACAGTTTATTTCTGTTGATGAGTTTTTATATAATGAGTTATAATAAAAACTATGTTTTTCCTTAATGAATTCCTTAATTACCTTAATATTTCAAAAGACAATTATTATTAACTACCTATATCGAATTAAGTTGAATCTGTCTAAGTAAACCATAAGTCTTTAACCATGCTTAAAGTAACTTTATCATATACTCTACATAAGTCTATCCTATAGAACATCCGAAAGCTCTTAATACCGACTTCATCAACGGTGACTTATTTCTACTGCTTTATTGTTTTTTTTTTGTTTTTTCCTATGCTGATAGTCTATATCAGCGTTACCCTAGCGTGTAGGTGAGCTCTCGGGGCTCAAACCAGGAAGCATTGCCAACACTGGCCCTAGCAAGACGAGCAGTGCTTCGCAGATTCTACCACCGGATCGGAAACGCGACCCATTGACAAGATCCGGCGAGAAATTCAGTGGGTGGGTTAATTTACTCGCCGAGACCTTCGTCGCAAGCGACACAGGTTCGGCGAGGGACCGGTGCTTGAGGTACCTAAAAGCGCCATTAATGGATCGGGATGATCCATAATGACGTTTTTAGGGCTACTAATAGTTACTGATGAGTCTTCTTATCACATGAAAACCTATGAATTTTTTGCTGATTTAAACTAAGCAACTAGCGATGCTAAGGTTCGAAGTGTAGGGCCATTATGCCCAGGCCCTACAGATTAAAATTATTAAGCGAAAAGGTTATTAAGTACAGTGAAAACGCCTTCAATATAATCTACGACTATAAGTATGGTAAGGTCTTGACATGTGATGTGATGTAAGATTTAAGCCATTTAAGCAATTAATTATATTATTATACCTTGATTTACGTTTGTAAAAAAAATGAACCTATTGATACTCTGGAAAAAATGTTTAAATGGTTAATTAAATCTATATCTTAATCGTATCGTATAGGTCTGATGCTGGTATGCACGTCGCTTCGCAGGCGCCGGCGGGAGCTCAGCACCGCACTACCTATTGCTTCCGCTATTTGCCTTCGTAGGGTGCTGGAATTTTTCGGACATATTACTCGTAAAGTGGGTCACAATTTTGAACAGCTGATGTTGACAGGCACGGTAGATGGCAAACGTCACAGAGGACGCAGTCCCACGATATGGTCGGACTAATAACGATCTTCTCTGAACATCAACTTCTACAATGCCCTTCATGAAGCTAAGGATCGCAGCAGATGGAGGGAAATCGTACGGGAGAAACTGATACAGCCGAGGAGTCACGACCCTCAGTAATGAGGAAAACGACGCGAGGAAGAGGACCTATTGCTGAGTTGGTAAACTTTTCTAAGTCACAATAAAAAAATTCACTTTTGTTGCTTTCATTTTTGTAATTTATGCTTGGAATACACGTATAAAACCAATACCAGCTACTTCCATTTGACTCCATATGCACAGAAGAAGGCCGTTTGCATTGTCGATAATCTCATTCTCTCGGATCGTTGGGAACCTTTGGGTCCGCGAAGGGACTTCGGTTCTCTCTGCATTTTGTACCGTACGTTTTATGGGGAGTGTTCAGAGAACTTATTTCACATGATCCCATCATCTCGCTTTTACCATCGCACCGTCCGCCACCGGAGTATAATAGTTCATCCCTACCATAGAACCCCTGCGTTCATCCACGTGCGCTTCCCAGAAATCTTTTATGCCACGCACCATCCGACGTTGATGAAATGAGTTCCCCTCTATGGTGTTTCCCGAGCGCTATGACATGTCCATCTTCAAACGAGGCTTGTAGAAAGAACTTTACGGTAGGCAGCAGGTTGACTCTGCCCCTGGCATTCCTGACGTCCATGGGCGATGGTAACTACTCACCATCAGGTGGGCCGTATGCCAGTCTGCCTACAAGGGCAACAAAAAAATAGTTTATTATCACTATAATAATATTACAGACCTATATACCTAGTTTGAAGTCGTCGTGGCCTAAAGGATAAGACGTCCGGTGCATTCGTATCGAGCGATGCACCGGTGTTCGAATCCCGCTGGCGGGTACCAATTTTTCTAATGAAATACGTACTCAACAAATGTTCACGATTGACTTCCACGGTGAAGGAATAACATCGTGCAATAAAAATCAAACCCGCAAAATTATAATTTGCGTAATTACTGGTGGTAGGACCTCTTGTGAGTCCGCACGGGTAGGTACCACCGCCCCGCCTGTTTCTGCCGTGAAGCAGTAATGCGTTTCGGTTTGAAGGGTGGGGAAGCCGTTGTGACTATACTGAGAACTTAGAACTGTATCTCAAGATGTGTGGCGCATTTACGTTGTAGATGTCTATGGGCTCCAGTAACCACTTAACACCAGGTGGGCTGTGAGCTCGTCCACAAATCTAAGCAATAAAAAAAAAAAAAAAAAAAAAAAAGTCAGATCATAAGTATTGTCACACAGTAAAAACTTTTCTTTTAGAATGCTGGCCACAAAAAAGTTTATTGAATACGAATTTCGAATTGTTCATGAAAATAAAAATGTATACTTTTAGAATTTTTACTCATTTTTAAATATGGAGTGGACGCTTAAAGAAGACCGTGTTGCAGTTATTGCGTTGCATCGTTGCGGTTACGCGCCAATTCAAATTTTTAAGATACTGAAAAATTTGAATATAACCAAAAGATTCATTTATCGTACCATCAAACGATACAATGAAGACTCTAGTGTAGATGACAGGTCAAGAAGTGGTCGCCCTCGGTCTGTTAGGACTCCAGCAGTGATAAAAGCTGTGAAGGCGCGAGTTCAAAGAAATCCCAAACGTAAGCAGAAACTGTTGGCCCTTCAGATGGGGTTAAGCAGAACCACGGTGAAAAGGGTGTTAAATGAAGACTTAGGGCTTCGGGCATATCGAAGAAAAACAGGACATCGTTTGAATGCTCGTCTAATGGACCTGAGACTGAAGAGATGCCGCGCTTTGTTGAAGCGGTACGCGGGAAAAAAATATCGGGCAATTCTTTTTTCGGATGTAAAAATTTTTACCGTAGAAGAGAGCTACAACAAACAAAATGATAAGGTGTACGCACACAGTAGTGAAGAAGCGAGTAACCGTATTCCGCGTGTCCAACGAGGTCATTTTCCATCCTCGCTCATGGTATAGTTGGGAGTTTCTTATTGGGGCTTAACAGAGGTACATTTTTGTGAGAAAGGTGTAAAAACGAATGCAGTTGTGTATCAAAATACAGTCCTGACGAACCTTGTGGAACCTGTTTCTCATACCATGTTCAATAACAGGCACTGGGTATTCCAATAAGATTCGGCGCCAGCTCATAGAGCGAAGAGCACACAAGACTGGCTGGCGGCGCGTGAAATCGACTTCATCCGGCACGAAGACTGGCCCTCCTCCAGTCCAGATTTGAATCCGTTAGATTACAAGATATGGCAACACTTGGAGGAAAAGGGGTGCTCAAAGCCTCATCCCAATTTGGACTCACTCAAGACATCTTTGATTAAGGCAGCCGCCGATATTGACATGGACCTCGTTCGTGCTGCGATAGACGACTGGCCGCGCAGATTGAAGGCCTGTATTCAAAATCACGGATTTCATTTTGAATAAACTTTAGTGTCATAAGAATCTATGTTTTGTTAAGTTCATTTTGGTATATGAATGGTTACATAATGAATAAACTTGTTTCAATTATTTTACATTAAACATGTGACAGAATTTATGACCTGACTAGGTATATGTATACCGTGTATGTGTTTGTATCTGTATGTAATATTATTATCAATTTTGTTAATTTCGCAATAAGTAATGCACCTATCACAGGGCTCTTTACACCACCCTTGGTTAACTGGTAGAGAATGCCTCAGGCATTAAGGCCGCCATTGTACCTTTGTACACCAAGTTGAATAAATAAATAAAAATAAATTAGCTGCTTTTTCATCAAACGTTTGGTTATTCCGTTTTATACCTGAAAAAAGAGAGGCACAAAATATTGTTCTGTTTAAATTTTAACTTGAAGAAACAAAATGCAAAACTACAAAAACAATAAGGGATTTACAGTAAAGCGCCATAAAGCCCTTGCAAGTACCATGGGATGCCACGATGACCTATCGATTCTCATAGAAGCCTTTTGATGGTCGGATACCTGATCGTCGGTCTCCGTTCTATGAACCAACAAAAAGCATTCGACCTTCTACGAAGCACATAGTAAATTCTCATACTATGCCATGATGCCGTCTTTCAGGTCCTGTGCAAATTGGATGGGTTTTTTTTTCATTACCATCACAGGTAGACGATTTCGCTGTCCCTCTGATCGTAGGTGGCTGTGGATTAAAAATACCAACTGTTCACGGTAAGTTGTAAGCCCAATCCAACACTTGAAGGATACCATCAATTTTTAAGTTGATACCTTTAGTTTTTTTTTTGTATTTCTCTCCTTAAATGGGTAGATGAGCCACACGGCAAACCTTATGTCAATTGTTTACCAAATAGAGTTGTTTTTACATGATGTTATTCCTTCACCGTGGAAATCAATCGTAAACATTTGTTGAGTACGTATTTCATTAGAAAAATTGGTCCCGCCTGGAATTCGAACACCGGTGCATCGCTCAACACGAATGCACCGGACGTCTATCCTTTAGGCCACGACGACTTTCTAAATAGGTAATTGCTTTGGCATAATTGCTTTGGCAGCAACGTTAATATTAAAGAGTTTTTTTTTAATTGAATGAATTCAACAAATCTCCAACACTGATAAGCTACCTCAGTGATAAGCAAATAAAATATTTGTCCGGAAACCGAAGCCGCGCCCCACGGTCACAGAACTGAGAGATCAAACATTACGTGTCGTGTGGATCCCACTTCAAAGATAAAGAAGTGCTATATTACTTTATATCGGCTTTCCGAAAGATACTTGATGTGCCCCGCGGCTTCACTCACGTTAAATTTGGAATAAATGAATTATTGTGAAATGCGGATTTAGTGTTCTATCTTCGATTCTCTGTATGGTATCAACGTTAGGCGTTACAGATTACCGATTTTGAAATAAAATCATAAGCTTCGAAACATTGAGAGTTCAATAGAAATAGGTAGTTCTAGATTTTTGTATGTTATCCGAACGAACAAACATAGAGTCAAAAACCGATCTTTTTATTACTACATAGTCTAGATGCACAAGAGCATTAAAGTTCCATACTAATATCAAAACCACTGAACCGATTTTGATCAAATTCGGTATGGAAATAGTTTGATCATTGTGACAGAATATAGAATATTCCCTATACCACTGCTGAGCTATGATCTCCGCAAAACAAAATTAATTTCAGGCGTAGGAAAATAGGAACGGAAACCTAGTCACGTAATCAAATATAATAGTTTTTATATTTTTACATTTTATCAATATCATCTTACGATGTCACATGTGGTCGATTGTTTTTTATTAATCCTTGTGTGTTTGACCTCAAATGACGTCACACGTTGCGTTCAGGCGAATTTTGTAATGATTGCGCGGTAAATTCGAATAAAATACAGCTAGCCTTTTTGTTATTAGAAGTGATATTATCGGTAGTTTTAAGTATTATTATCGTATCGTGTGTGTGCGATATTAAAAAAAAATACCGTTGGTCGTTACAAGGAAAAATACCATTTACCAGATAACGTATTGGCAAAGCTATTCGTCCTTGAACTTTAAGTAATCGGTTCCGAACTTGACTTCCGCCCTTATCGCTAAGGCGTCTCACGTCTGAGCGTGACGTCATCACCATCGTCAAATACATGGCTGTGAATAACCGGGTTCTTGGTTGAATAAACACTAATAGTTTCTTAGGTTAACTTAGGTTCTTAGTTTTTTTTTTCGTACCTAGCCTTGAGAGGCTATATCAGCATTACCCTACCGTGTAGGTAAGCTCTCGAGGCTCAAGCAGAAGGTGCTGCTAACACTGGCCCTAGCAAGTGCAGTGCTTCGCAGAAGCTACCACCGGATCGGAAAAGCGACACACTGAGAATATCCGGCGAGAAACTCAGTGTGCTGTGTCTATGGGTTTATTTACTCGTCGAGCCCTTCGTCGCTAGCGGCGGGTTCGACGAGGACGGTGACCGGTACTCGTGGTACCTAAAATCACCGTTAAAGTATCGGGAGGATCCGTAATGACGTGCCTTAGTCTCAGTATTCTGAGCTCGCATTGGACCTGTCTCTTCTTTTATCACAAAGCATTAAGTCTTGTTTGTACGGCATGATGGTTAGAAAGTAGCGTTATAGGTAGAGATCTTAAGGGGTTCTGCTTACGGTACGCTCAACGAACGTTCAAACTTTGAACCATGAGTTCTTATTTATCTCAATAGTATAGATTAATGACCGACTGGACTGATTTTCAGCATAGACTTGATTTAACAAACAAATTATACCTTGAATAAATTCAAAAGTTTAGATTCAAAGCACTACTTTTTGGGCGATAATTAATAAATAATCAATTTAACGTATTTGCATTGGTCATTGATTGGATGTCAACGGTGTTTGATATCAAGAGTAACGAATTTAATGGAATTTATCACGAGACTCGTATAGCGCGTGAACAATGTCACGTGGCGAGATAAGAACATAAAACGTATGATTCGATTAATGATATTTTACCACGTTTTATTAACACGTTTTCTTGTGTGTCTGTTCGATGTTGTAATTGATTTTAAACTAATGAGTTATTTTAAATGTAGAACATAGTTGAGGATCGAATGAAAAAGAGGCAAGGAAATACCGGGTAAGAACACTTATATAGATATGTCCAGATGGCAACATTGATATTGCGAGCTGTTTCTGCAGCGTTAGTTCCGCGTCGGAACTTGTATTCAAAAATCACTCGAATTTTCGAAGTATCCATCTTTCTTGTTTGAGCTGAATAAAAAAAATCAACTAAAAGTCGATAATCGAATGTTGCACATTTTTTAAAAGAAGAACCTCATAGGTACTATTTGAAAAAGTTTCACCCAAAAATCTCAAACCTTCGAATCGAATCTCGAATCTTCATATTCTATGTCAATTCGAAGTACCTATTACAATAAAACATCAATTTTATACTTTAACCCCTATTATTATAAACTCAAAAACTATAGAATCGCTCTCAGTTAACAAGCCGAATTAAATGTCTTCTTCATTATTAAGCCGAATTAAATGTCTTCTTCATTATTAAGCCGAATTAAATGTCTTCTTCATTATTAAGCCGAATTAAATTTCATCTTCTTTTTAATCCAGTGGGTAGCGTTTCCGATCCGGTGGTAGATTCGGCGAAGCACTGCTCTTGCTAGGGTCAGTGCTAGCAACACTCCTGGTTAGAGCCCCGTGAGCTCACCTACACGTCACGGAGAAACTAAAATAGCCTCTCAAGGCTATCAGCATAGGTAAGAAAACAAAAAAGAAAAAAATAAATAATTGTCTTCGGTTCTCAATACGTGTAGAAAATTTCAAGTCGCACGTCTTGAAGTCAGTAAAAATGAGGTTCAAACATTCCATTCCATTACATACACAAACAAATATACTTATGAACCTAATAAAAGAGTGCTAATAGTAAAAATCAAATAATCGATGCGCGCTTTTTACATTGTTTTTATTGCTTAGTTGGGGGACATGCTTACGGCCCATCTGGTGTAAAGTGGTTACCGGAGCTCATAGACATTCACAACGTAAATGCCGCCACCTACATTGAGATACAGTTCTAAGATCTTAATTTTTACAGTATAACGGCTGCTCCACCCGTCAAACCGAAACGCATTACTGCTTCACGGCAGAAATAGGCAGGGTGGTGGTACCGGACTCACAAGAAAATCCTACAACCAGTAATATACATATTATATGTACATACATATTAACAAAAGTTGTTAGTATGTTTGAGGGTTACTTTCATAAATGGAACTGTGTTCGAACCTGCGATACTGGAGTACCTGAGTCTGCTTTTGTAAATTAAAAGTTACAAACAACTGAAACAACACAAAAAGATCTTCAATATCTCTTTTGTGATGAATGTATTTCTTTACAACGAAAGCTCGAGCCTCAAATTGTTTCGGCTAAAATAAAATTGTTTAGCAATTACCATTGTTAAGGCAACATAGAAAGAAAAAAAAGGTTGAATGTTACAATGTCCGAATTGTTCATTCCAGGTAAAGCTTAACAGATTTTATGACCACATTTTATTATTTTTGAGACTTAGTCTATTTGTCTTCTTTTGCGTTAAGTGCGGGGTTCGGTTCTCCTATTGTCTAGTAGCAAATGTTTATTGATGATCGTAGTTTTTAGAAATTCCAATCAATACTTGAAATGTAGTTAAGACTTAGTGCAGATATTCTTAGGAATTCCGAAAAATACCTTATTTGCGAAACGAACAATAGGTTTACGATCTAGAACAGAGGCTTATTGTGCACATAAATGGTTAGCTTTAAAGCCCTCTATTTAATTATAGTATGTTAAATGCTTCATATTCGGAACATTTTACAGAATAATATTTCAAAATATTTCAAAATTGCTGAAAATTAATCAATTGGAATCGAGTTTAACCCTAGATATATATATATATACTAGCTGACCCGGCAAACATTGTTTTGCCATATATAAGATTTCTAGGGAATTTCTAGTGTACAAAAAAAAACTAACTTATTGTAAGTGTGTAAGGATGTGGTAAATGAGTGAAAGAGGTATGTAGTGCTGTGAACGATGAGGGAATATATAATAAAAACAACAAAACCTCATTCAACCACATAATACCTCATTATAACAAAAAAAAAAGTCCAAATAAAAAAAAAATGTTAGGGGTGGACAACCCTAATCACTTAGGGGTGTGAAAAATAGATCGTAGCCGATTCTCAGACTTACTGAATATGCATAAAAAAAATTCATGAGAATCGGTCAAGCGGTTTCGGAGGAGTATGGGAACGAACATTGTGACACGAGAATTTTATATGTTAGAGATATAAAACGTTAGACTTGCCAAAATATTACTTTTGATTGTTGTAATATTGTCGTGTTCTAGTCTAATCTGTTTTTTGCGGAAATCGCTTTTATTTAATTAACACGTTTATTAGATTGATTTGATTATATCAGCCTATCTACATAAAGGAATCTTTCAACGTAATATTCACATGAAACATCAAGATATATCAAGGACCGATGACAATACAATAATTGACTTTGAGCATATATCATGATTTGAAAGAAAATTAAACTAACATATATCATTGTATATTTCTTTCTTCGGAACTCGATCTACACTATAATCCTTGTTGATCGAATTTTTAATAACCATGACTGTTTTACCAACTTCAGGTTCAATTCCGGGTTGTAGTTTTTTATTCGTAAAATATATTCGCTAAATCTATATATATATATATAAAAATGAATTGCTATTCGTTAGTCTCGCTAAAACTCGAGAACGGCTGGACCCGTTTGGCTAATTTTGGTCTTGAATTATTTGTGGAAGTCCAGAGAAGGTTTAAAAGGTAAATAAATATGAAAATGTTCGGAATGAAATAAAAATAACAATTTTGTTTTCCTTTGATGTGTCCCCCTCGTGTCCTTGTGTCCTTTCGTTTGTTTTAAGTTTATTTAATACAAAAATTTAGGTCTTTTATTTATCGATTGAGGCACTACTTAGTCTGCCGGGTCAGCTATTATAAATATATATCAGTTCACTTCTTTGACGAAAAAAATGTTTGTTGATAATTATGACGGGCATTCGACTTGGAACGTTCATTATTACCTCAATTATATTCTTTTAACATTTTTTGAAGTCGTCGTGGCCGAAAGGATAAGACGTCCGGTGCATTCGTGTTGGGCGATGCACCGGTGCTCGAGTCCCGCAGGCGGGTACCAATTTTTCTAATGAAATACGTACTCAACAAATGTTCACGATTGACTTCCACGGTGAAGGAATAAGATCGTGTAATAAAAATCAAACCCGCAAGATTATAATTTGCGTAATTAATGGTGGTAGGACCTCTTGTGAGTCCGCACGGGTAGGTACCACCACCCTGCCTATTTCTGCCGTGAAGCAGTAACGCGTTTCGGTTTGAAGGGTGGGGCAGCCGTTGTAACTATACCTGAGACCTTAGAACTTATATCTCAAGGTGGGTGGCTGCATTTACGTTGTAGATGTCTATGGGCTCCGGTAACCACTTAACACCAGGTGGGCTGTGAGTTCGTCCAACATTACCTATAAACAGTAAAAAAACAGTACCTATATCGGTCCTCTAACGCCGAGATTTGTTGCCTCGAAATGTGGCCATATGTCATCGCTCATCCAAACATCCTGTTATCTAACTTTATCAATGCAATATACATTTTTTTTTTCGCAAATAGCAGGTGTCTTTCGGTTAGATATGATATTTGTATACAGGGTTGGTTGAACTTGTAAGCGATAGTTACACAGTACTGCATTGTCTGCAGGTATGTACTTGCCTATAGCGCAGAACTGTTTGTGACCCGTCCTGGGAATAACGCAAGGTGTACCTTTTTTTTCAGTTTAAAGTATTTTCGAGAAGCGATAACCTCTAAATTTATGTTCAGAATTTTGTCTAAGCCTTTATTTTCCGTTCACTAATTAGTCGAAGGAACACAGGGTTCACCTGGTGCTAAGTGATATGTGAAATAATGTGAACTAGAGGTCCCGCAGTAGTCGAAATTCGACTATAATTAATTGGAATTGTAAGTTTGTACAGTATTATGATTGTATTTAACACTTCTATAATCACAAATTTCGCCAAGACTACACTATAAAAATATTACCAAAGGCAAACAATATTTAATCTATTCTCAATTTTACAATAGACGCCAAGAACAAAAGTTTGACAATAAGTAGTATGCATGCGTGTGTGCGTCAAATACACGGTATGTAGTGTGTGTAATGATTTCTTTATTGATTTAATGTATCTTTTATGCATTATTTAAAAAAAATATTAGCATTGTGCACTTCTTCTCTATATTCTCTATAAGTGTGGAAAATTTCATACTCCTCCGTCCGCGCAATTTTCGTAAAAAGGGATACAAAGTTTTTGCTTCACGTATTAATATATAGATGTCGCCAGCTTGGGGCTTTAGTTCGAAGTCACATGTAGGACGACAAATTACTGTAAACCTGAAGGCATAATCAGTTTCCAGTATTGATAGGACCATGATACCCTCACAATGTGCCCTACCACCACTCAAGATACTCATTAGTTGAAGCAGCTCATGGCTCAGATGTGTATGATGTAACACATATCTTCCTGATCTGACTTAGAATCCGTTCCACGGGGATTCTTGAAAGCTATTAGATGTCCTTGTTCGAGCTGTTTAAGCAGGGCAAAGTCTCAGGGTAAGAAGGCTTGCTAGGCTAAGTTTTCGTTATGCCCCTAACATTGACAGTGTCTATAGGCGATCGCCACTTAATAGATTGGTCGTATAAAATTGTGCCGATGCGTAATGTAGATGGTCAACTAATAACACGAAATTATACTAATGATCTACTATTTTCCATATAATTTGTACTAAAGCAATTAAATCCTGTCGAAATAATTTCCTAACGCTAAATTGATATCACGTCGTTATATTAAAGCAAACCATCTGAAATTAGCGAACAAACAATTTTCTATACTAATATTATATTAAATATTAAATTAAATATTATAAAGAGGAAAGATTTGTTTGTTTGTTTGTTTCGAATAGGCTCCGAAACTACTGGACCGATTTGAAAAATTCTTTTTCCATTAGAAGCCGACATTGTCCCTGATGAGCATAGGCTACTTTTAAAAAAAAAAAAATAGTTTATTTTTCTGGTTTCATGTGTGTTTTAATGTTTCCGAAGCGAAGCGAGGGCGGGTCGCTAGTAGTTTATAATGTGAAAGGTGAGGTCATTACTTTAAAAATTTTTTTTTTTATTGTTTATATTTGTGGACGAGCTCACAGCCCACCCGGTGTTAAGTGGTTACTGGAGCCCATAGACATCTACAACGTAAATGCGCCACCCACCTTGAGATATAAGTTCTAAAGTCTCAGTATAGCTACAACTACTCAACATTATCTACAAAAAAACATTTTGCAATACAATAAAGAGGGCTTTGAAAGCGTCACTCAATATAATGTACGTAATCTCTTCACGTATAAATGGTTACCAAATCCCACGCTGTTTTTTTTTTTAATTCTCTAGGGGTGACATTTGGAGATTAAATTATTATAAATACTTAGGTACAGGTAGGGAAATGATTTTAAAGTCGTAGTAATACAGGGATTATAAACGAAATCATCATAATTATTATAATTTATTTATAAACATATAATTTTTTATACCATGCATACCATTTAAAAGCTGGCAATAGGGATGTGTTGCAAGCGTTTTTTTGTCATTACACAACGCATTAAAGTGGCTATTTATAGACATATGCTCATAGGAGCTCTGCAAAGCTGTTTAGCACTCAGCGAACTGAGTCCGTGCTCATAAAAACATTTCATATGCTAACCTGTAATCCCTTTGATTAAAGACTTGTTTTAACGCTCAGGAAATATTGCAGACGAGATCTCGTTCCATTGCACGTGCGTGGGAAGAACGATATCTGGATACGTACTGTTCTACTAGGTTACATCTAGCCGCGAACCGAGGTCTGATGAAGTCAAAATTACTGCTAGTGAAATGGAATGGATTATAAGTAAGTTATTTGCTTTAGTAGACACTAAAACATATGGCTTACTCTGTTATAAGCTGGCCACTTTGAACACTCCACGTTTACATACTGTTGATAATTAAAAACTTATTACAATTTAAGTGACGGGCGAATTTAAAATTACTAGAGGTTCCGCAGTAGTCGAAATTCGACTATAATTATTTGGAATTGTAAGTTTGTACACTATTATGATTGTATTTTATACTTCTATAATCACAAATTTCGCCAAGACTACACTATAAAAAATAGTAACAAAGACAAACAATATTTAATCTATTCTCAATTTGACCACAGACGTCAAGAACAAAAGTTTGACAATTAATAGTATGCATGCGTGTGTGCGTCAAATACATGGTATGTAGTGTGTGTAATGTTTTCTTTATTGATTTAATATATCTTATTTGCATTATTTAAAAACAATATTAGCATTGTGCACTTCTTCTCTATATTCTCTATAAGTGTGTAAAATTTCATACTTCTCCGTCCGCGCAATTTTCGTAAAAAGGGATACAAAGTTTTTGCTTCACGTATTAATATATAGATATCGTTCAAATTTTCTAGATTCAATGCGAAAAGTATATACATATAATGATATTTTAGTGTCTGTCTATTCATTGAAAGTTCGATGACGCCATAGGTACTTCACAACCGAATCATAATGTTTAATAACATAATTGTGCTTCAATTCATTTTCAATTACATAATTAATACTGATAACGCTAATCATTAACGTTTGTACCACACTACAGTAATTGCCGTGTGATATTAATGATTTGACCCGTAAATGTTTTGAGATTTTAGCCATAAAGTGGCTTCAGTACAACACATGCATAGTTCTTCGCTCCCTTCACTATTCAGAACTCAATCTCCAGTTTCATAGACAAAATAATTATGATTGATTTAAATTAAAAGTCATATTCTAATTATGAAATATACGTAATTATTGAGCCAAATGATAAACATGTTTAAAGCTAAAACATTATCGTAAAGATATCAAAGTTATTTATTCAGTATTTGTTATGTAAGCAGATCGAAATTCGATGACATAATTATATTATTCATGTGTAATTAAAATATCGACAATGTCACGGTTTGCGGTAGATTACAAGCTTCCATTTTAATACTCGCACTGACTGTCAAAACCGTTAACTTGTCAAAATAATGAAGAGACACATAATGAAAATTGACGTAACAGCCCTAGACATTTGTAACGGAAAAAATTCAAATAATGAAGTCAGATAATGTTTTTCTTAAATATAACACTTATTGTTGAAGGAATGAAGATCAAAATCGTAGTATGCTTGCTCATTAAATAGGACGCTTTTTTTATACATGTAAAGCGATCTTTTTCGGTCAACCCTTTTTTTCGGAAGCACGTATTCTGAGTTTCCTGTGTATCTATTTATTTCATAATAAAAGGGATGCACAAATTTTAATGTGAAATTAATAAAGGGTTGAAGGGTTACGCGTATTGAGAGATTGATCCGATTCAAATGTAGCTTTCGCGATAAAAAAAATAAGTCTTAATGCTTTTTTCAAATTAGGTTTCCAAAGATGATTTAGGGGTAGGCCTTTTTGAAATAGAAGTAGGAAGTAATTATTTCTACAATTGTAATGATTTGACATGAATTTAACATTTCGACTTTAAGTAGCTTTTAGATACAAAATACATTTCAATAAACGATACAAATGTGAATATACTAAATGCATATTCTCGTATTTATAGCTTGGTTAAAAATAATAGTGAATTTTTAACCAAACATATCGACTTACAACAGGCATTGGCCGGTCAACGCCATCTATGAGGATACTTAGAAAACAACAATCTGCATTCTAGTAAATCTAAACAGTGCTATCTGAAGATCAAAGTAAATAAAACCTTAAGTAGATAAAAATAAGCAAACGACTACGTAGATACTGTTCATATTCGGTTATATTGAACGGATTTTAATTTTTCGCATTACCATTAGGGACCAAAAATATTTATTTTTAGAAACATTACTAATTTGTTCCTTTATTTTATGGCGTTGTACCTAAAAATTACGAGATACTTATACAAGCCGTTAAGTTCAGAGTCGCAAAATTTTTATTGGAGGGAATGCAATGCGTGGAATGCGGGGTCGTTGAACTCTGCGGCGGGTATATAGGGTTGGTTAAAAACAGGATTACTGTACCTATTCTGTTCCCGGTTTGGTACGTGTGCGTAGTACAGGGTAGTAGTTGCTAAAATGTTTGTTTTATTAAAAATTACGAATGTACTTTTGAACATTCCGTTCTAGTTGTTTATAAAAAATTTAAATCCGATAAATAATATTACAACAATTAAGTTGTCATTAAATGAGGTATTGTAAGAATGGGTATGACTTAGGTATGGATATTGTACTATCAAAAGAATATGTAAAGTGCCAAGTTTTCATTAGGATTTAAACTCGTTTTAAAATTCAAAAGCTTACAGTCACATTATATTGAATTTTAGTTTTCACGGACTCGGAGTTTTAATCTCGAAAAAGCTATATAACTTTGTAAGAAAAATATTTCAAACATTTGTATCAAATTTATATTGTAATAAATACATTCAGTGTTTCAGAGCTAATGAATATATGCAATCGTGTGGGCTATCTACAAAATGTACATCAATTCATCAAAATCGCTCAGGAATTTCTGGTTCGCGCCATAAGCTTAACTTTAGGAATGTCGATCGACTGGCTTCGATATATGCAGTGCTAAAACCATAGGCACGCACAATCTACCGTGAACGAGGCCGCCGGCCAAGTGAAGTGACTCCGACCGACGTGCGACTATAGCCGCTTGAGTCTCAGTCGTTCCAAACGACTCGGTCGCTTGCCTAGAGGTGCTTCGTCGACTTCTCGAGCTACTCGCAATACGCACACATCGACAATACACCAACACATCTTTAAAGGCTGCTACGCTGATTTCCTTCTTTGAACTACCCCTCCTCCCCCTGAGACGCCGATCAACATATCGCAATTTTACTGTAAATTAAAGCTATTACAGTGTAGTTTTTTGGAGATAAGATGTAAATGGACATACGAGTGTAATTCTTAAATAAACGTGTGGACAGAGAACGTATTTTCAGTGTATTTCGTGAATGACATAGAATTAGCCGGAACGCGGAGTGGGGGGACTGACGCCGTGTCAGCGGGCGCGGGTCGCGGAGGCACGAGTCGCAGACCACCGCTCGCTACGGGGCCCGCTAGAATAGTCGTGTCCACGGCATCAACCGAATTGCACGCGCGGCTTTCGTTCGAACCGGCCGGCTCCCGAATAATGTTTCAGTGTTTGACAAACTCAATCGGAGGTCTCGGAAGAAGTATCGTTTTTAATAATTTACGCTGTATAACCGACCGCATATTCTCAGTGAGTGTTACGCAGTGTGTACGGAAAAAACTTTGTCGAAGATTTTGAATTATCTTGTGTAAAATTGTGTAATTCACCGGCCGCGGTCGGATCGCATTTTGCACAAACTTTTTGGTGAGTGTTCTAACAATCAATTCATTCAGTCTTTATGATTTACACAGTGATTTCTAATAAATAAGTAGAAGTGAAAAAGTGGGTAATTAATATTTATTTCACGGCAAGGCGGGGCGTTGCCGGCAAGTTAGAGTCATGGGTATAATGGGTTTTTCTGCGAAATGCCAGCGCCAAAATTCGTTTTATTCGATTCGTTTTATTATATTCTCTTATTTAGTAAGTTTTTTTTACATAACCCATAGATTACATAGGAACTTAGGAATTTTGCACTTTGGCGGGTATTTTTAAAAGATGCCATCTTTTTTTACTTATGAAGATGCTTGTCACTCATTCCATTTTTATGATTGTTCGATGATAAATTATCAAGAAATATCTTTAAGTGTAACGCTTCTCATCAGTTCGGTTCATTTAAAAATTTAAATAATAAATGACTGCATTATTTATTTACAATAATTGTCTAAGTATAACGGATATTAATGAAAAATTACTAATATATACCTAACATACATATAAATATATATTAAATAAAAATGTACCAACTTCAAAATAATAAATGTAAGTAATCTTATTGAAGTTTCACATAGAAAATATTATATGGTGTAAAGGCAAAAAATAACTAAATCGTGTAGTTGTGTTAATATAAGGTAATTTGAAAACCTGGTAGCTATGTATGTCCGGTTACTGAAATATTCTTAATATTTTATTTAAACAACCAAACAAGAATTATAAAAAAAAAAACTAAAATGTAATGTAACACAAGTCAATATCCTCGGACACGACGATTAATTATGAAAATTGCATAACTTACGATTAAGTATGAAAATTGCATAACTTTATGAAAACACATACAGTCAAAATCTGTTATAACGACATCGAAGGGACTGCTCATATTCAGTCGTAAAAACCGATAGTCGTAACAACCGGTGAAGTTTAATGTGTATCGTGCAAGTACAAACAAATCGATAGGGAATTATTGGAAAAATATATTTACATAATACGCGATTTTTCTTCAATATTAACTTGTTTTCTTTTTCTTTGCGAGATTTTGAAAGTTTCACGAATAACTCCACAAAGTTTTGGTGCGTCTTGTGTATAGATAAGTAACAAACTAACTGAAGAGATATGAAGAAGTGGGCTTTGACTACCGCATGCACGTGTTTTGTTTCTAAGAATTAGAAAAGACCCTACACTTAACTAAATCCTATTGTTTTCTTTCCTGATTTTAAAAGCCATTGAAGACAAATGTGGATACCTATTCAAATTGTTTACAATACAGCTTAGCCGGTCGTTCTAACAGATCTAATTCTCCGAAATATTAGTTAAATGTGGTCGTTTTATGAGGTATGTCGTTATTACCAATGTCGTAGAAAGCAATATTTTTAATAAGGCGGTCATATGGCATTCAGCCGGGACCTTTGTTCTTGGTTATTATAACCGGTATGTTGTATTAAACGATGTCGCAGTAAACGGTTTTGACTGTATTTCCAAAAATTATGAAATTAAATATTTCTCAAGTTTTAACAAGACAACGTAACTTTATATCCCATAGATTAAAATACACTTAATGATAATTCTCAAATTATAATTAATTATGCATGTACGTATCCTCGTAATTTCAAACATATTGCTAACGCGATAACAGGAAAATAACACTGGCAATTGTTTTATTAGTAAACATTCATTTCGCGCCAACTTGAGCTGGTAAACAAAAACATTTCTAAAGAAAAAGAAAAAAATCTTTACCTGACGGAGTCTACAAAAAAATGGCGGGAGCAGTATTGTCCCACCCCAGGTATTGAATTCCGGAAAAGCACCCGGACGCTCCGGGCGACTAATTATTAAAGTAAAAATGGGATAATGCCCAAGGTTAATACACTCTTTTAAATAGTTTGGTTTCGCATCCAGACTTCAGTCTAGTTCCGAGCTCCGTGGTGGACACTTCAGAGATACAGTTGTACCATCGTCGTGTTTGTAAATAAAAAGGGGTCAACACCCCCCTTGCGTGCAAACTTTTTCAATGCAGTTTTAAATATTTTAAAAACTTTTTATAATTATTTCGACATTAGATACTCTTTGCTTTTGATTTTTTTAGTTCTTCGGGCATACACTCATCAGGTATTAATTAAAATTTAATTTTTTTTTTTTAATACGATTAAATATCACGCCTTTATTTAAGTATCGTTTTTAAATTAATGCCAGTTGCATTTGATAAATTTATTTATGTTCATTTTTTTATTGTTTCAGACGGTGTGCGTTGAACCCATCGCGCGCATCGTCCCTGTGATAAGAGGGCCCTGTGATATCGACGAGTTCGTCTTAGCTTTAAAACTAGTTAGCATATAGTTAAGTATTTAGAAGATTAACAAAATGTCGCCGCCGCTAGACTCCCAACTGCTGCACTTCGACATATGGGAATCTCTGGACGAAGAGTCCATGAGATTGACCCAAACATCAGAGTTCTGGACTCAAGTACAATATGAAGCAGAGAGACTCGACCTCGTTCCGCCTGCGAATCTGTCGGATCATCTACAAGACAGCGACGAAGACTGGAGGATAGAAGAGACGCACGAAGATCCACACAAAGACAACATCGTACATCATGACTGTATGTGGGCAGGTTCGTGTGTAGATTCTGTACATCCGAGCAATAATTTCGTACCCTCAGACCATATACCGGCCACGCCCGGACAGAGTTTGCTCAGAAGAGACATATCACCGTCGAGACCTGACACACCACCCTCGTTAGACGGCGATGAACCACCTCAGTTCCGTCACGCGGTCGACGTCGCTGGAACAGCTCTTCGTTTGCTCAGAGATTCAGCGGCCGTAGCCGCCGATCATTCGTACACTTTGGCGAGACAACACCGGGATTACCTCGGAGTGCAGACACCGTCTGACTCCGGTGAATCAGGTCAGTAAAAGTGTAACATTTAGATTACGTACAAATAAAATAAAAAAGAGTTGCTATTAAAACGTCCATGACATTGTAAGTAAATTTGAGAATAACCATTTGAATAAATTCGTGAAGTGGTGTCGCGATAATTTGAATTTCAAATAAATTTGTATTAGGGCCTCTTCGTGCCCGTTTGTCAAAACCGATTGACGGGCGTCTTGCTTGTTTAACTAATATGTTTGTCTTATATACATACAGTTTTCATTATTTTTCCGTACCATATTTCCATCGGTTCATATTAATCAGGTATAAATCTACTCGCGACGCAAAAAACACTTTATCTCTTTATCGGTACGTAAGAATTCGTACTGCGCAAATCTACAGAACTTTGGCACGCCGAACAGAAGACATTGAAGTTGTTTTTATTCTTTCCTGAAGATTGGATTCCTGCGAGTGGTGTGTTGGGTCCGCCGAGTGTACCTACCCTGAGGACGCAGGCGCTGTACCGAGAGCGCGGGAAACTGCGCATATCGACCGCCATCCCGCGTCCCCCGCCGCGTCTAGACGCGCCCGCGATTCCTCTCTTCCGGAACCTTTGCCTGTTACGACCTTGAACGCCTCAACCTTCCTTAATGTCGGGTTACGCAACATTCGTACTAGACATCACATCTCAAGGGATTGATATGGTTAATTAGAAACTGGATTAGTGTTATATGGAGTTGAGGCAGAGCGCGCGTCCCGCGTCCTAAGGACGGAAGGTCGAAAGTACGACGACCGAGACGTCCCGACCTTGACGCATCCTGCTATCGCGATTCGCAGTTTCCCGCCATTTGTCGTTTTAAATACCCTTTTCAATTAATTACGAACGATGAATTCGGCCCTCTTTTAAACCTTTACAAGCTCACATTACTTCAGATCACGTTATGTCGAATACACACACACGAACGACAAAACACTAGTTAGCTTGAGATGGCTTCAAAAATAAACTTCAAAATGAAAAGTTAATCGTGTTCTAAATCAACTGCAACGTCATTTTAACTAACTAAACAATAAATCGACTAATTATTAATACATTGATAATTCGAATTCAAATTGGGATAAGATAAGAATCGAAAACATTAATGTATTTACTTATATTATATTACTAAATCGTTTCGGTACGAAGTTATTTCGAAAAAGTAGTTCAATATTTTAAAAGCGAGTCGTAGAACTAATTTAGTTATCGCCGTCAGCAGTGGGTAAGGTCGCGATCACGGCGGGCAATGTGTTCGAATCGTGGATCTGTTTACATTATAACTTGTTGCGCAACACGTACAAAACTATTCAATACGCGAATTAATTAAATTCCGTACTTTTCAGTTCGATCGAACAAAAACTGAAATTAAAATACGAGACGCCGCGCGCCCGAGGCCGCCTGCCTAGTCCGTTATTCTTGCAAGAATGCAATGGGATGAAATGGAATCTCATTGAAGTGGAACCCGCTCGGCTCGCCGGACCGGTTTGAAACGCGGTACTCCCGTCTGGCTCAGTCAGATGACAATTTGATAGACGGCGTCTCGATAATCACGATCCGAGATCGGTCCCTCGCACCGTTCCTATCTGATGCATGTTATTCGAATTCTTAATTATGATAAGGAAATGG
Source organism: Bombyx mori (assembly GCF_030269925.1). Lineage (NCBI taxonomy): Eukaryota > Metazoa > Arthropoda > Insecta > Lepidoptera > Bombycidae > Bombyx > Bombyx mori. The sequence continues at coordinate 18,947,678 of NC_085117.1, forward strand.
TATTCGGTAAATTACCACCAAAATCGTTTTACGATGACGCAGTGTCGCAGCACTAGTCAGGAATTTACGAGGCATGCCCGTGTTATCAGTTCGTACGCCACGCAAGCACAACGTTGCACGGCTTGCCGGCATTTCGTGTCGTATTTTCGCGCCAATTTAATTGCCAGTAACACCGTAATGATTTTGTAGTGCCGCGTCCCATATTACTATAACGTATCGTGGCCCCGTTCAATTTTATCGTCACGATACCATAGCGCGTTCTCTGTCGTAAATACATTTTCAGTGTTTGAACAGTTCTATTAGTCTAAAGAAAAATCGCGGAAGTTAAATGTCTCGAATGTCGATGGGACATTCGCGATTCGAAATACATTTAATTTTAATTCGTTATTTTTATATTTTTATAAGCAATCATTGCTGTCACCGTTATCAAGATAGCCGACTTACGCTTCTGACCCAAAGCCACTATCGGTAAAAACGTGACGTGACATGATTAATAACGTTCACAAAAAAATCTTAGTAAGTAGGGCAGTAGTTTACCTGCGTATTGGAAGTTAATTTAAGGGCAATTATAGGGCACAGAGATCCGGTTTGTTCGGTTTCTAAATATTTTAGTATCAATCAGTGTTTCAAGGCTGTGCGCTAGTTACGGACGGGCCGTGTAACTGTTACATTTATGATGTCATTAAAAAAAACGTTGTTACACCCGATATCGATGTTCTAGAGCTACTTACTACTTAGAAGTACTTAGCATATAATATGCGAATTTATAAGTTTTAAATGTGACTACTTAAAGAGAGAAAATTTTTATTTAAATAAAAATAAAAAATTGAATGATTACTAACAAAAAGAATACATTTCATTTAAATTCTTTACGTTAATAAATCATTGTTATAAAACTGAAAACAAACAGAAATCGATTTTTTTTTATTGCTTAGATGGATGGACGAGCTCTCAGCCCACCTGTTGTTAAGTGGTTACTGGAGCCCATAGACATCTACAACGTAAATGCGCCACCCACCTCGAGATATAAGTTCTAAGGTCTCAGTATAGTTACAACGGCTACCCCCACCCATTAAGGTTTTTTCCGATTTTTTCTTTAACGTTCTTGCCGTAAACTGTAAAATACTATCCTATTAATTTCGGTTGCTAAGTAAACACGAGAAAGGTTTCGTTCGAAAGCCAACGCGAAAACGGGTCCCTTAGCAACCGTATCGGAATCCGGTACGTTTTACTGCGTAATCGGTTCGAGTTTCCATTGACCGAGCCTAGCCGGCACACATCGAAATACACGACAGTTGAAATATTATTACTACCATTAATAATATCAATGGCTATATTGACAATCGTTACATGTCTCAGTCGTGCCTAAAATGCTATTAATATCGATAAGAAAATTAAATATAAAATCGATTTTTAATTTAGCAGAATATTTGTGTCGTAAGTAATAAGTCAATGGTCAATGATAATCATTGAAGTTTGTAATCGATAACCCAAGATAGTAACGTATCGATTATTATTTATAAACTTACAGAGTTGTAAAATGAGTTATAAATTTTGTTTTGCCGACAATACTGTATGCGGTGACCTAAATATTGTGATAGTTGGTTTTAGAGGCCCAACCTTGACAAGCTTACCGGCCTAGTCCACATTCGGATCTAGATAAATTACAAAGTTGATTATGATTCGATTGATTCGTGTTATTAAAGTCCACGAAACGTACCGAAATCAGATCAGTTTTAAATCAGTTGTTTTAGTTACGTAACAATTGTCGATACCTTCGTTCCTAATCGATAATGAAATCGATGTAGCATTTTCTGAAACCATAGATAACGTGCAATATCTATTCACTATCTTCATGAGGTTCGAGCAATAGCCGCCGCTTATTCAAATTTAATGTAAATATTAAATAATTTTGAAAATCGATATAAATTAAGCGATTGGTCGTGACTTGACACAGTTTCTTATAACAGAGGTTCGAGTTATCGATGTAATTCCGATAATAAAGTTTCATCCATTTACGAACGGTCCTTGGGCGTTATCGTAACATTATATTATTACGTGCTTAGATTTTTACTTAAGCCTTAATTGACAGACGAGGATACGGATGCTTAAGGACATCGGTAATGCCAGAAGCATAGCTGTGCCGCTGTCCACTACATAAGACTTTTTTTTAAGCTCGTTTGAAAGAGGACTTGTCATTAGCGCTTCGAAAATACTGTGGAGGGGAATTCATTCCAAACCTGAAGTGTTTCTACGTATTATAGATGAACTGTGCTTCGATGGAGAGAAGTGTAAAATGAGATCGCTTCATTGAAGTTATGGTTTAAAAAACAGAACCGAAGTCCCTCCGTTTAAACAATGGCAAATGAACAATGTTCTCGCATATGTGTCGCGATTGCGGCCGCGTCGCCATCTTGGCCTCCGTTTGACCTTCGCATTATCAATGCCGATAACAATACTATTACAACGTGACACCCTAACATAAATTTGTATTGTCTTATCACGAAAAAAACCTAAAGCCGCGTTGACGTAAGATAAACTGCATCGCAACAAGATAAACTCGCGTACTATTCGATATTCGATTCGGCGCGGCGTAGCACGATCACTAAATCATTTCGTTATATCAGAGAGAATTTTCCATTCATTAAATTTAATTATTATTACGATTTATTAATAATGTCAAACCTAGAACCGGTCTGGTCGGTCTGTCGTCGAGCGGAGACGCGCGATGGGTGTGCCGAATCCGAAAAATGAACCGAACTCATTAGAATGCTAAACACTCAGGAAGTAAAATCGGTTTTATTTAAGCAGTTGTAGTCAACCGAAGTCATTATCGTTGAAGAGACTAAAAACGATAATGATATGTAATTTATTAATTAACCAATTACGTGTTTAAAACGTTTTATGTGTTGGTTTAAATCAGTTTTGGTGCTGTGTTTATCAGTAGCAGTTGCTTTGTAGTGTTCGACATGGTACGTCGTGATAATACGTAGAGATTAGTCTGACGAAGCATCAGTTATACCTACGTGGCGCCACCACGTGCGATCCCATGGAGGGCCAATAAAAATTGCGTCATTGCGTCGCCCAGCTTAACGCACGCACAATATGCGACCGTGAACTTCCGCACGAACGGCCCAAGGTCACGCCGCGAGATGCTGCTATCGAGGTATCGAACGATAAATTACGAACGTCCATTCCGTCTGTGGATCTCGAGTGGTTTCTGTGGGCCAGATGACCGACTTTTCGCGATTGCGTAACGCAACCGAAATAGACGCCGCTGTTGTACCCAAACGCCTACCTCATAGACACACGCATGCAGTCGAGTTGAGGATTTTCACATGTACGCGCTAACGTTGATATCTTTTGATGGCAAATACTCCGCATGAGTAAACACGGGGAGGCGTTGTTGGCGCGATTTAACATTGTTGAATTTGTCTTGTGTCTTCTCGAATACGTCATTTGTACGATTTAAATATAAAATTTTAATCGCTTCAAACAATTTGTTGAATGTGTTTTAAACTCCGTATCTGTGTCATGAAATCGCACGTAATAAATACTTTAAAAGTCTCAAGGTCGCGTTATTTTATTCGAATAATCTCTTTATCGCTGCAAAGGAATCCATCAGATAAATCGTATGGAGTGATGCACTCTGCGATATTTGTGTCGATCGTCGAACACGCTTCGTAAGATGGCGTGCGGCGTGTGCTAGTCACGATAATTTTTAATTATCGCGCTCAAATGCCAGTGAACTTGGCCTCGGAGCCGTGGCCAGCCGACCGTGCCCCCGCTCACCAGGTCACACTACGACACTATTGTGACTAGTGCATTCCGTTTCCAAAGCTCTCCGATAACTAGTCGTTTGTTTAGTCGTCGCGTTCGTCTCTCGCTTCATTTTCGTTTTCGATTAAGCATTATCTACCCGCAAAACGTACATTAAAATTAAAAACGTATTTTATCGAAATACGGAACTACATACGGTCCCTTTTACAATATCAGAATGTTATCGTAAGGTATTCATATATTCGTAAACCGATAGTCGAATAGAAGCGAACGAATCTCAAGATTATGATTCATTGTTTTCCCACAGTGTCATTCGGCCGTACCTAGAAATTGTGAGTAATCAGTCTAGACAACCGTCGGGTATCAATGTTTTAACAATCACTGCTCGAACAAGTCGCCGTGTAACTCGAAGTTCGTTCAAAATGTCCAGTACAAAACCTGCTTCGTCACATATAAAAGAATATAAAGACGCCGGACGGTGAGAGCTGGTGATTTTTTATTCCACCTTTCGAACCGCTCCGGCGAACAATAAAAAGCGAATTATCTCTGGTATCGTTTAAAATTGGAACGAGTACGCCGGATCCGAGAATCGAGTCTCGAGCGATGGAGATATTACTATAATAGATGTGCAGTTATGCACTAACTAGACTGGATCTCGGCGGGCGGTGCACCGCGACAATACCGCCATATCGCTTTACACGCGAAACAAATACTCTCCGGCGACCGTTAATCGCGTTGGCGCCAAAGGGAAAATCGTAGCGTGAAAATCGACTCTCCCACTCGACACACTAGAAGCACACTAGGGCTGCGCCACTCCAACTGAAATTCAATTCGAATGTATCCAAAAATCAATGTATCATTTACTTTAACGCTGTTGTTGAACAGAAGTATAAAAAAAAAAAAACATAAATCACACGATCCTGAACTATCAAAAGTTTGAAAACGTATACCGATTCTCGGATTTACATCGAATAATGTTCACAGCGGATACTGAAAGTTTGTTATAAAAGTAAATATAATCCAGGTTGTGTCTGCTTAACATTTGATATAGGAATGCTTCAGCTGCTGAATTTAGAAGTGAGGCGTGTCTGACGACAGGCGCCGCTACTAGAATTAGCATCGACGCGTAATCGCGATAAGCGTCCGCGTATCTATGCGGAAACGCAATAAAAAGATCGCGTTGGTGTATAAATTTATCGTCGCCTAGACCGATATACGAGTCTGATGCGCAATTTTTTTTTTTTAAATCTGCGTATTCGCGAATGCCCATTCTTTACGCGTCCTCACTTGAGCGCAATAGTTTCGTAATAGATCGGCCGCCCACATAACACACTTCTGTTTAGATGTAATGTATAGGCATTCGATATTCAAACGGAAACTTAAACCAATAATTACTAATAATTTAATAATATCGCTGATAATATAAAAATAATGTTGCCGTAATCGGATAATACACTATCGAGAATTCCCCGAAACTGTGAAGCGCGGCACAACCGTACTTAAGTGCAACGCGATCGCGTACCTCATTCATAGAATTTAACAATGCACTCTCAGCAAACGTTATCGCTGCAATGCAGTACAGGCCGGAATTGGGCCGCGTTTCCGTAAACCTAATCACGGTACAATACAAACAGTCGTAAATCCGAGGTTAACGACCCCAACCTGCTCATTTGGAAGCCTCGCGCCACCATGGCTTTGGCTTTAGAAAAAGCAGGAATATTATACAAAGGGAGACGCCCGTGTTGAGGCAGTCACTTTTGACGCCATGCAACTCCGTACGTTTCTCACATTTCATTCGTCTCGGTCGTGTGTGTATAGCTCGTGCGACAATAATAGGCCGTCATGTCGGTGTGCCAGTTTCAGTTGCCGTGAGTCCGCCGTTTCGTTATCGTCCGGCCCTGGCGTGACAGTTAATTCGAATCGACGCTTTATTAAACGCTGCGGCAGAGGCCGGAAAGCGTGTCCGTCGCTTGATAATCCGAACTCCATTGAGTGCGGACGTTGCGGCAGAACTGGGCGCATGCGCTAACGTTTTGGCGCGAATGGCGCGCTCGTGACGTCAGCGCCCGTCTGGATCGATGACGGCAGACGCTGCGGTAGTACGCCGGGGTCGACGCCCTCCCCCCGCCGTACGACGCCCGCCCCCTCCCGCGCACCTGACCGGTGCAGTCGCATCCCCATCTAGGTTCCCCTTTGAGATGCGCCTCCACGATCTGCACCCGCCTGCTATGCAGAAAAGCGCGCGTAATCTAATGATATGAATGAAACAGGTTTCGCGTACAACTGCGCCGCCAATGCAAATCCCTGATAATAAATTATTTGTTGTTTGTTAAATTTAATTGGCAAATAAAATACGACGACTTAAATATTTCTCGTTTGTTACAGAGGAGGAAATTGATGTGGTATCTCTCGGAACAACACAGCAGCCATTTGCGCCGACGACTACGACGACACCCAACAATATGCTACGTCCGGAAACGTTGGTTCGTGCTGCTTCAATGCCAGATCGGCGTCAGGCCCAGCGACCGTTAGAATCCGCGACGTCTCGCACGCCCCGCTCGCCGCCCCGCCCGATCGCACGGAAGCGGCTGGTGCCCCCGGCGAGCGTGATGCCGGGCGGCGCGCGACGGAGGGCCCGCGGCCCGGGACGCCGCGGCCGCCGCTCTAACACCGACACGGACTCCGAGGCCGAGTCTCCGGAGATCGAGCGTCGTTCCATACACAACGATATGGAACGACAGAGACGTATCGGCCTCAAAAACCTCTTCGACGAGCTCAAAATGCAGATCCCCGCCACGAGAGACAAGGAACGCGCTCCTAAAGTCGTGATACTCAGAGAGGCGGCCGCACTCTGCAAGAAATTGAGCCAAGAGGATATCGAGCGGGAGAAGTTAAGGAAGAAGCAGAACCAGCTCATGGCGAGATTGAAAAAGCTTCGCAAATCACTTTCGGCTCGCTACCACCCGTACTGAGCATCCGAGGAGTACGCTTGGTAACGAAATCGCTCCGAGCTCGGTAGTTCACTCGGCGTGACTCATACGGACTGGTAAATTATTGTAATAAGTCGCTTTCAGACTCTGTTGACTGTTTGTAGTCGGGCTCGGCGACGAGGGCGGGCGCGCCTGCCTCTCCCTCTCTCTCTCGCCGAGCCCGGGCGATCTGAACTATATCGTGGTCCGGTCAGAGTGTCGAGAGCTCGTTATTTTGATAAAGTCAGCTTTTACGGCTTACTCTGCTTCTGTGGTGTTGTACGAGACGGCAACGAACGTGACCGTTCGAACGCGAATTTGTTTTGCTCAAATATTTTGCAGTGCCAAAGTGAGCCATAAAACTGTTGTTAAATAATTAATTAATAAATTAGGTCGTCAGTAAAATATCTTAATAGTTACAGACTGCTTCGTGAACTGGTAGACTGGTTATACCTCTATAAAAAAAAGAAAACGTTTTTTGAATTTTATCAATAAAGTATACATAGTTGACATTACTCATTACATATTTACTCCGTGTTGAAAGATCGAAAATGATATGACATATGTTTAAAATATTGTTTCGAAACTTAAAAAGATTTTTACTGAGCCTTCCGCCGCCGCGGCATCGCGTAGTTGTAGGATGCGTGTCGGCCAAGGGTCGGAGCCCGTACAGCCAGGGAACGGGCGCGGCCGCACCGAACCCTATCGCAGGGTAGTGATATCAACATGTTAATATTGTTTTAAATTTGATATTATTCGTAAGGTTTAACTGCGTTTTAGATTAGTTCGCTTACGGTTTCTTTTGTAGTTGTTTTGTTATTTTGTAAACTTTAACACATAAAGTAAGTTTTCCTTTACCGCATAGTCGCGCGACTAACGAATTATTTATGTCGATAACTTTGGAATAGTTCAATGGGTGGAACACTTTTTGAAGTGATCGATTTGTTTAGTTACGATTTGCACATTCTTCAGCTTAGGTAATCATTACACTTAATATAATGACTAATATGTTATTTTCGGCACGCCGGTGGTGTGCGACTGCGACTAGTCGCAGCAGAGCAGCGTGCTCGAGTCGCAGTCGCACGCTCGCGGCCGACAAGCACGCATACATTATTGTACCATCATCGCATTTAGCATTATTGCGTCACTTAGTGTATTTACGTATTTTATTTATGTACTTTACAAGCAAATTGACATCGTTCATAAGTTTTAAATGAAATCGAACACAAATTAATATTTCAAACCGTTGACGTGAATATAGAAACGTATAATCTCAGTTTAATAACATTTGATCGTAAGGAAATAGACTGTGTATTTTGATAAAAGCATCAAAATCTATTTCGTAACAGTTCTACGTATGGACTGACATAAAAAAAATATATATAAACCAAGACATAGTTCCTCATAGTACCTACTAATAGTAAATTTTGCATTTTTTTTATTGTATATTTTTTATTGTCGCAATAAGTTAGTGATGTACTCGCGCTAGTATGAACGACTATTTAATTAATTGACCGGAAGAATAAGCATCGGGCTGTTTCGGAACGGCGACTTAAGAGTTTGGTCGGTCAGTGGTGTCAATAGAGGTTTGATGTTTTGTCGATCACACGGTCAACAGTTAAAGGCTTTAAAATTGTGTGCGGAATGTGCCTTGCTATGTACATAATTATACAATATAGATAATTAGGTTTATACTCGAATTAGTTGCGAGAAAATATTTTTTTGTGGAGAAATATTAATTAGGGTTATTATAGTATTGTTCTAAGTAGTGGTACACGAGGAGTTTTATAGTTATCGTGTTAAAGATTTGCAGTTTATCTTCCACTAGGCGTAAAACTTGTATATAAATAGTGAATAGAGCGTAGTACATCAGCAAGTTTTTTTTTTTAAACTAGACTTTTTTTTTTCCTAGTAATTGTTTAGTTTTCTTAACTGGAGAGTTACGAATTCTCGAATGTTGTACCTGCATTTATATATTTTTTTTGTTAATCTTATCTTGACATAAATAATAACGATTATGATGGAGTTATCCAAAAAAAAAATTAGAAAAAGAAAAAACGAATCGGTCGAACGTACATCGGTGATATTGAACAGTCTTTAAAAATTTTTTTTTTTTTCACTTAAGAAAAGTCAGTAGTTAAAAGTTTAATTGTAAGGAATGACAGCTTTATGAATCAATAGACGGATAGATACAGTAGGGAGTCGACATTAAAGTGCACATCGATGTGACAAGGCACATTTCCACCACTGCCAAAATGGAGAAAATAGATTGCAGATAAAAACAAATTTTACATTGAGAAAGAAAGAAAAAAAATTTGATTTGTAAATTTTATGAATAAGTCATGTTGTAGATTAATTTTTATTACTTTTTTTTTCTTTTGTATAGTATCCGTTTATGTAAGCCGACCACCCAACCGTTTTGAGGGCGAGGAAAATCGATCGAAAATTTGAATCGATTTTAGTGTGAATCGATTCTGAATATCGATGTTGTCGGCCCCAGATCGGTGCGTGCGCGCCGCTACAGAGAATGCAGGGCACAACATAGATTCCGCCTAATTTTAATATTGTACTCTGCAATCTTTGAAGTGGCGTTTTAATATCTAATAACACTGTGTACTTACCACGTCTGTTTGGATACTATTGTAACTAGATGAGAAGTTTGGTTTTTGTTCCTTAATTATGTGTATCGAAACATTTAAGATTATCATTAAATAATAAAATAAACGGGTTGGACCGAGACAGAGCTGGGAAGGTTTTTGGCTAGTTGATGTAATTTTTTATACTAATTCGTTGTAATAATGTGGATTTAAGTCAATGAGATACTGTGATTTATGTACCTGTGGGGTACGAGTGTTTTCCGTAGCTCTATCCGGTCCGCCTTAAAAAAAAAGCTTTTTTGTTATTTTTTTCCGATTATTTCCTTTTCCTTTCTTCCCTCTTGGAATAATGGTAAAACAGAAATATACAATTAAATAATACAACAGCTATTACACACATACAAAAATAAACAAAAAACGCAAAAACACTATGGATGGAACAAAGAATAAATTCATAAGTACATATAAAAAGGACATCAGTCATTCAGAACTAGTACATAACTGTTAAATGAATAAATTCGATATCCGAATATTCAATAGCTTAATTAAATTATAACTGGTAATCGAATTAGGAATAAAAAAAATGGCGCGTCAATGACATTTAAAGATTTGCCATTGAATAATCTTAATTAAATTTTTACCCAGTGCGCGATGTATCAATTACAAATTAGCCGGTGAATGCCGTACACATTCACGTGATGCGTAGGCTTGTCCGACATTTGCATTTGCTTTAGTTTGTGGGTACATAGTACATACTACTAGATACATAAAATTTTAATATGAACTTTCTAAAAACGATTCGTATTCATATTGAAGTTAATAATAAATAAATAAATTATTTAGAGTAAATCACACACTTTAATTTGTCCCCAAGTAGGATTGTCTGAGTGGCATCCAGAGACTGATTGATATACCACTTCTCAAATCGATAGTTTATTGCCTGATAATATTCACGTGAGCGATAGATCTCATGGACACATTAAGATAACTTTAAAATATACTAGTTTTTTTTACTACAAACTGCCTTTCAACTTCATATCTTGAATGAAAATCAATAATTAATTACACTAGAAATATATATAACAAACTACATGGCAAGTAGTGCTATGCGGGTCTAGCTCCTATGATTTCTGATTCATTATGAAAGAATAGAGAATATTTTGATGTTCTGCGGCATTGTTCAACAATTTAATAAAAAATTATGAATTGGAATTCATAATTAAAACGAGCTTATGTCAGCCATGTAGATAGGTATAGAGTGGGTAAATCATGAGCCTCATAGCATGTTAATATTTAACGTGGATCAAGCAGGAAGACGTGTTCTGGGACGAAGGGAAGCTTCTTTCAATGTCAATTCCCAGAAAACTGCACAAACGGGAAGTATAGTTTGCTACTCACTGTTTATAACGTGATTTTTCTCTACTGCATGTTTTCTGATATCAATTGTGACTGTATACACTATATTCACTATTCCGGATCAGAGAATCATGCTCCATTGTATGTCTGATTATATTTAAGTACCTAATACGTGAAAAGTTAAAGAGCGTCCTTCTTAGAACCTAACAGAACCTACCAGGTTCCCTTGAAGATACCAGCGTCTTATTATGTTGTGGTAGTTATTACTAAGAAATATTACTATTAAGAAAGGAAAGGCTGATATGCAGTCTTATAATCATAACAGGATCAACCAGCACAGAAACGAGTTTTAAGTTAACATTCATGAAATTGTCTTATTTGATAAAGTTTGCTAACAACAGTTTAATATTAATAAGAATTCAATATATATTTTTTCTTGATACACACTATAAAATAAACGAATTATAATTATGAAATATACTAATAATATTAACATTTTTAATACAGACCGAGTTGGCTGTTGGCTTTAGATGTCATTGCCTCATGCGACTTCAAATCCGAAACACTTCATACCGATTAAGACGTCATAATAATAGTGAAGTTCGCGCGTGTGAGCAAAACAATGGCTTTGCGTACTGTGATTTCTTCTCGAATTCCAATGGTGATAATATTAGGTGCTACTGGGACAGGAAAAACTAAGCTTGGTGTGGAATTAGCACAGAAATTTGCCACTGAAATAATCAGTGCCGATTCAATGCAGGTGAGCACCAAAACCAATTCTAACCTCAAAACATGCGAATAACATAAGGAACTATGTTACAAATAAGAAATTTATACAATTTTTCTTACCGATGTTATTAATAATACTACAAATAATTTAACTACCATATACCACTGATATTTCAATTGCTTAGGTTTCCATCACACATAACCTATAAGTTTGTTATTTAAACAATCACACCTAGAAAATTCAAATGAATTTATGGTCGTTCAATAAATATGTGAATTATGTATAAAGGAAATTTTGCGTAAATGATATAGACGAATCCAAATATTCATTTGTTTAATATATAAATTGGAAAAATAACTTGAAAAGTACATCCATGGTAACTTTTTATTTTTTAAGACTTAAGCTTTTATTTTAAACACTATCAAGGTAATGTTAAAGAAAAAGGTCAATTAGGGAACGTATTCAACGAAACCACTAGTGAATTTATCAGAGCAACACTATTTTTCTTCAGATATACTTCATTACTATGAGAGTTTCCGAGTTATTGAAATTGTAGTGTACATATTAGGTCATTCAATAATTTCTTTCTAGAGATTAGTTATTTGGTCAAGTTTGTATTGTACTGTACGGATTAGGTTTTGAGTACATGATTCTTGTACATATAGAGGGGTGAAAGGCTATGTGGGTTAAGTGAAGTTATTGCAACGATACAGGAAACCAATTAAAATTTAAAATTTAGAAAAAATATCATAAGAAACAAATTCTTCAGCTATTTGAATGGAGTTAACTTAATTGAAGTTCAATTAAAACATCGAACTGTTGATGCTAATACAAAATAAAACACACTTTGAATTACAAAGTTAATGTTGTGTATTAAGTGAAATGTCGGTTAAACCAAATAGCCTTTCACCTCTCAATATAGTCTTAATGAAACAGGCCTTGCAATATTATGATATTACCAATATCAAATGGTTTGCTTGTAATGTTTGTCTCAATTACTTTTTTCTTAATGGATAGACACATGAGCTCAATTTTTTGTGCCAAACGGCTACCAGAGTTCCGAGTCAATTGTGACCCGCACAGCATTTTAAAATGGACTTTTAATTTCATTGAAATGCGCAGTATTCTCTGTTCCAACTAGAATTAATGGCAAAAATAGGCAAGAAGGTGGTACCAAATGGTTAGGTTTGCAGTAGTCATGTCTGACTGCCAATACTGTGACTGGAAGTTGGTTAGAGGAAACAGAGCTACAGCAATGGACAGATTCACAGTTCACCCGTTATTATATTATTATGGTTACAAGATGTCATAAATATCATAATGTTAATGCCGTCACGCATGCTAAGACAAGTCTATGTTGTGACTTTATATATATTTAGTTATACAACAGCCATTCTTCCAATCGGAGATGTGACTGCTTCACAACAGAAATAAGCAGGGTAGGGACTTATGCGGATTTACAATACATGCTATCCACCAGTAAAGGGAGAGGGTGATGTGAGTGAGAGATGTGCTCCGCACTAAACGTTTCACTCTCCCCCCTTTTCTTTTTTATGAGTTCTGTCTCATGCGAGGTTCGGACGTGGGTTGTTGAGTGACAGGAGATTTTAGACTAGTAGAGGACTCCGACATACCCCGCCCGCCATCCCTAGTGGAGGTTGGGAGTCCGGCGATTTCCTCCTGAGCAAAATAAAAAAAAACCACCAGTAAACTTACAAAAAAGATATCTTTCATTGAACAACAAATTTGTTTCATTTTTTTTAAGGGATTTTATGACCTGGTAACTGAGACCTTTAAGTTATATCTTATTTTAATTTATATTCATATTTGTATGAAAAATAATATTATATATGGAGTGAAATGAAATGAAGATCATTAATTTGAGACATTAATCAACTGGGATGAAATTAAATGAAATGGGATGAAATATAATCTCAGTAAAATGGTGGTCATTTACTAAGATTTTTTCAGTGGACTTTTTGGAGGATCCCGAGAAGTTACGTCCAGCGGCTTTGTTTCATTTTCCCACATTTGTGCACTTTCACAGATATTAAACAGTAAATAAACCACCATTATTACACATTTAAACTCGAAGAAACACTAAATAGACAAAATAGAACAAATCACACAACTTCACTCCTCGCGTTCCCGCCAAAAAGTCAATTTGTTTCATACAGGCTTGATCCTATTTGAATTTTTTGTGTCGATTTCGATATTTGTGTTGTCACTGAAATAAAAATACAAGAAGAAACTACATTACCCATACTCATTCATGATTTTAAAAAACGAAAAATAGTTTTTTTCTCTATCTGATTTCTAAAGATACAAAAGTCGTTACACACACGTATTACTGACCCATCCCATTTTATAGGTGGAATAATAAAATTTTATTGCATGTCTAATTGTTTAAACGTCTCGATTGTTTTAAAAAAAGAATTGATCTTGTGAATTTTTGTACCTGTATTTTTTAAATCGATGAGTTGTCTCTGGTATTAATATTAAAATGTTCCGCCGTGACGGATTTAAACAGTTATTTCAATACATATTTTTAATTACTATCTCTGAACGTAATATATTTTGGATTAAGTTTGAAAATTTATAATTAATTAAAACTAAACCGAAATACGTTGTTTTAGGGAAACAAGAGTACACATACATCGACAAGAGGAAAACATCGTAAAACATTATTTAATTTTAATTAATTTTTTTAATTAAACATATTTTAATTTGAATGAAAAAGGTCCGAGTTAGTGATTAGTTCTGTATTTAAAAAAAAACCTGCAGTTCTCAGGGTTTAACTAAAGCTTCAGAAGTATTTTATCACGTTTTTTAAAAAAAAAAGAGTTAATCCTTGTCCAACAGCAGTATAAAATGTCGTCTCTCAAGCCAGAGGCTATTGGTTCAAGATGAGATAAACCAGATCAAACATTATGTGGCTCTAGTGTGGTCTATAATGAACGCCGAGTTTTAATTTATGTTTTTTCATATTTGTTAAAATATAATATTAGGGGTTAAAGTATGAAATTGCCAAAATATAGAAAATCGTTTTTTTTTTTCATTGAACGCACAGTGCGTTCGTTATATTAGCAGTCCCCTCTCCTGTTTCTGCAGCGTTAGATCCGCGTCGGAACTCGTATTCAAAAATCACTCGAATTTTCGAAGTATCCATCTTTCTTGTCTAGGCTGAATAAAAAAAAACAACTGAAAATCGATAATCGAAAGTTGTACATTTTTTAAAAGAAGAACCTTATAGGTACTATTTGAAAAAAGCTTCACTCAAAAATCTCAAACCATGAAGGTTCTATGTCAATTCGAAGTACCTATTCCAATAAAACGGCAAATTCATATTTTAACCCCTATTATTTTTGTACAATAAATATTTAAATTTATATATGACTAGTCGTACTCGCCCGCTTCGCTGGGTATTTAAAATTGACATTATTATTTATTGTCATTATTATTATTAGGGAGTCCTACACTCATATAGATATTAGCCTATCCATTAAGTACATGTATTTTCTACATGGATACCAAGTTTCAAGTCAATCGGATGCATGGTTCAGTAGTTATAACGGAACATCCGTAAAAATCACTGTAGATTTATATATTACTAGCTGACCCGGCAGACTTTGTAGTGCCTCAATCGATAAATAAAAAACCTAAACTTTTGTTTAAAAAAAAAAAAAACTTAACACAAACAAAAGGAATCCGTCCGACGGGGGACACATGAAAGGGAAAAGAAAATTGTTATTTTTATTTAATTCTAATATTTATTTACCTTTTAAACCTTCTCTGGACTTCCACAAATAATTCAAGACCAAAATTAGCCAAATCGGTCCAGCCGTTCTGGAGTTTTAGCGAAACTAACGAACAGCAATTCATTTTTATATATATAGATTAGTAGTATTTTGCTTGTATTAGTTGTAAGGAACATGTTTGTTGTCAAAGGCATTGATTACGTTAAAGAGTCGAACGGTCGACCGATGGTTCAGCATCATGCGGAGAAAAGATGACGGAAGAGATGCTCTCCTCGTCTAACTTGTCATCATGTTCCTTGTTTGCCTTGAAAGTTCAGAAATTAACTCATGACCCAAAAAGCATAGAAGGGTTGACAAGATAACCTTATCTGAAATTAAGGCCTTAATTACAATGCAATTACCTACCTCTATTGTGGAATCAAATCGGAATTGGATAGTTTTGTAGTAGAAATATGTAAGATGGTCGTAGATGTTCTTTTAACACCTTATAGAGAAAAACACTTGGGTTAAAATGTTTTATCTTCTTGACTTTAGCAGCAAATCTCGCTTCTAATCGGTAAAACATGTGCCCTGATGTACTTTTTACTACTGATTCTTGCAATGTCCCTGTCTGACGTCAAACCTCTTGAGGAATGTTAGGCCTTGGGTCTAGAATGGAGACGTGCAATGGGTGTCTATACTAACAAAACATACAAAATGTGCGGAAATTGCAGCAGTAGAAGCTTGAGGTATCTGTAGTTTTAAACTCGCGTGCCATTAGTCGTAAAAATGATTCTAGATAGAATATAAGGTCCTTGACCGTTAGATTCCCATCTAAGCAGGCATATTTATTACTAAGTTTTCATTTAAGATGATAGAAGATTTTTATATATCTTTTTAAATTAAAACTTCGTAGCGGAGAGATACACGTTTGGCTAACTAACAGGACAACACCCATCACGCTTATACGAAATTACTAAACCAGTAATTACTCGAGTGTAGTGGTCATACGTGCCACGCCTTTGTATGTTTAGGGACGTCTAATCAGTGTTTCAATTTGCGTAAACTTGGTTGAGATTTTTAAAGAGATGCCATTAAGTTAAAATGTGATTTAGCACTCAACCTAGCCAGATGCTACTTCAGATGGAGCCAGATAAGAAAGATTCTTCCTTAATAAGAAATATTATTTGCGTGATTCAGGCTTCTGGCGTAACAAATTATATTAAAGACATGTCATTGGTTCAATGGTAACAACATAAGAGCAAAATTGTCCTATTGACATTCTAGCTTTTTTTACAAATGTATGTACATGATTTGGGTATATTTTAAGGAGTACGGAATTATACTAGTGGATCATACAGTACTACTTTGTCTGCTTTGTCTGGTTTGTCTACTTTCGATTGGGTTCTTATTGCAATATAATTTTACAAAGCACATTGGCAGATGATGTCGAAAGTTCAGGCCGTTCACCGTTTCTTATAGTCCAGTTATCTGATACCGGTGATTGGGTATTTTTAGAGCTATTTTGACTTTAGATATTACTGCGGATGAGATAACTCTTGGTCATATTTAATCATGCTCTGAGAAGATTAGCCACGTGGTATTTCTTCCAAGAGGTCTTTTTTTTTTTTTTTTTTTTTTTTATTGCTTAGATGTGTGGACGAGCTCACAGCCCACCTGGTGTTAAGTGGTTACTGGAGCCCATAGACATCTACAACGTAAATGCGCCACACACCTTGAGATATAGTTCTAAGGTCTCAGTATAGTCACAACGGCTGCCCCACCCTTCAAACCGAAACGCATTACTGCTTCACGGCAGAAATAGGCGGGGCGGTGGTACCTACCCGTGCGGACTCACAAGAGGTCCTACCACCAGTAATTACGCAAATTATAATTTTGCGGGTTTGATTTTCACTGCACGATGTTATTCCTTCACCGTGGAAGTCAATCGTGAACATTTGTTGAGTACGTATTTCATTAGAAAAATTGGTACCCGCCAGCGAGATTCGAACACCGTTGCACCGCTCGATACGAATGCACCGGACGTCTTATCCTTTAGGCCACGACGACTTCAAAATAGTTTATAGTTACTTCATTGGCTGGAGCAGCTTTGTACTCAAAAATAATTCATTTTTCCATTTTAATCATCTACAGTAATTTTTTTATGAGACTCATTCACGATTTATTCTGAATAAACTTATTCAACAAGCGCTAACCCTAACACAAAACCTAGTTCGTGATATTAAAAAAAAAACAGTCATCGTGAATCATTCAAATTGCGGTCACTATCCTCTTGTTTTAAATTAATAGTATGTTTAATAGGCAAACAAAAAATAACATCCAAGCAGGTGAAGTGGATTTCGTGCGAAATTCTTGCTGTGAGTCGTTGTAGTAGATTTTTTCATTATATTGACGCTGGCAGTTTACGTACGTTTGTGGGTGCAACTTTTTGTCATCCCCTCCAAAGCCAGATTGAAGAGTGGGACAGTCGTTATTTGAAATTGGGGTTGCCACAAGTACAGAAGTGAGTATTCGAAAAGTGAATACGCTTGTAGGTCATCAGAAGGAATCAGGTAGGAATCAGAAGGTTGCGTGTTCAAATCACGTCGGGGTCACCAGTTTGGAAAGATATACGACAAAGGGAAGATCTTCCACCGAGCGCGTGATATTTGCTCGGTAGACCGACGGTCCGAATGTTGTTGTTCGGAACTTGTATATATGCGAGCTTATCTTGAACATGTCGTAAGAGAGATTCAGACATCTGTCAAATATCTTGCGTTGTATAATGGCTACCCGCCACAGCTTGTAGCCTATTCCTAGTATAGGGGCTTATTCCAGCTACGCTCGGATGAGTAGATGTGTCCACGCGTTCAACCTAAGAGAATTTGCTAACACTAGCCCTAGCAAGAGAAGTGCTTCGCAGAATCTACCACGGGATCGGAAACGCGACCCACTGAGAAGATGCGGCGAGAAACTCAGAGGGCTACTTCGGTATCGTGTCTGAAGGCTCGCGTTTTGATGTTTATAAGTTCATGTGATGAGATTACGTTGGTCTTTCACACCGATACTAGTAAGTAGCCTGTCAAATTGCATAATAGACCACCAAAAGTTTCCTAAATTATGAATTGAATTTTTACATCAACATCAACAGTAATTAGAATACGTGATATAGCTTCGTTGTTATTATTTTGATTTGTTAATATTCTAACATTGCTGTTCACTTAGATAATCCAGTTTTACGATCTACTTACTAGAATAATACAGTCTGCACAATACATTCGCATACATAAATCTAGGTAAATTGTGTTCTAGATGTAATCGTGAGGAGTCATTTCAGTCTTCTGTATAATAAAAATAAAGATAAATCTAGAAAGATATTCCCATGGTTGGGGCATGGAGAAAAAAAGCGTGCGTGTGTTTTTAGTGCAAGACGTTTGTCCTGTGGAGTAAGTACCCCTTCTGGTTTGTCTACACGGATTATATAATACTGCGTCGTGGGTTGTCGAGTAACCTTCACACGGGTCGCTGTCGCTATAGTACAAGCAGAAATTGTAGATAAACCAACAATATTTCGAGTACATAGAATTACGAATTTTTAGAAAGCACCAAACGCATTAAAATAAACAAGAATTTCCAATTTCTTTAGTTTGACGTGTTTTCATAACACAGGATTGGGACAGGACACAGTAGGGAACATGCAAATGTTTATGGATCCTTTCTAGTTTACTTTTAGGTTGTATATGGTAAAATTGAAAATCAGTTCCTGTATTTTCAGTTAATATAAGGCTAGCTTAAACATTATTTTTGCTTTTATTTTGCCGGGATCGAGAAACAGGTTTATGACTCGTCTCTTTAAGCTTTTACCGGAGCCGATTGGCGTTGCAATGTAACTTCTTTCTTTGTACAGTCCATAATATTATGGAATTCGCTTCCCAAAGAAATCAGGATGATCAGCAATCGCTTTACTTTTAAACTCAAAGTTCGCGAACACATCCACAAAAAACTGGAAGAATCATCTCCAAACTAGTTTATTTCATTTTTCAATTATTATTATTATATTATATATATATATATATATTTACTTTTAGCCATTCTTAACTATAATACTAAATTGTGTATTTTCATGTGTATATTATTGTGTGTAATTATGTGTATGTATGTATTTTACTATTTTATACATAGGTATATTGAATTGTAGTATATGTATTCTATAATACTGAGATATTATTTTAAGGAAGATTTTTGTTTTGAGTTTGTTCTTTTTTTTTGTTTTGTTGTTGTTGTTTGTTATTTTTTTTGTCAATGCACCTACCATGCATTATCTCTGCACCACCCTATGGTCGACTGGAAGAGAATGCCCATGGCATTAAGTCCGCCTGTGTACAAGTTTTGTTTTGTGCATAAAGTATAAATAAATAAATAAATAAATAAATAAATGCAGCAGTCCAAATGCTGAGTCAAGGAGTTGAATTGAGCTCCTCTTCAAGCTGAATCACACGACCGCTTTGCAGCAGAAACGGGAAAAGCGGTTCCACTGTGAATACATCGTAACCTGTTATTTATTTAAGTTTCGAACTCATATATCTGTTATCAGAGAATCTTAATTTCCAGACTTCTTACTTAGTTCTAACACAGGAGGAGTGTGTTTGCGAGGGTAATCTGTTAATATTAAAAATTACATTTAAAAATATCGGTCTTCCTAAGACTATAAGCGTAAGCCAATACAAAATAAACTAAAAAATCCGCGAACAATTAATTATTGGGTTTATATCTTGCAATATAATTGTTTACGTTTCAATGAACCAAATGAAATTTTATTGGATGAAATTCGTTGATAGCTTTTCGCCAGCTTACTATATAATGATAGTGGGCGTTAATTGAATCATTTCCAATTCGTATTTATAATTTAATTGGAATCTGAACGTTTATTTATTTATTTGAATGAGACTTTCCATTAATATTTTACAATAATAAAACTACTTTATCGTCTGTCGGTTCTGATATATTTTGTATTCTGTGTATGGCTCTATATTCGCTGACTACTCATCAATGTATATTCCGTAAATAATTTTGATAATCTCTACCCCAAACTCGTGTCGCTCTGTCGAACCTTTAGATTCTGGTTAATTATGTTTATCAAATGAATCCATATTTGGTAGTTGCGTTCATACGTGAGACATTGTTTGCGGACGCATCTCGGCTTTTCCAAAATTTACGTCTAGGCTCGAAATCTTTACATTAGCGGCGGCACGTCACATTCGTGTCACGGCAATTGTACGTACAATTGTGAGCGCAAATATATATTAAATGTTAAGTTTTATAGAGTATTTGAAGTGAAACTTCTTAATTTTTTTTATTTATTGCTTAGATGGATAGACGAGCTCACAGCCCACCTGGTGTTAAGTGGTTACTGGAGCCCATAGACATCTACAACGTAAATGCGCCACCCACCACGAGATGTAAGTTCTAAGATCTCAGTATAGTTACAACGGCTACCCCACCCTTCGAACCGAAACGCATTACTGCTTCACGGAGAAAATAGGCGGGGTGGTGGTACCTACCCGTGCGGACTCCCAAGAGGTCCTACCACCAGTAAACCTTTAGGGGCGTTGAGAGTAAAATTTAACTCGCGGTAGATTCGTTACGGCTAAAGAGAAAAGATACAATTTAGGAAGAGCGAGAGTGAGAAAATAGACAGCATCTCGCGAACCACTTAACGGAACCAGGTCGTTTCTCTTATACACAGCATTCTAGAGAAATTTGATTTAACGATGAAAAATGAAGAAAACCACAATACTACACGCCGAAAAAGAAGTTTCACTTCTTTCACGTGCACCATTTTTTTAGTGCATAATTTTAGTAATATTCATAAAAGCCCTGTTAAATGTTTAGGTAAATCGAACTGAATTCACTATGTTGGCATTTTGGGAATTAATGACATATATTTTTTCCGTTTTTATTGCTCTTAAGTATATCGGTCAACGTGCGTTTCGGGTTGACAATACATTGAAACTCAATGAAATAAATATCTCAATTTAATGTCTCCAAATAAATCACGAGCCGCGGCCTACGACTTCCTGTAATCGCTTAATATTAGGTGGGTCGTGAATTAATTTGTCCAGATTAGAAAAAAAAAAACTGTTCGTATTATATATTATGGATTAACTATCTTGAAATGTCGGATTAATAAGTTTTTCGAGACTAGACCTTCGCCTCTCTTCTGTGTTTTGTGAAACAAAATTTCTATCTACAATTTTGTTAACGCATACAATTCTCAACCATATATCCTTGGCTGTGTCCCTAGAATCCCTAGAGTCCCTAGAATAAGTAATACCCGACAGTGACAGTCCACCATCAGGCGGGCTGTATGCTCGTATGACGTTGAAAGCAATTAAAAAACAAATTCACCATTATAATATTACATCGTTGAGCATTTTTAAGCGATGCTTAAACCGAGCTGTCTTTAAGATGATCTAGAATATGAATCAGGATCCGGAAACACTGATGCAATATAATATTCGAATTCCAGTCTGACAACAAATCAGTCGGCGCCTTGCCAGTTAAAAATGTCATCAAAAATTTAATTTCAAAACTCAGACGACGTAGTAACCTCTAAAATATTAAACATTTTTCATGCACGCGATAAATGAGCAATAAAAATGAATAAGGTTTCACAAAAATCGTATCATCATCATCATTATTCTCCTGCTCTTCTCCGAGTCACCTGGGGTCGGCGCAACATATTTTCTTTTTCCATACTCCTCTATTACACACCATTTCTTCTCTCACTCCCGTCTTACATATATCGTCTTTTACGCAATCCATCCATTTTTTCTTAGGTCTACCTCTTCCTCTGAAGCAACTGCTTCGTACAACTTCGTAAGCTACTTTTCGTCCCACTGTCGAGCTACGCAATCTCGAACTACGCAATTAAGTATAGTCCGCAGGAGATGCAAGCGGTAACCTAGTGAAAAATAAAAGAAAAATATATATAGTAAAATATACCAAGTATAGACAAAATCTTGCATAACATTTTTTTGCAATCGTCTATGTTTTGGTGAACGAATCAGCGGAATACGAAATGTCGATTTCAATTTTATATTATTAGTTCTTATCGCGCTGTGTTCGAGGAAGTTTCGTTAAAACCTATTCTTAAAGTTTCACCGCTACGTTTTTCATAAAATAAATAAATAAAGCGATTCAACGTAAAATTATGTTAAGTAAAACATTATATAATTACTCGTAATAATAGCATCTGTGTATTGCGCACATACACGGCGAATTTCGGCAAGTGCGCGGGCGCTTTGCATTCCGCTGAGAGTTCGTTGTCTCGGCCAAGGCCAGACGTGGTTCCAGCCACCCGACGGTGCCTCAGACCCAGAACTGACCACTCGACGTACTCGCGTCCAGGCAATGCGATTATTTAGGACCTTTGGTATGCACACCGATTTTTATAACGTTGAGGTGGTTTTTTTTCTTCTCTGCTTACTGTTACATCGTTACTATAACATATCGATAAAGAGAATACCGTAGACCATTTTCGAGACAAGTTCGCAGTCCATTGCGCTGTAATCATTTCTGTCCGAGCCTTCAAACACAAACATATCTGTTACTCGCTGCCGACATTGGTAGGATGGTGGTACTCGTCAATGGATCTGTCATTAACCTGTGTTGGTACATACCGATGCAACAATATGAGTGGAGGCCACAAAACGGAAATTGCAGGTTAATATTCAATCTCCTAAGAAGGTGCAACAGAGGCGGCCAGAAGGGAAAAGAGAAGAAGTATTACGTATAAAGTAGTAAACTGTAAATTGTTATATTTACTGATCAAAGACTGTCGAAACTCTTCGTGCTTTCAAACGTTAAGATAATTTTTACACAAGAAAATAAGGAGCACTAGCTAAATCTTGAATCCTCCTCCGCGCGTCAATGTCCTAATAGTGAGTGTCACGACCTCTATTAATATAACCACGGTCTATATTTCTACATCCAGCTCGGTTCTCGGCGGCACAGACAGCGTCACAGATGCTTGAGTCGATCTTCGATCTGATCTGATGGCTTCATCACATGGGATAGCGTTCCCGGATCTACCTGTGTGCCTAGTACCAGTTTTTTAACTTCTCGATGGCGTAAAAGTTAACTCAAATTTGTGTGTATAGAGTTGGAACAGCGCCCCTAGCGACAAACATAGGCCAAATGTAGGGACGCTTTTTCAACTCCTTTTTTTATTTTATTTTCCTTACCTAATCTGGTAGCCTCGAGAGACTATACCAGCGTAACGGAGTGAGTAGGTGAGCTCTCGAGGGTTTAACCTGGGGGTGTTTCTAACCTATCAAGCCTATCAAGCAGGCATGCAGGCAGGCTATGATGCAGGCCTATCAAGAGCAGTGTTTCGCAGAATCTACAGTCAGATCGGAAACGCGACCCACTGAGGAAGTCCGGCGAGAAACTCAGTGGGCTATTCAACTCCATACAAATTTGAGTTAACCTCTCGTAAAAGCGCATTAAACGTATTTCTTTGTAAGAAAAAAACGTAAACTGCGGTATATTTTTAAATTAACGGACAGCATTTGATGCAATATTCAAACTTTGAAAACGGTATAACGAACTAAATATCGGAATTTTTAATAATAACAACAATGAACTCGAGATTAAATCGTAAACTTACTGTGGCCTGGGAAAATACGGTACAGGATAATACGGTAATTGTATTCTTGTGTGGTCTGCGTGACATTAGGTCGAGAATGTGGATCGATTGCGAATCTGTGATCACAGTTATCCATGCATATTTCCTATGAATGTGAAAGTAAGTCAGGCTGGTATTCACGACTGAACCGGCCGGGAGGTAATGAAGGTTGGCGTTCTGTGTGTTCAAGTGTCAGCTGTCAAATGTTTATATGTGACTTAAAAATAAATCTATATCCATACTAATATATAAATCTACAGCGGTTTTTACGGATGTTCCGTTATAACTACTGAACCATGCATTCGATTGACTTGAAACTTAGTATCCATGTAGAAAATACATGTACTTCATGGATAGGCTAATATTTATATGAGTGTTGGTCTCCCTACACCAGTTGCGGGGGCGTTAATGATGAGAATCTTTGTGGGGCTGAGAAATAATAATGTTAATTTTAAATGCCCAGCGAAGCGGACGGGTACTGCTAATGTTAATTAATAATTTTAAAAGATTGTACGTCTTAATCAACCGTTTTGATTGGATAAACTTAAAATGGAAGACTACCGCCGTAACTTTGTTAAATCAGCGGGTGCGTTTTCCGTATTACGATTGATACAGATAAGATTAGAATGTAAACAGCTGGATTGTATGTGAAAATGTTAAAATGTTTTGTCTAAAATTAATTATAATTCCGTCTATCTAGAATTAACCATCCAATTGTAATGAAACTTCATACAGTTGGAGGCAAGCTTTCTTACACTGCTCGATTTCCGGACGACAGGTGGTGTGAGAGCATTTTCAAGAAATCGATACCGAATCGAATCGGTAATCGAAATTGAATCGATTCTTATAATTAGCGATAGAATATTTACTTCTGTTTCCGTTAGTAACAGACATAATTAAAACTTTTACGTCATCCTTGGCCACGAAAACTGTATCATATTCGGAACGGCGAAAATAAAGATGACATTTAAAAAAAAGTTGTTTTAATTCCAACTAGCAATAGTGATACCGGATCGTGATTGGATTGCATTGCTATTAAATTTTTTAAATTTTTTAGGTAAGTGGACGAGTTCACAGCCCATCTGGTGTTAAGTGGTTGCAGGAGCCCATAGACATCTACAACGTAAATGCGCCACCCACCTTGAGATATAAGTTCTAAGGTCTCAGTATAGTTACAACGTCTGCCCCACTCTTCAAACCGAAACGCATCACTGCTTCACGGCTGAAATAAGCAGGGTGGTGGTATCTACCCGTGCGGACTCACAAAAGGTCCTACCACCATTAAAAATATTACATAAACTTTAAAATGTAAACTATGTTAGTGTGCAGTACACTTATGCCTATATTTTTATGAATAAAACCCACTTGGTCTCAAGAAATTACTCTTTTGTTTTTAAAGTCTTGATCTGGATACTTTCAAGAAAAAGATAAGAAAACTACATGATTCGTTTCTATACAATTGTGTGTGTTCGAATAAAGTACCATAGATAGATGGCTTTACGTTTATGCTCTCGACAAATTTATACTAATGTATAAATCTGCAGTGGCTTTTACGGATGTTCCGTTATAACTACTGAACCATGCATCCGATTGACTTGAAACTTGGTATTTATATAGAAAATACATGTAATTAATGGATAGGCTAATATTTATATGAGTGTTGGACTCCCTAATTAATAAAGACAATACATAATAATGTTAATTTTAAATGCCCAGCGTAGTGGGCCAGTACGACTAGTAGATTATTTTCGTTTAAACTTTAAACTTACAAAAAGGTTACATAACAATTTATTTCGTCCTTGAATTTCTCAATTTATACAAATCCGGTAATACGTGAAAAAAAGTCAAAAGTTATGGTAAAGTAATCAATCCGGTCAGGAGGGTTCTACGTCACTCGCGAATGAGGTTAGCCTTCGGAGGTACTCGGTGTTCGAACGGAACAAAAAAGGTATCGAGTGATTTTAATTAAGTTTGATCAGATGTCTCGATTATGTCGTTATTTTGCAACGAGACGAGTGGAACCCTGTCTAGTATTTATTTGATTTAATCACCTCGTTCGATCTTGTGGTTAATGACCTTGACTGTGCCACGGTCGGACTAAGTACCTATGATGAATATGTTTATTATTTGGAACCTGGATGTGGTTAGTTTGTTTTTTCTTTCCCTACCTCTTCGCTGGTAGCATAAGAGGCTATTCCAGCTAGGCCCGGACGGGATTACTTTGTATGTATGTGTGCTTTGTATGATTCTGGCGTTGAATATGGTACACTGTTTACGAAAAAACTAATTTTTATTTATAAAATGCTATGAATACTGACTGATACATTAAATATGTTTGTGAATTAATTCGTTGTTAGCTGTTTGCACTGCTTGTACATCAATGTTCCGATGATTTTATTAAACTTTTTAAATTGCTTCTGAGTCCACAATTTTTGTTGGAGGCTATAACGGTCCCTTAGTTAGACAAGCCCACGGACCACCTGACGTTAAATGGTTATCGAAGGTCATAGACGTAACACCGTCAATGTCGCCATCCGACTTGAGTAATGAAGTAGACATCTCAATTGTCACAAGTCTTATCTAGTATGCGGCAAAAAATGCGGAGTCGTAGTACTTTCCCAATATAGGTTCACAATACGTCTTACCACAGCACTGATAACCCGATTTTCATGTTTTTGAAGATTTCATTTTATTACACGGTTTTCTGTATCTTGGAAAGTCGGTCCTGTGTATATATGAGTCGTCTATTATCAAAGGTGGCAATCTGTGCATTTGGACAAAAAATTTTTATTGATATGTCAATACAGATTGATTTGAATATAATCGTCTCCTTCAAAGAATACGGTTCAAAACCTGCATTAAATAAAGGTTAATACTTAACCTGTTATTTATCTAAGATGTCGTTCCGAAGAGTTTTGTGACTGCCAATGGAATACAAAGTCAATAATTCGTTTTTCTGATTTACCAATAATTGTCCAAAAGTCAGATTGCCGGCTTTGATAATAGTCGACTCATATTTGCGTAGAAATATTGCCGCATCACTTGAAACGCGTTGTAGTCGTAAACACAGGACATAGAACACATAGATAGGGATACATCGGACGGTCTATCCATTAGGATAACTATTTCGTAGTGATGTGACTAGGCTATTCTTAATAGATGTTTATGTTTTCGAAAATAAGTCCTTAATTTTAGTGGTCGTCTTGTGAGTCCGCACGGGAAGGTACCGCCAGCCTACCTATTTCTGACGTGAAGCAGTAATGCGTTTCGGTTTGTAGGGCGGAGCCGCCGTTGTACTATTAAAAAGTGAGACCTTATAACTCATGTCTCAAGGTTGGGTGACGGTATTTACGTTGAAGATAGGCAGCGGCTTGGCTCTGCCCTTGGCATTGCTGAAGTTCATGGCCGACGGTAACCACTCACCATCAGGTGGGCCGTATGCTCGTCTGACTACAAAGGCAATAAAAAAAAAAAATGTCAATGGGCTCTGGTAACCACTTAACATCAGGTGAGCCGTGAGCTCGTCCACTCATCTAAGCAATAAAAGTAAATAAAAAATTATTTATATTTTATTGTAGATAGGCGAGCTCACCCGGAATTGTAACTGTTGGTAATGCACGTCGGCAACGCCAAAGGCATAACCTAAGTCCTGCACACCTCTCAGGAATTTATTAATACATTTGGGAACATTTGATCATACATATATTTGTTTCAGTGTTTGATATCCCCGGTATGCGCAGCTTGAATCGCGGGATCTGAAGCCGAGTAATTATCTTCAGCTTGTACGAAGCTACTTCAGAGTCCCATAATTAAGCTGAAAAAAATCCGAACGTTTAAAATTTCGTAATGTTGCATGTCTCAGAAAATTTACATGGTGAATTTCGGTACTTGTTTTCTGAGTCTTGAAATTGCGTAATTAAAATAATTATAAATTGCATATATAAAAGTAAAGACAAGAGTCAAAAAACATTACCTTCTAAAGCAATGCTTGGAACAAGATCATAAAATTATGAATAACAACCAGTATATTTTTGTTGATGTCCGTGAGCTACGGTGACCTCTTATTGTCGGATGTGCCTTATGCAATGCAATGTTGGCAATGAGAGGTTATCAGTAAATTCTAGCGGACTGAGTTTCTTGCCGGATCTTCTCAGTGGGTCGCGTTTCCGATCCGGTGGTAGATTCTGCGAAGCATGGATTTTGCTAGGGTTCGTGTTAGCAACGTCGTCAGGTTTGAGCCCCGTGAGCTCACCTACTAGTTAAGGTTACGCTGATATAGTCTCTCTAGACCATCAGCTTAGGTAGGAAAAAAAAATCTAAACTATATCCATAGAGCACAAAAAATACATTTTTACTTAATAAGACACATTGAATATCTTTCGAGATATGGGATATTTTTATGAGTTACATTCATTAAATGACAACATTGAGTTTAACCGTGAATGGTCATCATTTTATCATTATCAAGTTATTATCGTGCAATTATCTTATGTTCCTGTTCGGAGCGTCGAATATCTGATTCTCGAATACAATCGTTATTTTGACCTAATGTTTTATGAGGTTCGACAACCCCCTAATACCAGACAGGCCGTCAGCTCATCCGTCTATAGTATATAAAGTGGTCTATTACTATCAATGTGATCACATTTCGGTCTGCACGAAGTGATTATTCTATGTTGTTACTAGACGCAACTCGTGGCTACGACCGGATTAAATTTGTAATTCAGAAAGGGATTCAAGGAAAGTCGATGCTAAAGTTTCACTGATTCAACTCTTTAGAGTTGTTTGTCCCTTTCCGGTTCTTAAACAACCAGTTATTTTTTAAGTCACGAACCAGTGAATATATTGTTTTTTTTATAGACACAGGTTAAACCCGACGTTGCACGGATCACTTCGTTTATCATGATGAAAGTATCTTGTCTGTTGATCTGGGTTATAAGGTTTTTTTGCGCGACCTTACATCCTGAACAATTGAGGCGTTGATTTTTATGTGATTGAAAAACAAATATTCATATTGAATTCCGATTTGAAAAATTCAGCGTTAGATAGCCCATTTATCGAGGAAGGCTATAGGCTATATAACATCGCGCTAATACCAATGCAAGCGGAGCATCAATACAGAATGTTTCAAAATATTTTCACTTTCTACGTAAATGAAGTGGGGGGGGTTAGCGTTATGCCACTAAGTAACTATTCAACGCGGACGGACTCGCGGGCAAAAGCTAGTAATATTATATGTATGGTTTTGAGAATGTTCCCGAGCGAAACCCACCTTTATTTGAAGGTACACACAGAGTTTTCGCACCGTTTTCCTCTAAATCCGCAGAGAAGACATCTAAAAACCTGTTTTACGATTATGCTAATGAATTTTAGGTTTGATTTTTCGCGGAGTTTTTCGTTGTGATTAGGAATTCTTCGAAAATCCGATGATCTCTTGACGCGTTTAATGTAGTGACATCATTTTGTCTTTGTTTAATGACTTCGTTATTGTCATTTGTGTTGGTTGTCAAAAAATAAAGCGTGTAGTATTTACTTTTGTTTTTGAGTGTGGTTATGTAAAAGAGTGTTATGAAATCAACGAAATACTGCGTGAAAATGATTGTGAAAACTCTGATGTTCTTGTGATAGCTATCGTCATTCGTCATTCTCCTGCCTTTCTACCAGTTACCTGGGGACGGCGCAACATGTTTTCTCCTTCCATACTCCTCTATCATATACCATTTCTTCGCTCACTCCCCTCTTACACATATCGTCTTTCACGCAATCCATCCATCCCTTCTTGGGTCTACCTCTTCCTCTATATCTTGCCACATTCATAGCTAAGACTCTCTTACCAACCTCATTTTCGTTTCGTCTAATTACACGTCGAACCATCTCAATAGCGCACTTGTGATAGCTGTAATCTATAGCGCTTAATTACTGATGGTAAGTTCCTCCTGAGTCCGCACGCGTATGTCTTTTTTTGTTTTTTTTCCTACTTAAGCTGATGGTCTAGAGAGACCATATCAGCGTCGCCGGGCCAGTAGGTGAGCTCACGGGGCTCAAACCTAGCGATGTTGCTGACACGAACCCTAGCAAGAGCCGTGCTTCGCAGAATCTACCACCGGATCGGAAACGCGACCCACTGAGAAGATTCGGCGAGAAACTCAGTGGGCTGTGTCTGTGGGTCAATTTACTCGCCGAGCCCTTCTTCGCAAGCGACGGGTTCGACGAGGACGATGACCTCGATGTTGTTGATCTCTATGGACTGCGGCGATCACTTAACATCAGGTCGGCCGTGAGCTCGTCTACCCACCTAGACAATAATAATAAAAGACAGTGGCTTGTCTGTGCATGAACTGTTTCAACGATGAAGGAACAAATCGTCAGTCCTTTCATCTATCATATCGATATAAAACCGAAAACAGTAATCGTAATGTTGTCCGCACTGAATATATGAAACACATTATTTTTCTTCTCATAATAGAAATTCGGACTATAATACGCTTAGAAAGATTACAATCAATCAATTCCCTCTTCAGTTCTCATTTGCTATGACAAGTCCATTAAAAAATTTACATAGCACTTCGTCTATGCAACGCGTATTTTTAGTAGAATATATTCGTCGGTTCCGCACACAGCATCCTGAGCGCGTACCATGAGTCACATCGCATAACATCAGCGCCCGAGCCTGGACAATTGCTTTTAAAATAACAACCAGCTGTTTGAACTTATAAATCATCGGGTGATTGGCTGCGATTAATCACGGAATTTGATGTAAAAATATTGCACGCCACTGCTGCTAAAATG